>NW_027492070.1:0-600000 GCF_021521415.1 Bidens hawaiensis
TGTCCTTATCCTGATTTGGGATTAGAGTACTCATTTGTTATGTTGCTTGCGCATTAGGCTCTGGCTTTGTGCTATGCGCCACGCGCAGATGTTGCATGCGCGTGCGCATAGGCTCTGGCTTTGTGCTATGCGCCACGCGCAGATGTTTGCATGCGCGTTGCGCGTAGACTTTGTGCTATGCGCCACGCGCAGATGTTGCATGCGCGTGCGCGTAGACTTTGTGCTATGCGCCACGCGCAAATGTTGCGTGCGCGTGCGTGTAGACTGATATGTGTGAGCATGTGATGCGTAAGCATATGTAATATGCGTGAGCATATGTGACGCGTGAGCATATGTGATGCGTGAGCATATGATATGCGACTGCGCTCAAGCATCATGGTGGTGTGCATGTTGAACGGAGCGGAGCCGCGTTCGGTTCTTGTATTCGGCGCGAAGCCGTATGGGTTTATGAGGATTCCCAACCTTTTAGTTTGGCGCTTGGCCTGATGGGTTTATGAGGATTCCCAACCTTTAAGTTTGGCGCGTGGCCTGATGGGTTTATGAGGATTCCCACCCTTTAAGTATGGCGCGTAGCCATATGGGATATTATGAGGATTCCCAACCTTTAAGTATGGCGTGTAGCCATATGGGATATTATGAGGATTCCTAACCTTTAAGTTTGGCGCGTAGCCATATGGGATATTATGAGGATTCCCAACCTTTAAGTTTTGGCGCGTAGCCATATGGGATATTATGAGGATTCCCAACCTTTAAGTTTGGCGCGTAGCCATATGGGATATTATGAGGATTCCCAACCTTTAAGTTTGGCGCGTAGCCATATGGGATATTATGAGGATTCCCAACCTTTAAGTTTGGCGCGTAGCCATATGGGATATTATGAGGATTCCCAGCCTTTAAGTATGGCGTGTAGCCATATGGGATATTATGAGGATTCCCAACCTTTAAGTTTGGCGCGTAGCCATATGGGATATTATGAGGATTCTCAGCCTTTAAGTATGGCGCGAGGCCTGACGCGCGCATGCACGGCGATGGAGTGGTGACTCGCGAGTGCGCGTGCATGGCGGAGGTCTCTTGCGCAAAACCCACATGGTGGTTTCCCGCGGTGGTTTCCACGGGCGCTCACGCATGTCGGCGGAATGGTGACCCCGCTGGCGAGCATGCGTGATGGCAGTCTTCTGCGCAAAAACCCACATGGTGGAGGTCTTTTGCGCGAAACCCACGTGGTGGTTCCCGCGGCGGCACATGCACGGCTGCGGAGTGAGAATCCGCGGTGCGCGCGTTCGTGGCGGCGGAAGTCTGATAATTTTTGGATCTGCAATTTAAATAGTTAGATCTGCAATTTTTAAACCTAAAATCCAGGTCTGTAATCTAGATCTAGATCTGTAAATCAGATCTAGATAGATCTGAAGCTCGGAGCGGATTTAAAACCATCACAGATCCGGAGACCTGATCATTCGAATCAGGCAGTTTCTTTTTGCCCAGATCTGGAAGCCTCTTTTAGATCTATGGATCTTTTTGAGCTTTAATAGAACAAGCCTTGAAGCCTTTTTTCTGTAAACTTCCAGATCTGGGTTTTTCCTGGGAGAGATCTGACAGCCGAGACGAAGATCGAAGGGTAGTTCGTTGCCGTCCCACGGATGGCGCCAATGTCGAAGCACGAAATGAATCTGACCTGATCCATGACGATGGTTCCACGGAGATTTTCGAGATGAACGAACCACGTCTTGATCTTCTTCTCCGGTTGCTTGAGACCTGCAATGGTTTTTCGGGGTTGTGGAGGCGACTGCTAAGAAATCTAAAAGATCTCTTGTTTACTGACACAAAAAAGTGGTGGTGGCTCTTATTGAGCATGACCCCCCTAATAAGGAGGTGGAGACCTCCTTATATAGAGAGCCTCATGGCCACCATCATGGTACCCTAATGTGCCTAGCCCAGTTAGGGTTACCTCCACAAAACCCCTCAGCCCAATAACATTGTATTAGTCCATATAATAAAATAAGCCAAACATAATAAATTTAGGGTCGTAAAACCGGGTTTAGTACCATACCCCTACATCTAGTAACCGAGCCATCGGGATCCAGAGAACCATGGTTTTCTACAATGGTAGAGCTCCCACCGGAACAAAGACCAAATGGAAGATGAATGAGTACAATGCTTTCCAAGATCAATCCTCAAATGACAGAAAACCAACGGTATATTATATTATCATTCTTGTTAATTAGTTTCTTATTTAATTTAAAAATTGTGTTATCCAAATTGAGTAGTCCACGTACGAGTAGACGACCTCTATTTTGGAAGACAGAATACATTTTTATTTATTTTTTCTTCTTCAGATTTAATTTAACATACAGTTTAATTATTATCAAATCATTTATAATTTTTAATATTTTAAAGGGACCTCTTTTATATTTTGATGTAAATTTTGACCGAAACAGAATTATATTAAAAATAAACCACTATCTTCAGACCTTTTTAAATAAAGTTATGTATTTAGAAGTTTTAATAGACATTATAAATTATTAGACAAAAACCAAGTTGTATGCTCGATCAATAATATTAGAAAAAGAACATAAAATTTACAAACATGCAATTGTTGTTTTTAATAACGATAGGGCTGTAACAATCTGAATATTAACTGAACCATTACTCATTCGAAGAAAAGTTTTCATTTAGCTAAAACGCACAACCATAATACATATTTTGCTCGTTCATTTTTGTTGGTTCATTTAAATTAGTTTAGTTATGTTAATATATGTGTGTTAGGCTAAGTTTGTCCGTTCAAATACTAGTACACTTTTATATGTGAAATTACAATCTAGAGTGTGGAGTTTATTTTGAGTCTATGGACGTAGCCAAGGGTAGCACGTACGAAGCCTCGTAGGTTGTCAAAGTATGGTTGTTTGTTAACTAGACAATATTATGGAGATGTGTTTTGGAGGGTTGTTGTGGTAATCAATTTTTGAGATAAGTGAGGTGGGGGCATTTTGGCATGTGTAGGAAGGGCTAGGCAGGTTTTGACAATATGACTTGGTCTACGCTTGATATAACCATTATGGTCGGGTGTGTGACACAGAGACTCAGATTTATTGATTAGCGGATATAGCCATATGCATTTTGTATTATGGTTTACAAATATAATGTAGTATTTGTATCCGTCAAAAGAATGAACTGGAAAAGCGTAATTATAGAGATGCTGAGGTGCATTAGAAGATAATGTAGATTGATAACAGGATAATGAATGGCTCTTGTTTATTGACAAGAGTTACAATTTTTATCCAAATGGGAAATGCATGGAATACAAGTAGACAAAAATTCAAAGGTTTTGTTGTTGGAATGACCCAATATATGATGCCAATGCTTGGTGTTGGTCTATTTCAAAGAGAAGAGTGACGAATGACATGAAGACCGGAGTTTGGAATTTCGATCCTTGATGACGAAAAGAAGTCAGAGGGTTCAAGTGGTATTGAATGGCGCGTTTGTATTGGCATCGAGTCCATGGTTTGCTGTTGGGCTGCGGTGAGTGACAATAGCATATGCATGTTGAAGTATGAATTCCCGGATAGTTTGTGGTGGTTTGAGCTAAAGTAAGCTAGCTCTTGGCAATTAATGAGTTTCTCATGCAACTCATTAAAGGTGATGGGAGTGTCTCGAGCATGAATCATGCATAAATTGTTGGCTTATGATATTCTTGGTCTAACCCGTTAAGGATGATGTCGGTTGCATCTTCTTGACCGACCAAGATATACCTGTTGGTTGCGAGATTGTTTGTACATATTGAAGTACAAAGGATGATGAAGCTAGTCTAGAGAAGCTTCATTTTCGGTTTGGATTAACCTAGCTACCCTAATCTGGTTTATATTCCACATTATGAAATACTCTCAAAAAGAATTTTAAAGAGATAAAAAATATCGAATAAAAACAGCTTATATTATTGTTTACAATTGAAAAATATAAACGAAAATTGATTTCATATCCTACACAGATTCTTGTAATCAGAATAAATTTTATACCAATGTAATCTCATTTCATTCCATTTTCTTACATTAATGTTATGCAGTTATCATAAATGTAGTTAAATATTCATGCAACTTCTAACTTAATTTTGTTGTATGACATGCAAACTAATAAAATGCAGTTGATGATAGAATTCAGTTTGTGCCGAATTTACGTGAAATCAAACGGTTTGAGGTCATTTGACAGAAGGCCGGCTTCAGGTTTGATGATAAACGAGCAGCCACCAGCTGATTCTCAACCCCTTCAAAATAACGAGCATCATGCAAGCACATCAACTGGACCTAACCATCCGGCGATATTAACGAGCTTACCTGATACTAGTCATGATAACTCCTCGAATGATAATCAAACTGTTGATATTTATTCTTACCCTATGATGGAAAGTGATGACCTACTTTATGGGATTTGGAAGACTATATTATAGATAAATGGTTCTAAGTGACTGAGGTTAATTAAGCATGCTTTATTTTGTTGGATTAATCGGTTTGTTCATGGGTCACAGTTGACCAAGTTAAGGTGTCATATGTATAGAATCAGTCCAAGTTGACCAAGTTTAATTATGAGATGTGAACGTGAGACTTAGAACAAGTGAGAGTTTGAAGTGTACGTGTTGCTGAAATAGAAGAATACTTGGTCAATTTCAGCTTGTGTTGTATGTGTTTTGTTTTATTATAATCTTGAGTACGTGTTTCCCCATATCCTATAGTCTTCGGCATGAGTCGTTTGATTGTTATTGTTTTCTTTCCTTTTTTTTAAATGGTATTCTAAAACTTAATTATTTTTTTTAAAATGGTATTCTACAACTTATAGTCTCCTGACTCTCATAAGGCATGTTGACTTCTTCCATGACATTGAAAACTTAAGAAGAAGATAGGAGGAGTTCATACGCAACCCGTTCCGTACTTTAGTTTCACGTGACTAAAAACACTTAGCATTCCAAGTCTTTTTAGTAAACAACGAATGCAGACTTTTCGTATCAAGAATGTGTGTTGTATATAAATGTTTATGGGATATAATATTAAAGAGGCATTTTTTTTTTTTTTTTTTTTTTTTTTGTTTTTAAATTATAAAGATTTTATTTCTACTGATGAAACATAGATATTACATCAAAGAGGCATATAATTAAAAACAGAAAAAAGAATAATTTTAGCTATGGAATAATATTATATACACAATCTTCATTTTTTTATTATAAAATAATTAAAAATAATATATTTATTTTGTGGACCAATACAATTTAAGAGCGTTTGTACTTAAATCAATTATAATAATACATAACTTACATATAAAAATTATATATAATCATTGCTTATGGCATAACCATTTGAATCTCATCTTAACACAATTCACTTTGGAGGGGCTTTTTCACCATTCACGTCATCATCACATAAGAAACAGAACATCGAAGCCTCTTTTCATAGTTTCCTGCTATGGTTTAAAGTTTAAATGTCCTTACCGCTCCAATATATATATGTATATTTATACATATATATATGTATGTGTGTGTGTGAGAGAGAGAGTGAAAAGTAAGATGACCCCACCAAAATACCCAAGTCTCCCGTCTTCACACTACCGCCCACTCCCATGCCGCCCCCTTCCCGCTACCCCCCTTTTTGCCCATAGAGGATGGTCTAACAGTGTTTGTAAAATTTTGTCACTAGGGCATCTATTGCCAACACTTAACATACTAGAGTAGTGCTTGGTATTCATGAACGATAAGAGAATGGAATAAATCATAATGAGAGAACAAAAAATATGATATTTGGTTGGTTAATAAAATTTTATAAATGATTATACAAGGAATCGTATTCCATCAAAATTAATTCTTTGCACCCCCTTATTATTATTGTTGTTAGAAAAAATTACTGTTTTCGTCCCTGTGGTTGCAAAGCGGAGTCACATTGAGTCCCCAAAAAGTTTTTTGAACTGGTTGAATCCCTGTGGTACCAAAAGTGACCCAAACGAGTCCTTTCCGTTATCTTTCTGTTAAACAACACTTTTAAAATGAGGGGCAATATAGTCTTTTCAACATATAACAAAAAAATAATACATATTTAAAATGCAAAAATAGATCATTTCACATCTAACAGAATCTAAACGGAATTCCGGCGACCCTTTTGGCTTTCTGGGCATAACTGTTAAAGTTTAGAACCAGTAATCCTTGTTCCTTCAACCGGTGCTCACTTTCAAACCAGAACAAAACCGACCTTGGTGGTGGTTGCCGTTCCAGATCTGGACCGGAAATCCAACCATCGTATGGTGGCGACAGCAAACAGAGTATGGTGACCTTCCGTGACAGCGAATGTAGTATGGTGGCAACATAAATAACAGCGGTGGCTAGGGTTCCGCCTTGCTCGCTGGTTCAGAAGATGGTTTTCAGAGTAAGAAACAGCAACGACGACGACTGAACTAGGGTTTCGTCCATAACCAGGTTCCGGCAAGTAACCTCGGTTCACAGGTGGCGTATAGGAGAGAGGAGGTGATGAAACCCTAACTTCTTATCAATTTTTCTATCTTATCTTCAATTGATGAGTTGGTACAGTGGCTTGTGGGTGGTGGTTTTACTGACAACATTTGTTATGGTTAATTTTATGAAGATGGGAGATAGTTGGTAACTTTAATATATATTGTTTTTGTGTTATAAGTTGAAAAGACTATATTGCCCCTCATTTTAAAAGTGTTGTTAATAGAAAGATAACGAAAAGGACTCGTTTTGGGTCACTTTTGATACCACAGGGATTCAACTAGTTCAAAAAAAATTTCGGAGACTCAATGTGACTCCGCTCTGCAACCACAGGGACGAAAACAGTACTGTTCTCCTGTTGTTATTATTTTTCCATTTCATTTTTCTATTATCCTACTCAATCGACAACATCACTTGACAACCAACACCGCCACCACCACCATTGCTCGTCGCCACCACCACCACACACGGCCCCCACAACTTTTGTAGAAGAAGAATGCGGGAGGTTAGAAGGAGCACAATTCCAGATTAGTGATCACTACCAATGTCTATCAACACCTAGTAATGCTCCTCGTCCTCATCTAAAGAGGTTTAATTATTTTCATGTAATATCATTATTATATCTTTAACAAAGGACTAACACTTTGTCGGTAATCCGTCCTTCTGAAAATAATAAAATGTCTAGGGGTGTCAGTAGTAAAGTTGTCGGTACTCCGTCGGTGATCTGTCGGGAATACCCGTCGGTGATTTATCTGTAAACAAATTACCCAAGTCGTGCGTTCTCGATGGATGTTCACGGGCAAGCTGATCTGTTGGGAATACTCGCCAGTAATATGAAAACAAAGAGTGATGGACAATGTTATAATTAGAGAAGATCTAAGAAATAACTGCAGCGGAGTATTTTTGTTTAGTATATATTCTTAATGGGAAAAAATTCTAATACAATAATACCTTAACGTATAATAGGTACGTGAATCCCCTTTTTTCACAAAATCGATCAATGAAATCACATCCCAACATCTCGGAATCGTCAATACATATCCAGTTAATCATTGATTCACCAAAAAAATACAGTTTTGGATGGTTAATCAATCATTTTTTTACATTTTTTCACGAAAACCGTTTTTTAGCGTTTTAGTTTTTTGGCTAAACGTTTTAGGGTTTTGGTTGAGCGTTTAGTATTTTTTCCCTTGTTTTTGCCTTTGAGCGTCTCGCGTACTTATCGTACGTTAAGACATTATTGTACATAATCTCGAACATATTCATAATATTATGGTTTTCACTGAGTTTAAAAGTTAACATTTTTAATTCAAAAGAAGCAAGACAATAATGTTAATTTGGAAGCAATTTAAAAGAAAAAAAAGATTCTTCCCAGCAAATACATGGAAATTTGTTGTACCTTTTTTCTCCTTTCAATCGGCTTGAATACATACACTCACCCACAACGACTATATATTGATCATTTTTGCTAAGAAAGCCGAAACACACGTACGACTAATTTAGATCGCACCGAAGAAATGGTGACACCCGGGTTTAGATTCTACCCAACCGAGGAAGAGTTGATATCGTTCTATCTAAAGCAAAAGATAAAACCAGGCACAAGCAGATTGCAGCAAAGTATCGACACAGTCATACTCAAGCTTAATGTTTACGATTTCTATCCGTGGGATCTTCCTCGTTAGTACTTCATTTAAAACTTTAATTAGCACGTCTTTTTATTCACTTTCGTGTACAAATAACCATTCGCGTGCGTACATCCGTAATCTTATAAGTTGGTGTCCAAGCCATAAAGTTATTAGTGGTGTGATTCTAAAATCTGAAATATTTTCATTAACTATAATACTATCTTTTGCTTAGATACACGTGAGAATACGATAACACATAGTTTTTATATCAGATTTTTAAAAGGCACAAAATCGTATAATTCAAGCAGAAAATTCGAGAGCACTTATTAGTTTGCTTAGAATTCTAACACAACTTTTATATCAGATTTTTAGAAGGCATTAATAACATAATTCAAACAGAAAATTCGAGAGACTGATTTGTTGAGAATAAACCTTAACATAAGGAAATTCCACCTTTGTGTGTTACTATATATATTTATGAACAATTTTCATCTCACGTATAATATTTATGAACCTATTATACGCCGGAGGGTGTTCTCAAGGAGACCCTGAACAATGGTTCTTTTTCATTTTGAGACAGGAAAACGAAGCGCGAGGAGGAAGACCATCTCGCCTCACGAGTTTGGGCTACTGGAAAGCCACTGGCTCGCCGAGCGTTGTTTACTCTTTTAGTAATCGAGCCATCGGGATTAAAAGAACCATGGTTTTCTACAATGGTAGAGCTCCTACTGGAACAAAGACCAAATGGAAGATGAATGAATACAATGCTTTTCAAGATCAATCCTCAAATAGTATCAGGAAACCCACGGGATTATATATATTTTCATTCTTGTTTGTTGTTTATTTAATTGATTTAAAAATAGTGTAATTCAAATTGAGTTTGTCCACGACTTCTATTTTGAAACAGAGAACAAAATTATGTATTTAGAAGTTTTAAGATAATAAATATTATAATCTACAAGAGAAAAACTAAATTGTGTGCTCAATGAAATTAGAAAAAGAAAATAAAATTTTAAAACATCCATTTGTGTTTTAATAAATAACGATAGGTTTGTAAAGATCCGAACATTCAGTGAACAATTTATGAGTCGTAGATGGAAAGTCCGCTTATAGGACAAGAACATCTTTTGACATTCATGTTTGCCCGTTTATTAAAAAAGAAGGATGAAATCATGAAATACTTACGTCACATCATGAAGTAACATAAGAGTAATTGGATCACACATTGTTTGATAGTGTGTTTGATACGTGCCCATGGTCGTCTCGTGGGTAAGCTAAATGAGGCAATGACTTTAGGCTTTAAGATTTATAGGGCCTCCATCTTAAATAAGAGTTACATATTATGAGATTTTGAAAGTAGAGTTCTTTTAGAATTAGTAACTCAATGATAAGCCACAAGCTAACGATAATTGCTTCATATTTATTATCATGGTATATCATTCATATTCTATAAGGCATGTATGCTCTCTAGCGCTATACGCATAAAAAAATAATATAAAAAGGCCTCAATATTTTAGTTAGTTTTAGGCCTCCGAGGATGTTGAGATGACCCTGTATGCGCCATAACAACATTGACATGCATGGAGTGGGATCTTTTATTTTTTATTTGTTTTTACTTAATTAATAGTGGGTTGGTTAATTAGTATGGTCATGACAATTGTTCTCTTCTTTTGTTTTTAAGCCTTTATAATAAGGTAATGTAGTTTTTTAAATTAGATATGAATGAAAATATAAATTAAGTCTACGGTTCTCTCTATTTGCTAATTTAGTTATAGATTTTTTTTCTAATCGCCTTTTGGATTTCTTTTAGTTTCTTTTGACTGGCGTTTAAACGTTGGAACCACATCTGTGTTTCATTTTGAAAAAGGCTATAGTGGTTGCTTAGAGACTAGTTGACCGACTCGTTTTCACAATAGGTTTTAAACTCGATTAGGATACCTTAGTACATCTAATAATAACATATTATTATTGTCGAATATATGTGAATTCATCCTGTGCAAGTCATCTGAAGATCTACTTCCGTTCGCGGCCTAAGTGTTATAATAGTGTTTTTAAGCCTTTGAATGTAGTATGCCTCTTAATTAACATCCTTTGATCTCCATGTATGTAATCGAATAAAATCGAGCCTTTACCTTTAGTTTCCATCATGGATATTTTATCTCATGACGTGTCACGTTTTCATCTACATCACGAAACTTCAGTTTTATTCTCGTCAGATTATTGTTTGCTCCATTGTTAAAATACCACACATCGAATTCAATCTTACCTTCTCCATCCGAAACTCCGCATGCTTACTTGCATTTAATGGCGAAGTTTGGACTTTTGTATTGGGGATCATGAGGGGGTGGGGCTGGTGGAAGTCAAGGACCTTGTTTAAAGGGCAGGACCATCTCCGGTAATTGTAAAAAGATTTTGAGCCGAAGAAGAAATTTTTTTTGGGGTCTTAATCAAAAAGGTTTTTGGTTAGGTCTAAACAATTAAATTTTTAAATGGATTTACTTGATTATGATTTGAGTTATGCAAATAATTTATGTATAAAAATATAAAGAGTCGAGAAATTGAGTTTAAAAATCAAAAATACATATATTTTTTTTATAAAAATATATATAATAATTTTTTTAAAATGTCAAGCTTAGCAGGGTGTCGGGTTGGGGGTCCATCGATCACTATGCCCTCCTTGAGGGCCAGCCCTATTAGGGGGGGGGGGGGATTGTGCTCTGCCTGCATCTTTGAAAGTCCATATTGACTATTGAGTAATTGGACTTGGGTAGTCAAATACGGTCCCAAGCTATGGATTGGGTTTAGGGTTTAAATCAGCAAGTTGAAGAACATGTCACGAGTTTGAAAATATGGATCAACAGATGTTACGGATCATTAGAATCAAACTAAAGTAGGGTTTTTTTTTTATCACGTGTTTAATAGTAATTAGTGGAGTCCTGGTAATGGACTTAATTAGTTGGAAGTTATTGTTTGTGGAATTAATCATGTTTAATTACTAGAGGAATCTCTATCATGCAAAGATTCTTGTAATCAGGATAAATGTTGTACCATTTTCTTACTTTTTATATTATGTAGTTATGCTCATATATATGTTGTTAAATCCCGGGTTAGAAAAACTCATTTAAGTTGAGAAAACTTTAATAATTCATTCTTAATCACATGTTTTTAATTGAAGTTTGAAACTTTTGATCCACAATTAAATTTAATAAAAATTTTAAAATTAAAATTACATTTTCTTTCCTGAAAAATATGTTTAAAAGTTAAAAAAAAAAATCGAACATTTTTATTTATTTTCCAATGTTTTGTATTAAATGTAGCAACATATATTACGTATGTAAAAAAAACGATGTTATATAGAATTTTTACGGGTTTTCTCAACTCAAATAAGTTTTTATTCTATACATGTTGTATATATTCTCATTCATGCAACTTTTAACTTTATTTTGTTATATGACAAAAAATTAACAAAATGCAGTTGATGAAAGAATTAAGTTTGTGTCGAATTTACCTAAAATCAAACAGTTCGAGGGCATTTGATAGAAGGCCGTAGGGAATGATGATAAACCAGCAACTACTAGGTCCACAACCTCTTCAAAATAATGAGCATCATGCAAGCACATCAACTACCCGCCCATCGATGTTAAAGAGGATGACGAGCTTACCCGATCATAGCATGATCATTCTTTAAATGATCAAACTGTTAATACTTATTCTGACTCTATGATGGAAGGTGATGACTAAACGTTAAAGCATAGTTTGAATAAGATAATGATTTATAGTTTTGATCATGTATGTAGTTATGTAGATGAATATATATATATATATATATATATACACACACACTAGTCTTAGAACTTGTATGACGCACAAGATGCTTAAAAGAGATACACTATGTGTTATAACAACTAAATGGTTTTATAAGGTCAAATTATATTTTATAATTGAATATTCATATGAATTCATGGTGTATACTTATGCAATTTCTTTATCATCACGAAAAAGATATGTTTAGTGATTTTATAAATTGTAGTATATTTTTAATAAAATAATGAATTATAAAAAAAATAATAAAATGTTTCATTATGAATGTCATAAAAAAAACATATAAAATTAGCATAAATAAAATACGATTTTGATCGCAGTTTCAAAAGGAACTGATGAAAAATTCCATGGATCTACGTATGTTGAATAAATATGTGAGATAAAATTGTTATTTATTGTCACACCCCTATTTTAGGCCTAGGAGTGTGAACCATAGTCGGTACCACATTTGTAAATAAATCAGAGTTGCGGGTTAATGCGGAAGACTTTAATAAACATGTGGATTTAAAGATTTAAAATATTTACAACACAAAAGACGAGACGAAAGTCTCGTTTAGTTTTACTTGTTTATATGTTTTACAAAAACACCATATTTACTAGTTTAATCAAAATTATCTGAGTCATCGGATTCTTGAGCACTTCGTCTTTCAAGCTCTAATCTTGGTTACCTGCAAAATGTTATAAAATACGTCAGCAACGAATGCTGGTGAATATGCTGACGCTAAAAATATTTTCTTTACTTAATCACCCCTCGAGACCACGTAAGCCTCGGCCCATCTTGGCTTAGGAACAATCAAGTTAAACAATCATCATAAACTCGAGTCTCTACACTAGGTCACCTCAGCAAAACACCGCAGCGTTTCGGCGTACTTAGGTACCATAAATATACACAAGGTCATTCTCACTCGAACATACTTTGGTTCGACCCATCGTGGCTGGAGGTCGTGACCAGGCGTGGTGCGATGTGCCCACCGCATACCACATATGTAAGGATCCAGACAAACGTATACTACAGCCTGAGGGCTAGGCTCATACTCTTATTTACAATGTTTTTAGAGACACGTAGCCTCAAGTAAAGTTTTACACATAACAAGTTTGATTTGTTTGAAAACAAGTTTGTAAAAGTGGGGCGTATTCACCTTTTAATAGGGATCGGTTTCCAACACCGTCCGTGAGTTCTTCTCTTGCTATCTCGCACCTATAGTACGAGTATAACTTTTTGTTAGTCGGATACACGATCCGGCTTAAGAGCTTTAGTCTTATTTATCTCGATGAACCTTTAGTTCATTTTCTCTTTTACTTTAAAACCTTTAGTTAAAAAGTAATCTTTATAAACCTTTAGTTTATTCATAAAACCCGACGTTTCTTTTTCTTTAAGAAACGTATTCTTTTCTTTATTATTTAAGTATACTCATTATACTTAAATAATATATTTTATAACAAAGAATAATCATATACATATATATACTCATATATATATTTTATTTTTCTTTCTTTATTTTCTTTGTTATATATTTCTTTGTTAATCATCGAGTATAATTCCGACTTAGGGCATTAAGCCTTCATAATATTTTATTATTATTTTGGTTGGGCATCATGCCTACCTTTGTCGGCTCAATAAACTCTAGTTACTTGGGCAGAACTTCGACGCCGCTTAAATAACACTCTTTCCTTGTAAACTCTTTCCCTTCACTTGGCACGCTTCTCGAGACACCAACACTCTTCGGCACGCACTTCGAGGAAATTGTCAGAACGTCGGGACAACACTTCCTTCTTGTTTGGAATATCGTCGGGAAGGGCACGAATTACAAGGTTTCGGGGCACGTTTATCGAGGGATCGGGACACATTTTTCGAGACGGATCGAGGGCACGCTTTACGAGGTGTAGTGAGAGGTTAGAGAGAGAGTAAATGTGTGAGATTTGGTGTGGGAGGAATGAATCCCGTAGCCCTCCTATTTATAGCAAAAATTGGACTCCATCGCGATACGCGATGGGTCCCTTGGCAAGCCAATCGCGTACCGCGATATAGGCTTGCTGAGTCAATATGTAGACCTGCCACGTGGTGACACGTGGCAGGCGCCGATCCACGTGGAGACACGTGGCGGATGTGTGCCACGTGGCACACGTGTCACAACATGTCAGAACACGTCATCGCGGTACGTGATGACGTTGGTCAACAGCGATCGCGTATCGCTGTTGACTTCTTCTAGAAGTTTTGACCAAGCCCGTCGCGGTACGCGATGGGCTTGTCTTTGTCCTTGTCGCGTATCACGATAGGACAGAAAAACAGAATTTCCACTTTTAACCTTGGAGTTAAAAATTGGCATAATTGATCCATATACTTTAGAAACTTGACATTTTTGACCCGAAATTTACGTGATGTTACATCCTCCCCACCTTGAAATAAATCTCGTCCTCGAGATTGCTTATGAGAATAAGTGGGGTATTTCTTTCTTATTTCGGATTCGGGTTCCCAAGTATACTCGGGTCCTCGTCGGGAATCCCATTTCACTCTCACGATTTTCAAAGTTCGTCTTTTAAGTTTCTTTGTTTTCGAATCTTCAATTTGAATTGGTCTTTCAATGAATTTTAAGTTCTTGTTAATTTCAACATCTTTTAGTGGCATCGAAAGAGATTCGTCGGCTAAACACTTACGTAGATTCGAAACATGGAATACATCGTGTATCCCTTGCATTTCCTCGGGTAGTCGCAAACGGTATGCGACGGTACCAATTCGTTCGAGTACCTCAAAGGGTCCAACGAATCGAGGACTTAACTTGCCTTTCTTGCCAAATCGAACTACGCCATTCCATGGCGAGACTTTCAAAAGAACTCTATCACTGACATTATTCTAACAGCTTTCGACGGACGTCGGCGTAACTCTTTTGGCGATCACGTGCCGTCTTAAGTCGTTCTCGAATTTGAAGAACTTTGTCAGTGGTTTCTTGGACTATCTCGGGTCCAGATAATTGATTATCTCCGCTTTCAGACCAACATACGGGCGTCCTACATTTTCAACCATATAACGCCTCGAATGGTGCGGTTTGAATGCTTGTGTGATAACTATTGTAATATGAAAATTCCATTAGGGGTAAGTGATCATCCCAACTTCCACCTAAGTCTATCACACATGCGTGGAGCATATCTTCCAACGTTTGGATTGTCCTTTCGCTTTGCCCATCGGTTTGTGGATGATAGGCGGTGCTAAGGTTTAGCTTTGTGCCGAGTGCTTGTTGGGAGCTTTTCCAAAAGTGAGACGTGAAACGACTGTCTCGATCAGGGATTATAGATAGCGGTAATCCATGCAAAGCAACGATGTTGTTTACATAAATACGCGCTAATCTATCCATTGTGTATGACTCGTTAATAGGTATGAAATGTGTGGATTTTGTTAAACGATCCACAATCACCCATATAGCATTATGTTGTCGAGTCGTTTTCGGGAGTTTGGTAATGAAATCCATAGTGTTGTTAACTCCCACTTCCATACAGGAAGTTCGGGTTGCTGAAGCAGTCCCGAAGGCTTTTGATGTTCAGCCTTGACTTTCAAACAAGTTAGACATTTCGCAACATGCGAAGCGACATCCTTTTTCATTCCGTTCCACCAATAATTTGCTTTAATATTTTGATACATTTTGTCGCTTCCGGGATGCATCGTATATTTGGACTTATGGGCTTCATTTAAGATTTTCTCACGCAATCCTCCAACGATTGGTACCCAAATCCTATTGCCAAGTCTAAGGATACCATCGTCACCCTTGACTAGCGAATCAATGGTGCCATTATTTTTTTCGTCGGAGATTTGGTTTTCGTTGATCGCTTGAGTTTGCGCGGATTTGATTTGGTCAATAAGATCAATTTGAAGTTCTAGCCTTAACGCTCGGACTCTTTTTGGCTTTTCGTGCTCTTTACGACTTAAGGCATCAGCCACAACGTTGGCCTTTCCTTCGTGATAGACAATTTCGCAGTCATAGCCGTTTAGAGTTTCCATCAAGCGTCGTTGGCGCATATTAAGTTCTTTTTGATCAAAGATGTGTTTTAAACTCTTGTGATAGGTGTACACGACAAATCTTACTCCATAGAGATAGCGTCTCCATATCTTAAGTGCAAAGATTATTGCGCCTAACTCTAGATCGTGAGTTGTATAGTTCTTTTCGTGCACCTTGAGTTGACGAGAGGCGTAAGAGATAACCTTCTTGCGTTGCATTAGTACACATCCCAAGCCGGAATGAGACGCATCGCAAAAGACAACGAAATCTTCAATACCTTCTGGCAAATCCAGTATAGGAGCCTGGGTAAGCTTTTGTTTAAGTATATCGAACGCCTCTTGTTGCTTTGTTCCCCACTCATACTTGATGTTTTTACGAGTCAAAAAAGTTGAGGGAACAGCGATTCGAGAGAAGTATTCAATGAACCTTCGATAGTAGCCGGCCAATCCCAAGAAACTTCGAATCTCGGTTGGCGACTTTGGGATCTCCCACTTAGAGATAGCTTCAATTTTAGCGGGGTCCACTTGAATTCCGTTAACATTAATGACGTGACTAAGAAATTCCACTTCGTGCAACCAGAACTCGCATTTCGAGAACTTAGCGTACAACCTCTCGGCCCTAAGAATTTCAAGTAAGGTTCGAAGATGATTTTCATGATCGTCATTATACTTAGAGTAAATGAGTATGTCGTCGATGAAAACAATCACAAATTTATCTAAGTAAGGCTTACAGATACGGTTCATCATATCCATAAACGCGGCTGGCGCATTTGTAAGTCCGAATGGCATAACGGTGAACTCATAATGGCCATACCTCGTTCGGAAGGCGGTTTTCAGAATGTCTTCGAATTAAACTTTAAGTTGGTGATAGCCGGAATGAAGATCGATTTTTGAAAAGAAACTAGCACCTTGAAGTTGATCGAATAGGTCATCAATACGCGGAAGTGGATAACGATTCTTAAAGGTAACTTTGTTGAGAGCTCGGTAATCAATGCACATCCGCATGGATCCATCTTTCTTCTTGACGAATAGTATCGGCGCTCCCCAATGGTGATGAACTAGGTCTTATGAAACCTTTATGAGAATTTTGTCCAATTGTTTCTTTAGTTCTTTCATCTCGGTTGGCGCGAGGTGATATGGAGCCTTGGCAATCGGAGTAGTACCGGGAATAAGATCGATCCTAAATTCTACTTCACGATCGGGAGGAATGCCAGGAAGTTCGTCGGGAAAGACATCGGCATATTCGGAAACAACGGGAACGTCTTGGAGTTCTTTGGGTTTTGATTCCTCGGTGACATAGGCCATGAATGCTAAGCATCCTTGATTTAAACATTTGTTAGCCCTTATCATGGAGATTAGGCTAACTTGGCCAGCGTCTTTATCCCCTTCAATTCGTTTGGTACGTTTATCAGGGGCTTGTAGTTCAACAGTCTTGGTATTGCAAAGGATACGTGCATGGTTGTCGGATAACCAATCCATACCCAATACAACATCAAAACCAGCAAGAGTCATTGGTAACAATTGAATAGGTAAAACGTAACCGGCTAATAAGATTTTTCCGTTTTCTAGAGCTTCGGAGATTTTAATGATTTCGCCATTAGCGGTCTCGACGCTTAGAGTTTTATTAAGTTTGATTAAAGGTTCGTTTAATAGACTACAAAACTTATAATCTATAAAACTTAAATTGGCTCCTGAATCAAACAAGACTCTAGCATAGGCGTTGTTAACGAGGAACGTACCGGTAATGGTTTCCGGTGTGTCGGCCGCTTTCTTGGTATCCAAGACGAAGACTCTTGCATTGTCCTTCTTGGGCTCGTTCTTTTGACCGCTCCCATCCGCACCACCAGTCGCGGGTTTATTCTTGGGGCATTCAAAGCTGAGATGTCCCATCTCTTTGCGGTTATAGCAGGTCATCTTCTTTTTCCAACAATCGGCCGCAGCGTGGCCGGGTTTGTGACACGATTCACAGAGTCGCGGAGTTAAGTGGCATCTACCCCTATGGTACTTCTTACAAGTTTTGCATTGTGGGACACCGGGGTTGAAGCCAGACCTTCGTTGGTCAACTCCTTTACCCTTGAATCGAGTATTTCCTTCTTTTCTCGAGTCGTGTGTTGTCACGACTTTCTTATCCTCCTCTTTATTGCGGATCATTCCGCCCATCAAGTATCCTGCTAACTCCATTGCGGAGTCAGCGGTTTGTGGCAAGTGCGATCTCACCATGTCACGAATCTCTCGTGGCAGTCCCAAAATATAACGTGTGACTCTGCTGGATTCCGGGGTAACCGGCTGGGGAACCGATCTACATTATTCGTGGAATTTCATGTTGTACTTACGAAGGTTTGTTCCAACAACCTTGTGAGCCAAGAACTTGGTTTGAATTTGATCTGTCTCGTGCATCGGACAAAATTTTGACATTAACAATTCTTTGAACTCGTTCCAGGTCAGACTGTACATCACCTCCCTTCCTCTACTCATCATTAACGTGTTCCACCATTCTAGTACTTTGCCTTTAAACATCAGGGCGGAGTATTGGATCTTTTCTTCATCTGTACACTTGCTCGTAATCACAATCGTCTCCATCTCTTCAAGCCACCTTACGGTATTGATGGCTCCCTTGTGACCATGAAACTCCTTCGGTCCATAATATTTAAAGTCTTTAAATGAGCAACCACCGATTTTGATTTTCTTGAATTCTTGTCGAACCCCTCCATCAGCGTTTGAATCATGTACGCTTTCATCCACCTGGGAAGGTCTAGATCGAGGTTTAGAAACAGACTTTCGAGAAGGATGTTCATATTGTGAATGTTTTGTTTACTAGATTTTTTTTTTAAAGAAAAGGATTCAATTACAATAGAGAGATAGATAATCGGGCAACAAGCTGCGCCTCCACCCCCTTTTAAATGGCAACCCCGATCCTACTGAAAACAAAGTTATAGTTCTTTGGCGTCGATAAGCTACTGTGCACGACCGTTGAGCTCTTTTAAGAAACATAATAGCTTCGTGGCAAGGGACTCAAATGTATCAAAAGCAGAAGGGATGAAGACATGTTGATTCTCGACACATACTTTCTCATGCTTAGCAATTTTTCCTGATTCCGCCTTCAACACAACCTGCTTAACAACAAACCCGGTATCCCTAAGTCCAACAAGGTGGGATACTCTCGTAAGGTCAATACAAACGTACTTCTCCCTGCCCATCCAAACACAAGAACGTCTGCTGGCAGAAGAGTATACCTCCCTTCAAGGGGATCCGACAGGAAATTCACAAGAGTTTCTTTTTTTGCCGTGATTCCGGCTCGTTTCAACACACCATAAATAATATATATAGAATTTTGCACAATAATATATATAGAATTTTAAGTGCTAATGTTATTAAATCAAGAACACAAAATCAGAGCATCAAAGTAGATTCTTTATTCTCGTTCTAAAAATTTAACTAAATGTGTCTTATCACTTTTGACTTGGTAAGAATGGAAAAATTAATCTTTAACAAAAAGATCTAATTTATTAAGAACATATTAAAACTGAACCTGACATTAAATTAAAATTTATGAACATATAATCATCTATGAGAGTTCTAAACTAAATTTTGAACTTCTCTCTAGTTGAGATTGTCTACACAAATTTTATCTCATTTTGGTTAGTCTTTTCTAACCATTCATGTGTATAAATCTTTGTCATTTAAAATAGAAAGAAAAAGAAAAAGATCATCACTTACATGCTACGTTGCAATATCAGTACTACTACAAGGTGTTTGAAAGAATATTACAAAAAGAACACAAAAACACTTAAAATTAATTTTAAAAACAACTTCAAAAGTCAATGAGTTTACTGCGCCAACAAAATTCGTTAATTTGAAATTTGTTTTTATGTTTAAATGGAATGGAAATCAAACCTGAAAAGTGCACGGACCCACCACGAACGATATCATAAATCGACTACACTTTTTGAGTTTTTTTTCCCAGTATTTAATAGTAGTCATCTTAAAAGAACATAAGTGACGTATTTCATGCTTCATAATTCTACAATATATATATTACTAGTTTTATCCCTGTATTACGGGGGTTGTTTTATATTATTTGTTTCTAAATTTTTTTTTTTTGAATTTTTTTTTTTTTTTGTTATATGAAAGTTAATAATATACTTATGGTTTAATGATAAAACCGTTTCACAAATAAATAAGATGTTATAACACGGTTTAAAAGTTATATGGTTTAATGAGACTCAATATCCGTTTAGTTTTTTTGCTGTAAAATTGGTTTTTTAATTATAAATAATAGGGTTGAGTTATAATAAGAAGATTAGTTTTCTAAGAAGGATAGGAAATAATCTTGTCCATTCATTTTAAAATTGAATGGTTGAGATCAATGTTTTGAAACCCGGGTCGGCCGGTCGGACCGGTCCGACCGGGACCCGGTACTAATTCCGGTCCGGGTCATGGTGTTTGACCCGTTTTCTAATAGCCCGGCCGGGTTTCACGGGCGGTGGTTGGACCGGAACCGGTGACCCGCCGGATGAACCGGCAAAACAGATCTTGATGGCGTTCTTGACTCACGTAAAGACGAATCTTTCAATCGAAAAAGTAATCGGAATTTCAAATTACAGATGTCGCTGGCGCGCTCTTAAGGGTGGTTGACGGCCGATAAAATTCCTTTATGCATATATATTATATATATATATATATATATTAGGGACGTAACTGTGATTTATATATTTTCTGATTGCCGGCAAAGGAAGCGGTGCTGGGCTGGTGCTGCGGCTGTTGAGTGTAGAGTAGTAAATGTTGTAACTTGGAAAAGTAAACGAAAATAGGTTTTCATTTGTTTCTTTTTGTTTTGAATTGTTTATATTATTTAACAACTTAGTAAATGACTATCAACAAATACACAGCTAGCACATGTTAATAATTAATTTTAATATATTGAATTTTACGAAGATATTAACTTATTTTTACTTTTCATTTTAATAACTCATATGATTTCAAGTTAAAATATTAAAACCTTATTACTTGTTTTAATTTTATTATAGTTAATTTATATCTAATTATTTTATTTGTTTTAGGGTTTTATCACTGTTTAGAAAATTTTCGTGTTTCCTTGTAGTTAGAAAACGTAAATGTTGTATGACCGGTCTCCATGTTTTTTAAAGTTACATGAAAAGTAGTAATATATATATATATATATATATTATTTGTGACGTTATCCGGGTCAAACACCGGTCCGCCCTTCCGGGTCGGTCCGACTTTTGACCCGGTAAGGTGTCCGGGTCAACGTCCGGGCCGGGTCTGAAAACATTGGTTGAGATTATATTAGAGAGATCATCAAGTTTAAAACAAGGGTAAGGGCATAATAGGGATAACACATTTGTTGACTTTCTCTCTCCACATGCAAGACACATGTCAAATACCCATATCATTTTAAAACGCTCATAACTTTTTTATACGACATTTCTTTTTCAAAACAATTTCACCATAATAACGAGTGCTTTTTTATCTTTTATATGAGTACCGTAATGCTATATAAAAATAAAAAAAAATCGCGGGTTTTTTACAAAGTGTGTTTTACAAAATTGTGTTATACAAGTGTATTTATTTTTTCATAGTGTTTTTTGCATTGAGTTTTTTACATTGTGTAATTTAATTTTGTTTTTCATTGTATTTTTTATATTGTGTTTTTATTTTCATAGTGATTATTCCATTGTGTTTTTTACATTGTGTCTTTTTCATTGTGTTTTTCATAGTGTTTTATTTTCCGACGAAATTTCCGAAGACATTTCCGGCAAGGTGGTGGCGGTGGGTGGCGGTGGTGGTTGTAGGAGATAAGTGAAAATTTAAGTGGGTTTTAATTAAGTGGGTTTTTGAAATTAAATTAAGTGAGTTTTCAATATTAATGTATTAGACAAAAATACCCTCCTTCCTAGCGTTCTTAGGATAATCAAACTTCATATCAAATAATTGATAGAATTAGTTTTTAATATAATGAAATGTTAAAAACCGTTTAAGATTTTCTGGGTTTGGTGACACATATCCATGAATTCGGGTCAAATGAATGAGAAACATTCATTTACAAATAAAACAATCTGGTAGCTTGAAAGAATGTATGAAACAACCAAAGAGCTCTTAAATGTTTCGTTTGTATATATTTAAGATAGATTGTTCGTATTTTATGTACGTTTTGATAAAAGTTTTGTTCAAGATTGAACCAAAACGATATCAACGGAACGTCAGTGTCATTATCAGTTTTGTCCGAAAGATATTAGCATCGTTGTTCTTTTATCAACGTAAACATGACTACATATTTTTGCTTACATTATCGACGAAAAATGACTATATTTTATGCTTTGCATTTCTGACAACATTTTTTTTTAAAGAAACCATTGCAAGTAAACTTTTTTTATATCCCGAACTATACAGACTACTAGTACAGTAAAGAAGATAACATTCATTCGTTAACTTTTTTAAAAAAATATTGAATACGCTGATGTGTGTTTATGTTATATCGAGTGTTGATACTGTGATGAATAGAACTGTTACCAATTGAACAACTGTACCATATCGTTATTATTGGAATCGGTACCGATATTTTTTTTTTAATTTTGATCAATTTTAAGGACACATATATATATATATATATATATATATATATGTGTGTGTGTGTGTGTTTGTATACATCATATACAAAACTTCTATGCAATGAAACCATCGTAAAAGAGTAAACAATATGAAGTATCGCTATCGTAAGAAACCGAATCGTGTTCAATAATGTATTTTGTGTGTCATAAAATATACCAATTCATGGCACCATTTAGGTAACGAGATGAACATAACCGATTTTGACCGAACAAAGTCGTCACCAACATTAGTATCGAAAGCATGTTAATAATTGTTTGTATGGTTTCAACAGATTTCTATATATTTTATTATATAAAAGACTGAATATTGTTGCGTGACACTAAACTTTATCTATGTATTTTTTTAACTGAATCTTGTGACGTGTGAAAAATCACACAGGGCCGGCCCATAGAGTGATAGGGTGGTTGACGGCCACATGCCCGACACCCTGTTAGGCCCGATTTTATTTTTAAAAAGTATATTTATTTTTATTAAATACAATATGTATATTTAATGTTAAACTTAATTAAATAACCACTATCTTGGTCTAGTGGCAAAGGAGTGTTACTCCCAACCAAAATGTTATGGGCTCTAGTCTCGTTTGAGACATGCTTAGTCCTATTTTTTATACAATTTTTTTCTGCACAACCCAAATTATAGTCAAGTAAACCCATATAAAAACAAAATTGTTTAAACCCAACAGAATACTTCTTTTACTTAAGGCTCAATAAAATTTTTGCCTTCGGCCCAAAACTTTTTTTTGTTTTTTTGGAGCCGGGCCTGAAATCATATTAGTTTGATTATCAAGTTACAAAATCATGCCCAAAATTATTTGAACCTACGTTATACGACACGGCGGCACCAACTAAAATTTAGAAGAAAAGTCGAAAACTAAAAGCAATTGGTCACGCCGTAATATGAATAGTTATGTGTTTATGAAAACTAATGGATGTGTGCTTAACTAATTAGACTGCTTTATAAATCAACACAAAACCAATAAATGAATTAGAAGATGTCACGCCCTTCAAAGAAGGAAAAAAAAACACGTATCAAGATGTCACATCTACGTTGCATGGCTTCAAGTCTTTTCATATAGTATAAACTTTTGATAAATATATTTACTATAATAATTATATTTTAAAATATTCTTATTCTTTTCAAACTATAAACAAATACAGATTTTAAACGTTAAAAAACTATAAATTTAAAAGTCTTTGAAAAATTATATAAAAGAAACCAAATCTTCTGTGTAAACCCCACGGGTTACAGAAATGACGTTGATAACACTCGAAAGCTTATGTAAAAAAAGCAGGCACATTAATTCTGGTACGTGGGATAATTAAACCAAACAAAATTAGACGTAAAAAGTTTAGCCATACACAAACGTTGCATCATGTTAACTCGTAATTCAATTGTGTTTTGAATTAATATGTCGTTGCCATAGGTCTAACGAAAAATAACCTTAAACCCTATAACGACAACACGTGGTTCATGCATAAGTCTACATTATTTAAGCAAAGTTTTCTTTTCTTTAGAAAATGTATTTAACGATTGCGATGGCATGTTACATAGTTGCTATATGGCAAGCTATGGCGCAACAACGTTTCCCAACTATGGCGACAAAACAATGGCTAGAATCTCTATGGCGACAACCAGGGCAGACGCCGAAAATTTAAATACCTCGGTCGAGCCAAAATAAAAAGGCCCGTAGGCATTAACGAAATTTTTTTATTCGCTAACATATATGGATATAACTATTATCGACCAATTTATTATAAGCAGAAATCATTCTAAGCATGTCATTATCTCATAAACAATTGCAAATAATCTTATTTTTAACACCAAAAAGCATATATATGTAATATGTATAACAAAAAGTTTGTGCCCACGAAACTTATGTGCCCCGGCCAATGGTGCGGCTCGCACACCCTTCGAGACTCCCCTGGCGACAACATATCATCGGGAGTCCTTGCGACAGCCACATTTGGGGTCTATGTGACAAAATTTGTTGACATAGCCATAATCTTACTATATATTAAGCAACATATATTTGTTAAATCATTTTTCCAAATTTGTATTTGGAAAGCAGATAACATGTTACGTGATGTCAAGGGTTTGAGCCTTGTCTATGACGGGTTTGTGCAATGGTGTGAAATATACGGTGTAAGTATGTACAGTAACATCGAACCTTTAAGTCTTTAACTGACTGATTGAATATGTAAAAGCTAAAACACTTTTAAGAAAATGCCTGGAAATTTAATTAGTGTGCTGATTTTTCTCATTTCACTCGGCTTGAATGATATTCCCACACCTACATTCTCTATATATACACAATAATATACCCACACAGTAACCCACAACTATTTCAAACTATCTGTGTTTAGTCTGATCATTTCTTGTTTTTGCTGATTAGAAAACCAAAATACACGTAATAAGACCGCGGGGGGAGGAAACGGCGATTCCAGGCTTTAGATTCTATCCAACGGAAGAAGAGTTAATATCTTTCTATTTAAATCACAAGATAGAACCAGGCACCAATAGCTTGAAGCAAAGTATTGATAGAGTCATACCCGAGCTTAATGTTTACGATTTCTATCCATCGGACCTCCCTCTTTAGTGCCCCCCCCCCTTAGTTTCTATCTTTTGATTTGTTTTCGTGTTAAAAAATCCCCGTTATTACAATCGAAATCTTGTTAGTTGTTCATGTTTTTTGCAATAACTTGATTAATGAGATTTCACACAAATATCAGTTACAAAATTGAGAATAAACCACAAAATGAAGAAATACCATCATGTATAATTAGGGTTTGATTAGGGTTTGTTATAATTCTCTCTCTCTCTCTCTCTCTCTCTTTGTATATGATTTTATTAGTTTTTTTAATCTTCCCCTTGTATTCTGATTGAGAATTTTCATGATTTCTAGTGATTAAAATATTTTATGTTTATTTGATTGATAGTTGTTGACAATAAACCCTAAAATAATAAAATAAAGATGTACCACTTTTTTATGTTTCTATATGTGTATTTTTGGTCTCATGTATTATATTTTGGAGCCAGAATATGCCGGGGAGCTTTGCAAAGGAGACACGAATGAGTGGTACTTCTTTATTCCGAGACAGGAAAATGAAGCACGAGGCGGAAGACAATCCCGCCTCACTAGTACCGGCTACTGGAAAGCCACCGGGTCCTTGAGCACCGTTTACTCTTCTAGTAGTCGAGCCATTGGGATCAAAAGAAGCATGGTGTTCTACAATGGTAGATCTCCCACTGGGACAAAGACCAAATGGATGATGAATGAATACAATGCTTTTCAAGATCAATCCTCAAATACTAACAGAATACCTACGGTATATATATATTTTCATTGTTTTTTTATTTCTTATTTAAGGCTCAAAATAGTATTATAATTCAAATTGAGTTTGTCCATGACTTCTATGTTGGAAGATTAAAAACCAGTTCACAAAGCTTTAAGACGATCATTTGTCATAGAATATTTTAAATTTTAGGTTTACATAGTTCATATAATCGTTTATAAATAAAATAAAAACATGCTATATTATTTTACTTATAAAGTTCGATATTTCAATACAAAATACTATTGATCGCTTCAAAACACCATTGCGATCTCTAGGTAACTGGACCGTCATTTGCCTCCAGATTAAGAAAAAAATGACATTCTGGTTACAAAGGGATCGCAATAATATTTATATTAAATAAATCAAAAGAACATAAAACCTCTCATCCTTGGTATATAAATTAACTTATGCAACTTCTAATATATTTTGTTGTATGGCATATAAACTAATAAATTGCAGGTGATGAAAGAATTCAGTGTGTGCCGAGTTTATGTGAAATCAAACAGTATGAGGTCATTTGACCGAAGGCCGACTAGAGTGATGATAAACGAGCAACCTTTGGTTCCACATGAACCCGTTCAAAATAACGAACATCATGCGACCACATCAACTGGTCCAAGCCAGCTTCCATCGATCACGACGAGTTTATTTGATCGTAGTCAGGATTCCTTAGATGATCAAGCTTTAATTTATCATCCTCAATCTAGGTCTATGATGGAAAGTAATGATCCACCTTTTTGGGATTGGGACGAACTTGATAAATGGCTTTAAGTGTTCACCTTTGGCAAGAAGAACGGTTGGTGATTAAAGCTTTTTAATTACAATTATTTAGGAATAATTTGAGTAAGAGTGTGAAGACGAAACTTGCGAGTTATAAGGCAAATCTGAGCTACTTGAGTGTTCTAGTTTCAACAGCTCATGTTTTTATAAATTTCATTTTGTTAGTATTGTGTGTGGTTGTTTGAGATAGAAATGGATTTGGTTTCATAATAACTTGCTTATCTTTGTTTTACAAAAACATTTGTTGCCAACTTGACCCCAAATGCTATTTTTGTTTATTCTTTTTCGCATTCTAAGATGATTCGTGGATAGTGACATCCGACAAACACTTTCTATTGTCAAATTTAGTTACCTAATTATGTGGAAAAAAAAATGAGAACTTCAAATTATAAGGAAAAGTCAATTTCGTTTTAAACAGTAGTTATCAATTTTTCTACCTCCAAGCAGACCACTTTGTCGTGTGTATAGTTCAAGTGGCCCTCACTATTTTATCTATGGTTTTTATTTTACTTTATTTATTTGTTTATTTTCTTTAAAGACAATTTTCTTTTACTTTTCAGGACTCGAATCCAGGACCTTTAGGCGTTTAAAAGATTTTGTCTCTGTCACTGGGCCACTAATCTCAGGGCGTGAAACGCTCAAAAGCTGGAACGTCTCATTAGTTAGTTTTACAAATGCAAACTAATTCTTAAACTTTGATTCTAACATAACAGCGGAAGACTTTACATAACTAAAATCAATAAAACTTGTTTAATATATACCTAAAACATAAAAGTAACGGAAGGCTATTGTAACATCGGGAAAATTTCAAGTTCAAAGTATCAACTTTCCAAAGTCTAGGGACTAAAATTACCAAATTCCAAACTCTAGGGTTTAATTTATAAAATCTGTTTTCTTGACCCATAGCGGTACGCACCGGATCAAAAGAGACACCCATCGCGGTACGCGATGAGATGTCTAACACGTTTTGACACGTGTGCCACGTGGCACAAGGTGGCACTGTCTGCCGCCATGTGTCACCACGTGGCAACACTACCGCCACGTGGCGCAACGTCTGCCACGTGGCGCCACGTGGCAGACCTACTGGGTGACTCACCTGGGCTATGTCGCGGTACGCGACGGGTGCCCAAGGACCGGGCGCGGTACGCGATGGGCTTCCGAGTTTTGCCTATAAATAGCAGCTATGGGGTGTTCATTTCTCACATCCAAATCTGCTCTCAACTCTCTCTCTAAACATCTCTCTAGCTTATATATTTATACCTCGATAAACGTGCCATAATTCCTCGTTAAACGTGTCTCGACCCTCGATTTTCGTGTCGACGTTTCTTTGAAGTTCGTGCCACCCTCCACCCAAATTTGACCAAGATGGTGTTTGATCTCGAAGTACGTGCCAACGTGTGTTGAAGATTGGCGTTCATCGATTTGCGTGTCGAGAAGAGAATTGATCGAGGAGTTAAGCGGCGTCGGAGTGCTGCTCGATTTCGTAGAGTTTCCAATACGCCACTAAGGTTAGGCGTAACGACAATTCAATATAATGAAATATTATATTATAAGGCTTAAGCCTTAAGTCGAGGTTATACTCGATACCTCGATAAAAGAAAAGAAATACAAACATAACAAAGAAAAGAAATGAGAATATGAATTGATAAATATATGTGTGTAAGTATATATGATTATATTCTTTGTTATGAAAATATTATTTAATGAATAATGAGTATTCTTAAATAATAAAAGAAAACGAATACGTTTCTTGGAGAAGAACAAACGTCGGGTTTTTAATATAAACTAAAGGTTTATAATTTACTTTTAAACTAAAGGTTTTCAAGTAAAAGAAAATGAACTAAAGGTTCATCGAGGTTGAGATATAAAATAAGACTAAAGTTCTTAAGCCGGATCGTGTATCCGACTAACAAATGTTTATACTCGTACTATAGGTGCGAGATATAGATGGGAAAGACCCTTGGACGGTGAGTGAAGCCGATCCTAAAGAGATAAGGTGAATACGCCCCAAACTTTTATAAACTTGTTTTTCAAATAAGTCAAACGTGTTATATGAAATTGTTTACAAGGAACTATGTGTTCCTAAAAGCGTTATAAATAAGGGTATAAACCTAGCCCTCAGGCTGTGGTATACGTATGTCTGGATCCTTACATAGGTGGTACTATGCGGTGAATTGGCACATCGCACCACCCATGGACGTAGGACGCTCTCCTGCAGGGAGTACGACCGTTGTGTATATTTACGGGTACTTAACTAAGTCGAACGCTGCGATGTTTGCTGAGGTGACCTAGAGCAGAGGCTCATGTTTATAATGTGTTATTTGACTTTGTTATTCCTAAGCCACGTTGGGCCGAGGCAGGCTTAGTCTCAAGGGGTAACAAAGTAAAAGAAAGTATTTTTGCGTCAGCGTGTTCACCAACATTCGTTGCTGACGTATTTTCTTACATTTTGCAGGTGAACAAGATTAGTACTTGGAGAATCAAAGTGCTACCTTTATAAATCCGATGGCTCGGATTTGTTTTGTATAAACTTAACATATGATAATGGTGGTTTGCAAATATAAACAAGTAATCTTTTGTTAACAACTCTAACGGGTGTTTTATAATCCCGTCTTTTGAATGTATATATAAAAATTATGTTTTGATCCTTAAAGTTTGATAAGTCTTCCGCAAACTAACGCAACTCTGATTTATTTACAACTATGGTACCAACTAATGGGTCACGCTCCTAAGCCTAAAATGGGGTGTGACAGTGTCACACCCTCAAAATCCACTAACGGAATTTTACCGTCAGAGGGTGTGAACTAACAGGATCTGAATCATTAGTTATAATCAAACCATAAATAAAGTTTTCAATCCACGAAAACATTTAAGTGTAAACAAATGCGGAAGCGTAAAACCTTTAACCAAAAGTTGCATCACGCAGGACGACTTAAAAACCCAATAATAATAGTTTAAAACAAGTTTGCATAAACAGTAACGTTCAAAGTAATGCATGATCCTATACCGCGCGCCCGCCTCGGCTACCTGAGAATGACATACTAAAAGTGTCAACACGGGGTTGGTGAGTTCACAAGTATATACAATAAAGCGTTTGCGTTTACGTTTGCGTTTAGCGTTTTGCGTTACCAGATAGTGTTAAATCAATTATATATCTATAGGTAGCTAGCCTATAAAGCAAGTATTACTAAGTGTTCGAAACCGAAGCTGACTGTTTATCATGTGCCTTGCCACCAGGTCTATCCCGACCATGGTAATGTGTTAGCCAAAATTATACCCACTCGACCTCCAGTCGAGCTTAGCGTTGGGTGGGGTTTGTCAAACCCAGTAGTACTACTCAACAGTGACTCGCTATTATCCAATACTAAACGGTTCGATGTGTGAAGGACTTCAGTTGTTTCGTTTGCCACTTAGCCTTTACAAGTGATATATAATCTAATAACAAAATCTAAAAGCGTTTCGGAGTATGTATTCTCCCCCCAAGTGAAAAGCGTTTAAAAGAGTTAAAAAGGGGAAACGTGAAACTCACTGTTTGCGAAGAATTCTAAAAACGAGTAAACCAAAGGATTCGCGTCACAGAAAAATCCTCACTAGCGTTCTAAAACAACAAATGAGATTTTCTAAGTGTTGGAACTATTATTGAGTCTCTAGACTCGGCACATAATACCTATGCATAAAATTCGTTTCGTGTTTCGTTTGTGAATTGTGTGTGTCTCAACAAACACATTCGTGATACGTTACATGTGTGAACAACTACTTACATATCATGTATTAATATTGTACATTACTAGCAATTATTCCCCGCAAGGGCAATTTGGTTAAAACATAACAATTATCTAGTACTTAGCACGTTTCAAGTATTTTCACAAAGTTCAGCAGCTAGTTTCATCAAGACAGAATTCTACTTGAAAGATTACTCTATTCAACAGATCATAGCATCTCAATTAATTCACCAAAAATCGTCACAAAATCATACGTGAGTTAGGTTTCCAGAACATATTTTATTGTATTTTTATTCCACATAGATTTCTCACAATGATCAAAACATTACAGCAAACTCACAGCAGTCAAAATCATGCGCAACAAAAAGTTATTTGTTATTCCCGTTAAATGAAAAATCCAATTAATGCAAGACCAATTAGGTTAGGTTCTTAACTCAACAAGTTAGCTTCCAGAAGTGGAACCAACCCATTTGGTCTTGTAGTCCATGAGATATGATAATTACAAAACAACCTAACAGCAGGTCTCACAATTCAGATTTGCACTTCAGTTTTGTAAAATAATAAAATTTAACTTTTACTCGTCCAAAAATTACAATTTTGGACTTTATAGAAACTAGACTCAACATAGCACCTTTTAGTGTTAACAGCCTTGACCAATTTCCACATTAACATTTAGTTACAGTTGTCTAAACATAACTTACAATCTGTCCAGTACCAGTTTTGACCTTTAATCACATTTAAATCGTTTGAGCAACCAAAACACCTCCAAATTAGGCGTGGTTGGGTTTTATGGAAACTAGAATCAGAGTACTACCTCTTAGACTCATAAATAGCTCAGTTTGGTTTTATATTTAACAAGTTACATGTCGTTCAAGTTTAACTATCTCTGCTATCAAAACTCAGCAAGCACAAACAATCGTCTAACATGCATCCTAAGCATACGACATATCTCCAAACATGTAATAAACATAATTATTCATCAAAATCAGTAGTAACCCTCTAGGGTTTACAAACAATCAATGATTTAACAATCTTTAACCAACGCATAAACAATCATCATCTAGCATAAATCAACCCTAGTTCATCTTACTCAATATTTTCGTGACCTAGGGTTTTAGATTAACCCATTCAAGATCAAAATTAAACATGTAAAAATACATAGGATAGTTGTTTATACCTTCCTAGCACCTTAATCTTCAACCAAACTTGAAAAATCTTGTGTGTATGTGTGTGTATGTTGACGGCAGCCAAGGGAGCAAGGGGAGGGGGGGATCGGGATAGAGAGGGAGAAAGAGAGTTAGGGTTTTGGTTATTATTAAATAATAACATGTTACACCAAGGCCCCTCAACTTCTAATTAATACTTTTCTTGCCTAAAGTAACTTGTTTGCATCTTGAGTTAACTTTTTATATAATATTATCAAATAACACATAAGCCTAACACATAATTATCACATAATTATTGTTTGGATGTTTTTCGTTTATTCACCAATGATTTGCGTCAACTCGTTTGTGTTTCGGTGCAATCCCGAAAGACTACACATGTAGTAATTCTCAAGCGTCATTTAAAACCCTAGTTTAAATGTAATGAGGTGTGCGTTATAGATCAAGTGATCTTAAGTTTGAATTGACGGAGTTTGGATTAACGGAGTTAACCTGAAATTGACGAGTGTCACATCATTCCCATGTTAAAGAATTTTCGTCCCGAAAATTTGAGTCAAGTCGCGATGAGAGTCTGAAAAAGCAAGAAAAATTTTCAGTTTGTCATAGACAGGGCACATCGCACCACCCATGGTCGTAGGGCGCTCTCCTGCAGGGAGTACGACCGTTGTGTATATTTACGGGTACTTAACTAAGTCGAACGCTGCGGTGTTTGCTGAGGTGACCTAGAGTAGAGGCTCATGTTTGTAATGTGTTATTTGACTTTGTTATTCCTAAGCCACGTTGGGCCGAGGCAAGCGTAGTCTCGAGGGGTAATAAAGTAAAAGAAAGTATTTTTGCGTCAGTGTGTTCACCAGCATTCGTTGCTAACGTATTTTCTTACATTTTGCAGGTGAACAAGATTAGTTGTAACACCCCAACCCGGAACGGGCTGACGTGTCACTATTACAGATATCAAATCAACCTAAGTCACATTACTAAACCAAAATGAATTAACATTTAAAAGCTTGAACTTCATTATTTTCTCTTATCACTAATATCCCCGAGTCCCGGATTTCCTGAAAACAAAATAAGAAAAACAAAACAAGAAAAATACGGTTGAGCGAAAAATTGCCCAGTAACGGAAAGAACAATAGTATAGGGAAGGACAAACGTAAGAAAGTAAATATACGGAATTCAATTCAAACTCGAAACCAACATTTTTACCGAAACATATACTTAATAAAATTCGGAGGTATGATCCGACACTTGGTCAGTTAATAATCAAACGCATATGAAAACATATTAGAAACAAATCATAACATATACACACATCAAACCACGTGACGGAACATAAAAGAAAGAACTCAAAGTCACGTGAAACGGAAGCACCCACGAGCCTAACAGAACAGACTGGTACACAGCTAGCTAGTCCATGCACCTATGAAACGGTGAGCGTGGCGTACACCCATTATTCCATCTCCACACAACAAACTCAAACTCAGAGCTAAGATCGATCTATACGCCTCTAGGGGCCAATGTGCTACGTAAGCACAAGCTAGAGACGCCGTGAACTTTTATTACGCATTGTCACGATAAGTGCATGCCGTTGACGCCCATACGACATTTCAGACATGCTCGGGTGACAGAGTACAAACGCTAATTTCATATAATTATGCAACGTAAAATGCTAGTAATGGAACATGCAATAATGAGTACAAAAAGTTATAAAATATTGCATGCTACAATAATATATTATATATAACGAAAATCCGTACTACAAAGTAACGGATTAGAATTTATACTATGAGTAAACGAAACCAGAAACCGTACTACGAAGTAACAAGAAACAGAATCCGTACCTTAGTTGTTAAGCAAAAGTAAACAAATTGGCTCGTCTCTAGATGAGGACCTATGATTTATTTACATTTTAATTTAGATATACGAACATAAGTTACGACGCATGATGTCACACCCTCAAAATCCACTAACGGAGTTTTACCGTCAGAGGGTGTGAACTGGCAGGATCGGAATCATTAGTTATAACCAAACCAAAGAAAACGTTTAAATGAAAAATAAGTGCGGAAGCGTAAAACCTTAATTCAAAAGTTGCGTCACGCAGGACGACTTAAAACCAAATGTAAATGTTAAAATTAAGTTTGCAGAGTAAGATGTTTAACAATTAATGCATGCTCCTAAACCGCGCGCCCGCCTCGGCTACCTGAGAATAACATACTAAAAGGGGTCAACACGAGGTTGGTGAGTTCACAAGTTATATAAGATAAATCGTTTAGCGTTTGAGTTCAGCGTTTTCGTTAAGTGTTTTGCGTAACCACGTTACGGCGTTTAAAAGTTTTGCGTAACCACGTTACGGCGTTTAAATGTTTTGCGTAACCACGTTACGGCGTTTAAGTGTTTTGCGTAACCACGTTACGGCGTTTAAGTGTTTTGCGTAACCACGTTACGGCGTTTAAGTGTGTAACCACGTTACAGCGTTTAAGTGTTACCAGATAATGTTATGTCAAATTATATATCGATAGGTAGCTAATCTATACAACAAGTATTACTAAGTGGTTCGAGACCGAAGCTGACTGTTTATCAAGTGCCCGTCACCAGGTCAACCCAGACCATGGTAAGTGTTAGCCAAAATTACACCCACTCAACCTCCAGTTGAGCTTAGCGTCGGGTGGGGTTTGTCAAACCCAGTAGTACTACTCAACAGTGACTCGCTATTCCAAATATTAACCGGTTCGATGCGTGGGACTTCAAGGGTTACGTGCCGCTTAGCCTCTACAAGTGATATATATAATTTATAACAAAATCTTAAATATGTGTTTATCTCAAAAATGCGTTTATCGGAGTATGTTATCTCCCCCAAGTGAAAAACGTTTGAAAACAGTTCAAAGAGCGGGGTAAGTGAACTCACTGTTTGCGAAGAATATTCCAAATTAGATCACCGAGTGATGCGCGTCGTAGAAAACTCTCTAGCGTTCTAAAATAACAAAGAGATTTTCTAAGTATCGGAACGTTTAACGAGTCTCTAGACTCGACACATAATACCTATGCACGTATCATGTTTCGTGTTTCGTTTGTGAACCGTGTGTGATTTAAACAAGTACAATTGTGATACGATACACGAGTGAGCAATTACTTTCGTGTCATGTATTAATAACATACTTACAAGCAATTATTCCCGTAAGGGCATTTTGGTCAACAAACAAAGACTAACTAACCATTATTCCCCATAAGGGCAATTTGGTCAATTCATGGCAATCAAACTAGCAACTATTCCCCGCAAGGGTATTTTGGTCAAAATACAACAATTATATAAAAACTATCATATTTCATGCATTCCTACACAACTCAGCAGCTAGTTTCATTGTGACAGAATTTCTACTTGAAAGATTGTACTATTTCACCGATCATATCATCTCAATTAATTCACCAAAAATCACCACTGAAACATACATGTCTTAGGTTTCCAGAACATATTTTATATTATTTTTATTCCATATAGATTTCTCATAATGATCAAAACACTACAGTAAACTCATATCAGTCAGATTCATGCACAACAGAATGTTATTTGCAATTCCCGGTAAACGAAAATCCAATAAATGCAAGACCACTTGGGTTTGGTTCCTAACTCAGTGAGTCAACTTCCAGAAGTGGAACCAACCCAATTGGCCTCGTAGTTCATGAGATATAGAATTTACAATATAACCTAACAGCAGGTCTAACAGCTCAGCTTTGCATCACGTTTTTGTAAAATCATAAAAGTATACTTCCACTTATCCAAAAATTACGAATTTATACTTTATAGAAACTAGACTCAACCTAGTTTACTGCAGTACCCACAATCTCAATCAATTTTCACGTTTACACTTCGTTACAGTCAGTTAAACATCGTATATATATTCTGTCCAGAATCTGTTCACATCAAAACTCAACATAATCACAACCTATGAACTATCATGCATCCATATAACCCTCTAGACACTATAACTACTATCCATGCATATCAATCACACCATACATACAAGATTAGGGTTTGTGATCTAATCCAAATCAAAGACAACAATGAATCATGCAACAACATCAATCTAGTTATCAATCTATTATGCAACTAACAAGAATCATATTGATCACATACATACATATAATCGGCCTACTTAGGGTTTACATACAACCCATTAAACATCAAAATTACACAACAAGGAGGTAAGGGGTGATCAAGTATACCTTCCTAGCACCTAGTTCTTGGATTAATCTCTTGATTTATGTGTGTGTGTGTGATCTTTGTGGACGGCAGCCGTGGAGAGGGAACAAGAGACTTCCGATCGGAAGTTGTAGGGTTAGGGAAAATAGTTAGGGTTTAGTGTTTAAGTTATATTTATAAATAATCAAGTTACATTCTAGTCCTTCTTCTTTCCAAGTGTTGTTTTTCTAGAACATTCCATCATACTTGGACAATAAGTTAACATGACCATAGTATTATCACATAGCACATAATCCTAACACATAATAATCATATAATTATTGTTTTTACGTTTGTCGTTTATTTATCAATCGTTTGCGTCAACTCGTTTGCGTTTCGGTGCAAATCCCGAAAGACTACCCATGTAGTGAGTGTTAAGCGTCATTTAAACCCTAGTTTAAATGTAATGAAGTGTGCGTTATAGATTCAACGATCTTAAAGTTTGAATTGACGGAGTTGAGTTAACGGAGTTAACCTGGAATTGACGATTGTCACATCATTCCCTTGTTAAAGAATTTTCGTCCCGAAAATTTGAGTCAAGTCGTGATGAGAGTCTGAAAGAGTAAGAAGAAAAATTTCAGTTTGTCATATCATCCCCTAGTAAAAAGAAATTTCGTCCCGAAATTTAATTCATACCTCCGGTGATGTTTGACGGTTTGCCGGGTTTCGCGGTTTTCGGTGTTTGGTTAGCCCTTCAAAAAGGTGGGGATACTTTTTCATCATTTGATCCTCGCGTTCCCACGTGAACTACGGTCCACGTCTCGAGTTCCAACGAACTTTAACGATTGGAATTTTGCTGTGTTTGAGCGTTTTGGTTTCCCAATCCAAAACCTCGACTGGTTCCTCAATGAACCGTAACTGTTCATCGACTTGTAGTTCCTCCAAAGGGACTACTTGGGTTTCATCAGATAGGCATTTCTTCAAATTTGATACGTGGAATACATCGTGTACGCCACTGAGTTCTGTTGGTAGGTCCAGTCGGTACGCCACCGGACCAATGCGCTCAGTTATCCGGTACGGACCAACATACCGTGGGTTGAGTTTGTTTCGCTTACCAAAGCGAACTACACCTTTCCAAGGTGAGACTTTGAGTAACACCCGATCGTTCACTTTAAATTCGAGAGGTTTTCGGCGCTTGTCGGCGTAACTCTTTTGGCGATCTCGTGCTGCTGCCATGCGATTTCGGATTTGAACAATCTTTTCCGAGGTTTCGAGTACCAGTTCTGGACCAGTGATTTGGCTGTCACCCACCTCTGCCCAGCAGAGTGGTGATCGACACTTCCGTCCGTACAGCGCTTCAAACGGCGCTGCCTTAATACTTGCGTGGTAGCTGTTATTATACGAAAACTCTACCAAGGGTAAGTGGGGTTCCCAACTTTTTCCGAAATCTAAGACGCATGCACGCAACATATCCTCCAGGGTCTGAATAGTCCGTTCACTTTGCCCATCCGTCTGAGGATGGTATGCTGTACTCATATCGAGACGTGTGCCCAGTGCGCTTTGCAGCGACTTCCAAAAGTGTGAGGTAAAACGAGAATCTCGATCGGAAATGATCGAGACAGGCACTCCGTGTCTAGACACCACTTCTTTCATGTATACTCGAGTCAGTCTTTCCATTTTGTCCGTTTCCTTAATCGCTAGGAAATGTGCCGATTTAGTCAACCGGTCAACGATCACCCAGATGGTATCGCATCCCGTCGGTGTCTTAGGCAAACCCGTAATAAAATCCATTGAGATGTGCTCCCATTTCCACATTGGGAGTTCCGGTTGTTGCAGTAGACCAGATGGTTTCTGGTATTCAATCTTGACTCTGGCACAAGTCAAGCATTTGCTCACGTTGGTGGCAATGTCGGCTTTCATGTTCGGCCACCAGTAAAGTGCCTTTAAATCATGATACATTTTATCTGAGCCAGGGTGGATAGAATATCGGGACTTGTGAGCTTCGTCCATCACTAGAGTTCTCAACTCTCCGTATCGTGGAACCCAAATCCGGTTCTCAAAATATCGGACCCCGTCCGATCTGGTTTCAAGTTGCTTGTTCATGCCCCGCATGAGTTCCGATGGAAGATTTTCATCTTTCAAAGCTTCCAGTTGCGCATCGCGAATCTGATCGGGTAAGCTGGCATGAATCGTAAGTTGCAATGCTCTTACTCGTCTGGGTTTATCTGTTTCTTTCCTGCTGAGGGCGTCGGCCACCACATTGGCCTTGCCAGGGTGGTACTTGATGGCACAATCATAATCTTTAAGCAGCTCGACCCAACGACGCTGTCGCATGTTCAGCTCCTTCTGATCGTAGATATGTTGGAGACTCTTGTGGTCGGTGTAAATGGTAAACTTGGTACCGTACAAGTAATGCCTCCATATCTTAAGAGCAAACACCACAGCTCCGAGTTCCAAATCATGGGTCGTGTAGTTCTTCTCGTGAACCCGTAGTTGTCTAGAGGCGTAGGCTATAACCTTCTCGAGTTGCATCAGCAAACAACCGAGACCTTGTATAGATGCGTCACAGTGTACCTCAAAATTTTCTGTTCCCTCGGGGAGGGCTAAAATAGGGGCGCTACAAAGCTTGGTTTTCAACAGTTGGAAAGCGGATTCTTGCGCGTCACCCCAGTTGTACTTAGTGCCCTTGTGAGTCAAAGCGGTGAGGGGTTGAGCAATCTTTGAAAATCCCTCGATGAAACGCCGATAGTAGCCGGCCAGTCCTAGGAATTGTCGCACTTCAGTCGGAGTCTTAGGTGCTTCCCAGTTTTTGATGGCCTCTACCTTACCGGGATCGACATGGATACCATTCTCGTTGATCACATGTCCTAAAAAGTGAACCTCGCGAAGCCAAAATTCACATTTCGAGACTTTAGCATACAGTTGTTCCTTCTTCAGTAGTTCCAGAATTATCCTTAAATGCTCTTCGTGGTCAGTCTCGTTCTTGGAGTAGACGAGAATATCATCAATGAAAACAATCACAAACTTGTCGAGGTACGCCTTGCATACTCGATTCATGAGATCCATAAATACGGCTGGCACGTTGGTTAGGCCAAAAGGCATAACCGAGAACTCGTAGTGACCATACCGTGTTCTGAAAGCCGTCTTTGAAATATCTTCTTCGCGCACTCTCAACTGGTGGTAACCGGATCGTAGATCGATCTTCGAGTAGTAACTCGATCCCTGAAGCTGGTCAAATAAATCATCAATTCGGGGTAAAGGATAACGGTTCTTGACCGTCACCTTGTTCAATTCCCGGTAGTCGATGCACATTCGGAAAGTCCCGTCTTTCTTTCGGACAAACAAGACAGGGGCTCCCCATGGCGATGAGCTAGGTCGGATAAAACCTTTATCCAACAAATCTTGCAACTGAGTGGACAACTCCTGAAGTTCCGCCGGTGCGAGCCGATACGGGGCTCGTGCTATGGGTGCTGCACCGGGTGTCAACTCGATTTGGAATTCGACTTGACGAATAGGAGGGAGTCCGGGCAAATCCTCCGGGAAAACTTCCGGAAAGTCTCGCACAACCGGTATGTCTTCAATTCGTTTCTCCTCCGCGGGTTTCTCAACAATCTGCGCCAAAATTGCCGGATGACCCTTTCGTAGATACTTCTGTGCTTTCATAAGGGTGATAACGCTGGTGGTCATGCCGCTTCTCTCGCCTCGGACCGAAATGATCTCGCCAGAAGGGGTGGTAATATGGACTATCTTATCATGGCATATAATCTCCGCTCGGTTCTCGGATAACCAGTCCATGCCGACAACGACATCGAAACTACTAAGCGTAAAAGGAATAAGGTCGATGTCAAAGACATGACCTGACAGTTTCAACTTACATCCCGCAAGTATATGAGTTGTTATTACAGTTTTACCGTTAGCTAATTCAACAGGAAACTTAGCGTCTAACGGGGTTGGAGTAAGGTTTAAAAGTTGGCTAAAGGCCTTTGACACAAAACTCCTATCAGCTCCAGTGTCAAACAAAACAGAAGCAAAACAATCGTTTACAGGGAACTTACCAGACACCACATGCGGATCTCTGCGGGCTTGACCCGATCCAATCACAAACGCTCTTCCTTTGCCATTTCCTCCACCGTTACTGCCACTTCCATTATCCCCATTATTGTCATTCTGTTTCAGCTTGGGGCAATCCTTACGGAAATGACCTTCCTGTCCGCATTCAAAACATCCCTTAGTCGTCATCGGTGGCTTAGGAGCACCCTTCGCCGCAAGGTCTCCTCTACATTCCTTCGCTTGATGACCTATCTTTCCGCATCTTTGACACTTGACACGGTCACACTGGCCAACATGATGATAGTTGCACCTGTTGCACTTTGGATACTTCCCAGCATATCCGCTCGAAACCTGCCCGCTACCGTTGTTGTTGGAGTTGTTGTTGTTGTGATTCTGAGTGTTAAAGCTCCGGGTGAACTCGGGTTTACGGTAGTGTTGTTGCGGTGGGAGGTTCGAGGATGAAGATCTGGTGTTGTCGAACTTTCTCTTCCCGCTGTTCGGGTTGCTGTTGTTGTTACTGTTGCTGACGTGGTCAATACTCGGGTTGTCACGGGCTTTAACAGTCGAACCCCTCGGTGGTAACGCACCCTGGGTCACAGCCTGATCCGTCAGTTTGTGAGCCAAACGGATCGCTTGTTGGATCGTGGCTGGTCTGGAAGACGTCACCATGCCCTGAATCTGCGGTGCTAACCCTTCAATGTACATTTCAATCCTCTTACTCGGCGGATCCACCATCCGCGGACACATCACAGCCAACTCGTGAGAACGAGTAGTGTAGGCTTCAATTTCTGAGCCCACCATCTTCAGCGACCAAAATTCTGACTCTAACTTCGAAATCTCTTCTCTCGGACAGTACTCCTCTCGCATCATGTTCTTGAACTCCTCCCAGTTCATCGCGTTAGCCAGTTCCAATCCAAGAATTTGCACATCTGCACATCGTCTGGGGACACCTCTGAGTATGCCTCTGGCTCAGCCGGTTCTTCCTCCGGTTCTCCTTCGGGTTCCTCCTCGGGATCCTCCTCAGGCTCCTCTTCGGGATCTTCTTCAGGTTCTACTTCAGGCTCTGCCTCGGGCTCGGCCTCAGGTTCTGCTGCGTTCTGAGCAAGTTGCATTTGTAGGTCATCGCAACGCTCGAGTGCTATTTTGGTTCGGGTCCTTGCTTCTTGGAGTTGCTCATGCAAGTCTATCATCTCGGCTTGCATCTTCATCATAACCTTCGTTTGTTGCTTACTAGTCTCTTGTATTTCTTTCATTGCCGCTGCCATGCGGGCAATCTCCTCCTGAGTCTCGGTTCCGTCTTTAAACAGTCTGGAAACATTCTCTCTCGTGTAGCGCATGTAACCCACATCACGCTCCAAACATGAAACAACGGCTGCGAGAACTCTCTCTACAGGTTCGGTTATGGGTGGTAGGGTGTTGGGATAAGCAGGGTGGTTCGGGTGTGGCAACGGGGGAACTTGTTCACGGTAGACCATACGTCTGATCATGTTAGGGTACCAATCCCAGCTAACGTTGTTTTCGTAAAGGCTTCCGGATAGGCGGTACCTCTTCGGTGCGGGAGCTGCGTGTGACATCTGCCCTGATCCGACCCGACCCAGGTACCCGTTTCTCTGACCCGATCTCTTTCTTTTATAACTTAATATTTATTTATACTTATGTTTTACTTTTAATAATAATATATATTTCCTTCCCGCCTTTTTCTCTCTCTTTCTTTCCGCCGTCCCCTCCCTCTTCCTTCTCTCTTTCCGTCTTCTTTTCCCTCTTGTCGCCGTCCCGCCCTTAAGCCTTGTTTCCCTCAACCCTTTGCTTGTCCTTTGGTTCTTCCCGCCTAAGGATGTCTGCAGCTCCACGCGCCAGACTCCTTACATGGAAGCCTGCGTGAAGACATCTTGTTCCTGCGATGCGTGAAGAGAACTCTTCTCGCAGCGCGCTAAGAATGCATGTTCTTCCCGCAATGCGCTAAGAATGTATGTTCTTCCCGCGATGCGCTTAGAATTCTAGTTCACGCAGCACGCTAAGGATGTGATTCTTCCCGCAGTGCGCTAAGGTTTGTTGTGCCAGCCTTCGCGCTCGCGCACTCAGCCTTCTCGCGCTTGACCCTTTGAGTCTTCTGTTTAAATCTAGCCGTTTGCTTTTGTGTTGTCTTATCTTTTGAGCCGTTGACCTAACCCATCTAATGTCTGAATAGTTACTTTCGGCGCAGCATGCGCACCAACCCCATTGGTTGACAGATAAAGTGACTGACATAATCTTTTGAGATCTGCTTTTGCCATGCTTGACCAGTACCTTTATCTGAACCGCCCATGCTTTTTACTGTTTCCCTGACAGCTTTATCTTGCCCCCTGCAGCTGCCATATCTTTTGATATCTTTACTTTTCAGAACTTTTTACCATTGATATCTTTTCTTTTACTTTTTGAGATCTTTTCCCCTTTTTCTAGGGTTTATGTCTCCTAGGGTTTTCCTATAAATAATAATAATATTTTCATAACACATCACACACAAACACTTAATCTCTCCTGTTCTCTTGCTCCTTGCTCTCTCTGCCGTCTTCCTCTCCTGCCTCCGTCTTCCTCCCTGTTCTGCCCTGCTTTTCCGGTAATATATATATATTATATAATAATTTACTTATTAATTATGCTAACTTATTATCAAGACTTAAAACAGATCGTTAAAACAATAATCTTAATTATAGGTTAACTTTGCTTGTTTAAGAGTTGATTCTTGCATATCTTTCACCGCATCGTTTATCAAGTGAGTTATCTCGTATCTAATCCCTTTTTGCTTTTAATGTTTTGGGATGTTCATGTGTTCATACAACTTAGAGTCTCAAACTTGTTTATGAACTTTAGTCGCGCAGTATCCCATGTGTTGCGGACGTAGACTTGGCTGTTTATTTGTATGTGTGGATCATTAACCGTATGGACGGTCTATTCCGCAGTTTTCATGGTACCATTAGATGAACACGGGAGAACATTCGTTTATGATTTTCTCTTTTGTTACACTTGCACAGTTAGTCTTGTTTGTGAGCTCAATTGTGAGCACTGGCAGTCTTGTCTCTTAGAGTTGGTCCCGATCAGATTACACCCTTGTTGAAAACCAGACATACACATGTTGCGCGCAGATTTATTGTTATCTATGTATTGTATTAAACTTGATTTCTCACCAACACGTAAGTGTTTGACGTTTATTTTAACACATGTTCAGGTTTGCAGTAGCTGTTTTGGAGCTTGTGGACACGTAGGACGTTTTTACTTTTGGACCTAGAATTAAAATGTATCAAGACAAGTTAATGTTGTTTGAATGTTATAATTTATAATATATTGATTTATGTTTGATTTATGTTCTTTATTTTCCCCGCTGCGCGTGCGCGATAAAATGTGTATTAATAAATATTGACACCAATAGTGTCACGAGTAATGAAACAATATGTGGCGCCCCGATGTATAATCCGCCTTTGGTCGGGGTGTTACAGATTGGTATCAGAGCCAGGTTGACTTTAGGATAGGTGGTTAGACGTAACGGCCTAGAATACCTAAGAGTCCCTTCTCGCGCATGAGAGAAATCTCATGTTTGCGCGCTTATTGTTAATTACTCGTTATTTATGAATATGCTCGCACTTGCGCGGTATATGATTTTATGTTCTATTTCGCGATATTTCGATTTTGGTTGAATTTCGATTTTTATTGATTTTACTTACATATTCGTTTGTGGGATTTGAAAATCCGAAAAGTCATGGTGATACATGAATAGTTGATTTTCAATTTCCATTTACGATTATGTTCTGAGGTTGGAGACTTGAAAAGTCATGGTGATACATGAATTGTCAACCTCCAATACTCATTTTCTTGTATATTTTATATTGAAGATTGGAAAGTCATGGTGATACATGAATCGTCAATCTCCAATACTCGTTTACTCGTATATTTTAAATTGGGAATTCGGAAAGTCATGGTGATGCATGAATTGTCGATTTCTGATTCGAATTTGTTACCTTTATTAAGTCTGCATATTGGGTCATTTATTTTACTTTAACTTTTGATAGCATCTAACTCCGTGAAACCAAGCTTTATAAAGTTATACTTTGCGATAAAACCAAGATATTAACTAAAATTAAAACTTTTATAGAATGCCTCCGCTATCTCGCCGATTTCAGAGAAGAGAAGCCTCGCGCATGCGTAGACAGCAACGTTCACAGGAAATGGCCGCCGCAATAGCCCAAGCTTTGAGCCAAAACAATACCAACACCTCGAGTTATAACATTAAGTCATTTAACGCGGGTAACCCTCCAAAGTTCACAGGTCTTGAAGGAGCCACCGTGATGCTCCAATGGCTCGAAAAGATTGAAAACACTTTCCTTCATACCCAATGCCCCTCAGACAGACGAACCCTGTATGCTTCCAGTGTCCTGGAATCCAGAGCGCTTACATGGTGGAATGGAGTAGCTCATGCGCGTGGCGCAGAGGCTGCTTCTAGCATGACATGGGAGGAATTCAAGGAAATTCTTACGCGAGAATTCTGCCCTCCCAACGAAGTTAAGCGCCTGGAGGAAGAATTCTGGAACTTGAAGCAATACAGCGGTGAAGCGCGCGAGTACGCGACGCGCTTCCACGAGCTAAGCTTACTGGTCCCTCACCTTGTTACCCCTTCACGCCGAGCAATCGAGAAATTCCTTGGGGGTCTCCCCATGGAAATTCAAGATTCTGTATGGGCCAGAAACCCAGTTACCCTCTCTGACGCCATTGAGTTGGCCGCTGTGCTCAGCGACAACCATGTCAGAGCAGGAACTCTGTTCCTGCGGGGAACTGAGAAGACCAAAGCCACCAAAACTGTCCCTGAACCAACAGAAACCAAACCAGAACCCTCAAACCGTAACAACCTCAAGCGCAGGCGCAAGGCCTATGCGCTTACCAACACGCCCATTGTCCAGCAACCCGTTTACCAACCCCCAGTTTACGCCCCTCAACCTCTGTCAGCCTACCCAACACCTCCTATAGGCCACAACTATGCCATAACCAATCCCGCACTCCCTGCCCCGCCTCCTAAGAAACCTTACACAGGAAACCATCCCTTTTGCCCAACCTGTAGATTTCACCACCCAACCCAAACCCCGTGTCGACTTTGTAACCGATGTGGCCGTACTGGTCACACTGCTGAAAACTGTAGAATCCTTCCCGCAAATCCAATTGCGCCAACACCACCAGTCTACCCGCAGAATCCACAACCAACCTACCAAAACCCACGACCCAGGTCGTGCTATAACTGCGGTGATCCCAGTCATTTCCGAAACGCGTGCCCAAGGCTACAAGTTCAGATTACGCAAGCGAATCCGGTGAACCAGATTTCAAACCAAGTGACGCGTGGACGAGCTTTTAACATAACCGCGCACCAAGCGCAAGCGAATAATGACGTAGTTAATGGTACATTTTTACTTAACGGATTTTATGCTTCCGTACTTTTTGATACTGGCGCCGATCGAAGCTTTATCTCTCGCGCCTTCGAGCAGAAGCTTGCGCGACCGCGCAACGATTTAAAAGAAGATTTTTCAGTTGAATTGGCTAACGGTGAAACTGTTTTAATTAACTCGGTGATTAAAGATTGTACGCTTAACCTTAACGAAAACGATTTTCTGATCGACCTCATCCCCATGCCTCTTGGAAGCTTTGATGTTATCATTGGTATGGACTGGCTCTCGCATAATCGCGCCGAAGTTATTTGCGCCAAGAAATTGATTCGCATACCTCGAGAAAATGGTGATCTTCATATTTACGGCGAAAAACCCTCCCGCGGTCTTAAACTTATGTCTTGCGCCGAAGCCCAAAGACTCATGCGGAAGAAGTGTGTTGCATTTCTAGCCCATGTGGTTAAACCTGCTGAAGAAAAGAAGCTTCGCGATATCCCTGTTGTGCGTGATTTCCCTGAAGTTTTTCCTGATGATCTTCCTGGTATCCCTCCCGCTCGTGAAGTCGAGTTTCGTATTGATCTTGTCCCTGGTCCTTCCCCCGTGGCTAAATCTCCTTATCGTCTTGCACCCGCTGAGATGCAAGAATTGGCAAGCCAACTTCAAGAGTTGACTGCTAAAGGATTCATTCGCCCTAGCTCTTCGCCCTGGGGTGCTCCGGTGTTGTTCGTTAAAAAGAAAGATGGATCGTTTCGCATGTGTATAGATTACCGCGAGTTGAACAAACTCACCATTAAGAACCGGTATCCCTTACCGCGTATTGACGACCTCTTCGATCAACTCCAAGGTGCCTCTTGTTTCTCGAAGATTGATCTCCGCTCTGGCTATCACCAGTTGCGCATCCGCGATGAAGATGTTCCGAAGACTGCTTTTCGAACTCGTTATGGCCATTTTGAATTCTTGGTCATGTCCTTCGGTTTAACCAACGCACCCGCCGTTTTCATGGATCTAATGAATCGGGTGTGTAGGCCTTTCTTGGATAAATTCGTGATCGTGTTTATCGATGATGTTCTGGTGTATTCTAAGACCAAGGCCGAGCATGAGCAACATCTCCGATTGGTATTGCAAAAGCTTAAAGCTGAGCAACTCTATGCTAAGCTTTCCAAGTGTGAATTCTGGTCTGATGAAGTACAGTTTCTTGGCCATGTTGTGAACAAGATGGGTATTCATGTCGACCCATCCAAAATTGAAGCAATCAAGAACTGGATTACGCCATCCTCTCCTTCTGAGATCCGTTCCTTTCTGGGCTTAGCTGGTTACTACCGGCGATTCATTTCGAACTTCTCGAAGATCGCTTTGCCTTTAACAGCTCTTACGCACAAAGGTAAACCATATATTTGGGGCTCGAAGCAAGAAGAAGCCTTTCTGACGCTCAAGCGTTTGTTGTGTGAAGCTCCTGTTCTTGCACTACCTGAGGGTAATGATGATTTTGTCGTGTATTGCGATGCATCCAACCAAGGTCTTGGTTGTGTTCTTATGCAACGAGGCAAGGTTATCGCTTACGCATCGAGGCAACTTAAGATTCATGAAAAGAATTATACTACTCACGACCTCGAACTTGGTGCAGTTGTTTTTGCCTTGAAGATCTGGAGACACTACCTTTATGGTACTAAGTGTATCCTTTACACTGACCATAAAAGCCTTCAGCACATCTTTGATCAAAAGGAACTTAACATGAGGCAACGCCGATGGAACGAACTCATCAGCGATTACGATTGTGAGATCCGGTATCATCCTGGTAAGGCTAATGTGGTAGCCGATGCGCTCAGCCGAAAACTCTGCCAACTTAACTGTATCTTGCCGCGCACGCATCTTCACTTCGCGCCGATTCAAAGCAACCTTGAATCGCGTATTCGTGACGCGCAGCGCGCATCCATCAGTAATGGTAACCTTCGCGCCGAGTTAGCGTGTGGCGCGGAAGCACTCTTTGTCCCTAATCTGAGTGGAATTCTCTGCTATCTCAGTCGCATCTGGATCCCTTGTGATGAGAATCTTCGCGCTGATATCCTGTGTGAAGCGCACAAATCTCGGTATTCTATTCATCCCGGCGCTGATAAGATGTACAAGGATTTGCGCATAACTTATTGGTGGCCCGGTATGAAAAAGGATATTGCTGTGTTCGTAGCTAAGTGCCTGACTTGTTCTAAAGTTAAAGCTGAACACCAACGCCCATCTGGTTTGCTCGAACAACCAGAAATTCCTACGTGGAAATGGGAATGTGTAGCGATGGACTTTATTACCAAGTTACCTTTGACAGCAAGCAAACATGATAGCATTTGGGTAATAGTGGATCGATTGACTAAGTCTGCTCACTTTCTGCCCATTCGTGAAAACTACCGTGTTGAGCAACTCGCGCAGCTTTATGTCAAGGAAATTGTCTGCCGCCATGGTACTCCTTTGAGCATCATATCCGATCGTGATGGCCGTTTTATATCTCGCTTTTGGAAATCTCTCCAATCTGCGCTAGGAACTCGCTTGGACATGAGTACGGCATATCATCCTCAGACTGACGGTCAGTCTGAGCGAACTATTCAAACTCTTGAGGACATGCTCCGATCTTGTGTTCTTGATTTTGGAGGTAATTGGGATTCGCACCTGCCTTTGATTGAGTTCTCTTATAATAACAGCTATCATTCCAGTATCGGTATGGCCCCATTTGAAGCACTTTACGGTCGTAAGTGCCGCTCCCCGATTTGTTGGAGCGAAGTGGGTGAAACTCAAATCACAGGACCCGAACTTGTTCAAGAGACAACCGATAAAATCGCCAAGATCCGTGATCATCTGCTGACTGCCAGAAGCCGACAGAAGAGTTACGCAGATCGTAGGCGAAAGCCTCTTGAATTTCAAGTTGGTGATCTTGTTCTCCTCAAAGTGTCGCCCTGGAAAGGTGTTGTCCGCTTTGGGAAGAAGGGTAAGCTTGCTCCTCGTTATGTTGGTCCATTCAAGATTCTCGCGCGTGTGGGAAAAGTTGCCTACAGACTTGACCTGCCGCCCGCGCTCAGTAATGTGCATCCAACGTTCCATGTATCCAATCTCAAGAAGTGTTTAGCTGACGAGAACCTTCACATTTCACTCGATGAAGTCCAAGTTGATGAATCTATGCATTTCGTTGAGAAGCCTGTTGAGATTATGGATCGCGAGGTTAAGCAAACCAAGCGCAGTCGTATCCCTATCGTGAAAGTTCGTTGGGAGTCCAAGCGCGGAGCCGAGTTTACATGGGAAAGGGAAGATCAAATGAAGATCAAGTACCCGCACCTGTTCTCTGCGCAACCTACTTCGAGATAAATTTCGGGACGAAATTTCTTCAAGTAGGGGAGACTGTGACATCTGCCCTGATCCGACCCGACCCAGGTACCCGTTTCTCTGACCCGATCTCTTTCTTTTATAACTTAATATTTATTTATACTTATGTTTTACTTTTAATAATAATATATATTTCCTTCCCGCCTTTTTCTCTCTCTTTCTTTCCGCCGTCCCCTCCCTCTTCCTTCTCTCTTTCCGCCTTCTTTTCCCTCTTGTCGCCGTCCCGCCCTTAAGCCTTGTTTCCCTCAACCCTTTGCTTGTCCTTTGGTTCTTCCCGCCTAAGGATGTCTGCAGCTCCACGCGCCAGACTCCTTACATGGAAGCCTGCGTGAAGACATCTTGTTCCTGCGATGCGTGAAGAGAACTCTTCTCGCAGCGCGCTAACAATGCATGTTCTTCCCGCAGCGCGCTAAGAATGTATGTTCTTCCCGCGATGCGCTTAGAATTCTAGTTCACGCAGCACGCTAAGGATGTGATTCTTCCCGCAGTGCGCTAAGGTTTGTTGTGCCAGCCTTCGCGCTCGCGCACTCAGCCTTCTCGCGCTTGACCCTTTGAGTCTTCTGTTTAAATCTAGCCGTTTGCTTTTGTGTTGTCTTATCTTTTGAGCCGTTGACCTAACCCATCTAATGTCTGAATAGTTACTTTCGGCGCAGCATGCGCACCAACCCCATTGGTTGACAGATAAAGTGACTGACATAATCTTTTGAGATCTGCTTTTGCCATGCTTGACCAGTACCTTTATCTGAACCGCCCATGCTTTTTACTGTTTCCCTGACAGCTTTATCTTGCCCCCTGCAGCTGCCATATCTTTTGATATCTTTACTTTTCAGAACTTTTTACCATTGATATCTTTTCTTTTACTTTTTGAGATCTTTTCCCCTTTTTCTAGGGTTTATGTCTCCTAGGGTTTTCCTATAAATAATAATAATATTTTCATAACACATCACACACAAACACTTAATCTCTCCTGTTCTCTTGCTCCTTGCTCTCTCTGCCGTCTTCCTCTCCTGCCTCCGTCTTCCTCCCTGTTCTGCCCTGCTTTTCCGGTAATATATATATATTATATAATAATTTACTTATTAATTATGCTAACTTATTATCAAGACTTAAAACAGATCGTTAAAACAATAATCTTAATTATAGGTTAACTTTGCTTGTTTAAGAGTTGATTCTTGCATATCTTTCACCGCATCGTTTATCAAGTGAGTTATCTCGTATCTAATCCCTTTTTGCTTTTAATGTTTTGGGATGTTCATGTGTTCATACAACTTAGAGTCTCAAACTTGTTTATGAACTTTAGTCGCGCAGTATCCCATGTGTTGCGGACGTAGACTTGGCTGTTTATTTGTATGTGTGGATCATTAACCGTATGGACGGTCTATTCCGCAGTTTTCATGGTACCATTAGATGAACACGGGAGAACATTCGTTTATGATTTTCTCTTTTGTTACACTTGCACAGTTAGTCTTGTTTGTGAGCTCAATTGTGAGCACTGGCAGTCTTGTCTCTTAGAGTTGGTCCCGATCAGATTACACCCTTGTTGAAAACCAGACATACACATGTTGCGCGCAGATTTATTGTTATCTATGTATTGTATTAAACTTGATTTCTCACCAACACGCAAGTGTTTGACGTTTATTTTAACACATGTTCAGGTTTGCAGTAGCTGTTTTGGAGCTTGTGGACACGTAGGACGTTTTTACTTTTGGACCTAGAATTAAAATGTATCAAGACAAGTTAATGTTGTTTGAATGTTATAATTTATAATATATTGATTTATGTTTGATTTATGTTCTTTATTTTCCCCGCTGCGCGTGCGCGATAAAATGTGTATTAATAAATATTGACACCAATAGTGTCACGAGTAATGAAACAATATGTGGCGCCCCGATGTATAATCCGCCTTTGGTCGGGGTGTTACACTGCGAGTTCCGGGACTACGCGGGGTGGCGAGGCGGTAGGTAACTGAGGTTTCCTTCCCGTGAGCATGCATCATCGAATCGGATGATGATGAGGGTGGCGTCGACATTCCTACAGGTAAGCCGTGTATGCGCGCGCGTATGAGCGAAAGAGGTAAGAGATAAGATTACAAGACTACACAAACCTATGCAGTGCGTATTATTATAACTAATGGGTCGTCGCGGTTATAGTCTAGTATGCATGCAGTTTCTAGTTCGCTATAACCAATGGCTCTGATACCAATCTGTCACACCCTCAAAATCCACTAACGGAGTTTTACCGTCAGAGGGTGTGAACTGGCAGGATCGGAATCATTAGTTATAACCAAACCAAAGAAAACGTTTAAATGAAAAATAAGTGCGGAAGCGTAAAACCTTAATTCAAAAGTTGCGTCACGCAGGACGACTTAAAACCAAATGTAAATGTTAAAATTAAGTTTGCAGAGTAAGATGTTTAACAATTAATGCATGCTCCTAAACCGCGCGCCCGCCTCGGCTACCTGAGAATAACATACTAAAAGGGGTCAACACGAGGTTGGTGAGTTCACAAGTTATATAAGATAAATCGTTTAGCGTTTGAGTTCAGCGTTTTCGTTAAGTGTTTTGCGTAACCACGTTACGGCGTTTAAAAGTTTTGCGTAACCACGTTACGGCGTTTAAATGTTTTGCGTAACCACGTTACGGCGTTTAAGTGTTTTGCGTAACCACGTTACGGCGTTTAAGTGTTTTGCGTAACCACGTTACGGCGTTTAAGTGTGTAACCACGTTACAGCGTTTAAGTGTTACCAGATAATGTTATGTCAAATTATATATCGATAGGTAGCTAATCTATACAACAAGTATTACTAAGTGGTTCGAGACCGAAGCTGACTGTTTATCAAGTGCCCGTCACCAGGTCAACCCAGACCATGGTAAGTGTTAGCCAAAATTACACCCACTCAACCTCCAGTTGAGCTTAGCGTCGGGTGGGGTTTGTCAAACCCAGTAGTACTACTCAACAGTGACTCGCTATTCCAAATATTAACCGGTTCGATGCGTGGGACTTCAAGGGTTACGTGCCGCTTAGCCTCTACAAGTGATATATATAATTTATAACAAAATCTTAAATATGTGTTTATCTCAAAAATGCGTTTATCGGAGTATGTTATCTCCCCCAAGTGAAAAACGTTTGAAAACAGTTCAAAGAGCGGGGTAAGTGAACTCACTGTTTGCGAAGAATATTCCAAATTAGATCACCGAGTGATGCGCGTCGTAGAAAACTCTCTAGCGTTCTAAAATAACAAAGAGATTTTCTAAGTATCGGAACGTTTAACGAGTCTCTAGACTCGACACATAATACCTATGCACGTATCATGTTTCGTGTTTCGTTTGTGAACCGTGTGTGATTTAAACAAGTACAATTGTGATACGATACACGAGTGAGCAATTACTTTCGTGTCATGTATTAATAACATACTTACAAGCAATTATTCCCGTAAGGGCATTTTTGTCAACAAACAAAGACTAACTAACCATTATTCCCCATAAGGGCAATTTGGTCAATTCATGGCAATCAAACTAGCAACTATTCCCCGCAAGGGTATTTTGGTCAAAATACAACAATTATATAAAAACTATCATATTTCATGCATTCCTACACAACTCAGCAGCTAGTTTCATTGTGACAGAATTTCTACTTGAAAGATTGTACTATTTCACCGATCATATCATCTCAATTAATTCACCAAAAATCACCACTGAAACATACATGTCTTAGGTTTCCAGAACATATTTTATATTATTTTTATTCCATATAGATTTCTCATAATGATCAAAACACTACAGTAAACTCATATCAGTCAGATTCATGCACAACAGAATGTTATTTGCAATTCCCGGTAAACGAAAATCCAATAAATGCAAGACCACTTGGGTTTGGTTCCTAACTCAGTGAGTCAACTTCCAGAAGTGGAACCAACCCAATTGGCCTCGTAGTTCATGAGATATAGAATTTACAATATAACCTAACAGCAGGTCTAACAGCTCAGCTTTGCATCACGTTTTTGTAAAATCATAAAAGTATACTTCCACTTATCCAAAAATTACGAATTTATACTTTATAGAAACTAGACTCAACCTAGTTTACTGCAGTACCCACAATCTCAATCAATTTTCACGTTTACACTTCGTTACAGTCAGTTAAACATCGTATATATATTCTGTCCAGAATCTGTTCACATCAAAACTCAACATAATCACAACCTATGAACTATCATGCATCCATATAACCCTCTAGACACTATAACTACTATCCATGCATATCAATCACACCATACATACAAGATTAGGGTTTGTGATCTAATCCAAATCAAAGACAACAATGAATCATGCAACAACATCAATCTAGTTATCAATCTATTATGCAACTAACAAGAATCATATTGATCACATACATACATATAATCGGCCTACTTAGGGTTTACATACAACCCATTAAACATCAAAATTACACAACAAGGAGGTAAGGGGTGATCAAGTATACCTTCCTAGCACCTAGTTCTTGGATTAATCTCTTGATTTATGTGTGTGTGTGTGATCTTTGTGGACGGCAGCCGTGGAGAGGGAACAAGAGACTTCCGATCGGAAGTTGTAGGGTTAGGGAAAATAGTTAGGGTTTAGTGTTTAAGTTATATTTATAAATAATCAAGTTACATTCTAGTCCCTCTTCTTTCCAAGTGTTGTTTTTCTAGAACATTCCATCATACTTGGACAATAAGTTAACATGACCATAGTATTATCACATAGCACATAATCCTAACACATAATAATCATATAATTATTGTTTTTACGTTTGTCGTTTATTTATCAATCGTTTGCGTCAACTCGTTTGCGTTTCGGTGCAAATCCCGAAAGACTACCCATGTAGTGAGTGTTAAGCGTCATTTAAACCCTAGTTTAAATGTAATGAAGTGTGCGTTATAGATTCAACGATCTTAAAGTTTGAATTGACGGAGTTGAGTTAACGGAGTTAACCTGGAATTGACGATTGTCACACATGATTCGTTGATTTTCCACGGAAGGACACTAGGAATTCATATACAATAAATGTGTTTAGTCATATGCTTGTTTCGACGATTATTTAATATTGTCAAAGCTACCTCTATATACATACATACATATATATATATATATATATATATATATATATATATAAAGTGTTACCTTGTAAATTCAATATTTTTAAACGAAATAAACTAACTGAAGTTGAAATATTATTTACTTATAATCATCAAAACTTTAAAACTATTATTATTATTAATATTAATAAAATATCTACATTCCCAAATTTGATTGAAAAGTTATACGTAGTAGATGGAGAGCAATTTATATTAACTATTTTAAACAAATCAGTTAACTTTAGCCAACCATATCCACAACGACAACATGAACTCTGAAATAAACACATGGTTGGCACTAGTCTTTTAACAACGACTCAGAAGAAAAGCAGACCAAACACACTCTTGATTTCCTTTCTATACCATGCATGGGTTATAATAAAAGTTCACGTACAGATTCTATTTAAACAACGATTTCATTGCCGGAACAAGTCAACGAATCATAGGCGTACTCGAACAACTTAATTAGACAAGCGAACCAGAAGAGAGGGAGTGGACGACTACCTTTATTGACGAACAAAATTGGCAATGCGCGGAAACGAGATGGTTCTCCAAGCAGAAACTAAGTTGTACATGCAGTCGAAAGACATTAATGATTGTTCGGATCAGTATTTTATAGAACAAGGATTGAAAGAGTAAAGAGACAGGATAATTCTTGTTACCTGATGCGAATCGGAAAGAAATCGGAGTTGAGATAAAGAGATGACAATAGCGGTACACGATACGCGGCGGTGGTGGCGTATGTCTTCGGGACTTGAAACTAATATGGCGAAACAGAAACAAATCGGATTGCTAGGGAGTCAGGTGTTGCATACTATCGGTTTTGGGACGGTTCCGTGGCTATAGAGTCCGTTGGGTATTTATAACGGATATCGTTGTTGAGGGAACGAGGCTTTAGAGTAATCCCAGGTAATCCGGAAAGTTTGAAATAAGCAGATGTGAAGATGAGGATTAGGAATTAAAAAGGTAAAATAAAACGTGTGCTTATCGTAAACTTTGATTCAAATTTTTGGTTTCAATATATCCTATTTTATTTAGTTATTTTAATTTTTTTTACTTGGGTTGGCTAACAAAATGTTTAATAATCATATAATAAATAAATAGATAAATAATTACCACACTTAAGATATATACCTGATTTATTAATATAAAAATATTATTAAAAATTTAGGGGTGTTATGTTAGTACTTGGAGTATCGAATTGCTACCTTTATAAATCTGATGGCTTGGATTTGTTTTGTATAAACTTAACATATGATAATGGTGGTTTGTAAATATAAACAAGTAATGTTTTGTTAACAACTCTAACGGGTGTTTTATAATACCGTCTTTTGAATGTATATATAAAAATTATGTTTTGATCCTTAAAGTTTAATAAGTCTTCCGCAAACTAACGCAACTCTGATTTATTTACAACTATGGTACCAACTATTGGGTCACGCTCCTAGGCCTAAGATGGGGTGTGACAGGTTGGCATCAGAGCCATCGATCTTAGCGAATTGGGTATCATAAAACAATACCCAAGCTTCGATCCAAGTATAGGAAATAATTGTTTATGTGTTTTAGGGATAAGATAGGCTGGTAACCTTTCTTTCCCCCTCTACAATCTAAACCACCCATAAAATGTAGATGGCATTTAAAGCTCACATCGAGAACTTTGTACGCAAGGCAAAGGAAGCTGGAATCGCCAAACCTTACCCCGAAGACAACATGAGTGATGGATACTACGAGGCGTACTTTGACCAAGACGTGGAACGAGACTTGTCCAAGCCATTATACTATCCCGGAAGTAGACACTATCCGATAGACATTCCCGAGAGTCCGCCAAAACCAAGTATTGAACCACCAAGGCACTCAAGCTACCATCCACCGACAATACCAATGTATCAACCCTCTGAAGTACCGACATACCACCCATCGGAGATCCCCACTTATCAACCCATGGAGATACCACAATACTTCCCGACTGGATATGTACCGCTAAATCCACATCCGTCATATGCCTTTCTGTCCAACTTACCTATCAAGGAGGAACCAAAATCCCCATCTTCCGACTGGATGAAATGTCACTCCGATCCATGTCGATGGTTTACCGGAAGCTCCACTTTTAATGAAGTCAGTTCTCAACCAAACAATAATGAAAGGCCGTCCCGAAAGCCCAAGATGAGGATTATGATGCCTATGGAGAGTTTCCAGATGCCCCCAATGAACATTGAAACTACACAACCCATGGATGAAGATTAACCGGAAGAAGAAGAACCTGAAGAAGAGGAGGATCCCGATGAAGAGGACCCTGAAGAAGAGGAGGAACCTGAGGAAGAATCTGAGGAAGAACCGGAAGAAGAGCATCCTGAGAATCCTAACGAGATGTCAAGCTCAATGAATGGATCACTCACTTCCCAAAACCCAAGCTATGGTTATGTGGACCCATATGTCCAATACCTTGAGAAACTCAAGAACCAAGCTTCGTCAAGCTTCCCACCATTTCAAGGATAAATTCCTTCAATTCAAGAACAAGCCGATGAGAGCAAAACCAAGCTGCCAAGACATATCGCTACCTTGCCTCCGACATGACTTATGTTCCGTATCCTGAACCGAGGAATCACTACGAGATGGTGACACTGGGTTACCGCGACCCACCTCCACAATACGGATACCCCAACGTAGTCCTGCAGTCGTATGAGGAGCATTTGGATCGCGCTCTACACGAAACTGATGACTGGAGGAAGAAGGTGGCTGAGGAAAAGAAGAAGAAAAAGAACATGGGAGAGAAACTTCTTCACAAGTGCAACAAACTAAAGAAATTTGTGAAGAAGTTCTTGAAGGATTGAAGATGGTGAATAAGAATGATATGCGAATTATGTGTAATATAGCTTTGTATGATATGTGTAATATGTAATAAGAACATTGAAATGTTCTTAGAATAAAGATAGGATGATATCTATATCATTGGAACGATATATATATGTGTGTTTGTATATTATGAAATAAATATATATATATCCTTGTGATATATATATATGTGTGTAATAAAAATATGTGTTTAATAAAGAAAACGTTGTTAAAATTTTCAGACTTAATTGAAAAGGATAAAAGAGAAAATGTCTGAACAAAGTAACAACAACGAGAATGCTCGTAGGGAAAAAGAAATAAAAGACAAGGGGAAAGGCCCTGAGAAAGAACAAGAGGAAGAAATTCCTAAAAAATACATGAATAAAATTCAAAAGATGATAAAAGATGCGGTTAGGGAAGAATCTTTGAATAGATCTCATTCTAAGCAATCTAGAAGTTCTCAATCCGTTCATCCGTCCCAAAAATCTGTGAAATCTCGTCCTAGACCATCTCATCAAGATGAAAGTTTTCATGAGTCAAATGCCAGTGGAGGCGTTGAACAAAAGTTCAAGAAACTTAAGATTAGTGGGTGTTCTTTTAAAGATTTTAAATACTATGGACCGAAAGAATTCCATGGTGACAAAGGAGTCATTTCAACCGTAAGATGGCTTGAGGAGATGGAAACGATCGTGATAACAAGTAAGTGTTCTGAGGAGGAAAAGATTCAATATTCTGCCCTTATGTTCAAGGGAGAAGAACTAGAATGGTGGAATGCTCTGTTGATGAGCAAGAGGAGAGAGATGATGTATGGTTTGAGCTGGGAAGAGTTTAAAGCATTGTTGATGGCAAAATTTTGTCCCATGCATGAGACCGACCAGATCCAAACGAAATTTCTTAATCTCAAGGTCGTAGGGACAAACCTCCGAGAGTACAATACCAAATTCCATGAGTACTGTCGCCTTGTTCCCCAGCTGGTTAACCCTGAGTCCAGCAAAGTCACAAGATATATTTGGGAACTTCCGCGGGAAATCCGCGACATGGTGAGGTCTCACCTACCTCAAACCGCTGACTCCGCAATGGAGCTAGCTGGTTATTTGATGGGCGGTTTAGTCCACTAGAACTAAAGATCTATTTTAAAGTTTGATGCTTTATTATTTTAACATGACCAATACACTAGTTTAGCAAGTCACCAAGTCGAATCACGTTTGTTTAAGCAACCTTTTTATTATTTTTCTAGGCCATATTTTGCAAGATCTAGTTCTAGCACTTTATCGAGGTCAAGATCCAAACTTTATGGATTCTTGTGGCCCGATCTACAAATCTACAAATTTCTAACTTGAACCTTGAAGATCTACACCACCCTTTCAACTACTTTCCAAGCCAAAAATGCAAGATCTAGATCCGATGAGGCCAATGGAGTGTTGGATGATATCGATTAATGGTTTTGACTTTTGGGAATTCAGTTGATATCACATTTGTGACATTATCTGGTGGCTCTTTTTAATATTATTCTAATAAATACAAAAATATCAAAAATAACAGATCCAGTATTAATTTCGGGATGGAGTAGGAGACAAGTCATTAATAAGTATTATTGGGCTGCTAAAGTGATTACCTTAATTTATACGGGGAACGGATTTTTAAGAACTTCCACATGAATTGATATCAATGTATGTGCAGTAGATAATGTTAAATATATACATGGGATTCACTTGGAGATCTACATATTATTGTATCAATATATAACAATTAATAAATATATTTCCAGTTATTGATGATTAATTTATACGAGAAATTGACTCTTAATATATTTTGTATGTAGTACGAGAAACAAACAAAACAACAATGACTCTTTCATACGTTTTTATTGATGCATGAACGAAAGCAATTCAGATACAACTAACAAACTGGAATATGATAACTTTACCACCTAAAATCAAACACAATTAATGTCAAGGAAAACATAAAATCATATTTGACAAAATGAAAGGAGTTCCTTATTTTTCTGAAATATTTCCATGTCTTGTGTATCTAAACTCACCCATGCTTCAATACCATCACCATTAGGAGCATCCATCAGCACGGCGCCAATTTGGTTTGTAGACCGAAACGTCATGCTTACAACTGCGGGATTTCCCCATCCGAAATCGAACTTGTTATAAGGGATCCCACAAAAGCTCGAAAGCAAAAAGGATCTGTTGACATTATTATCTAAAAACTCTTCTTTAGTCCCTAAACTTGATATAATCGATTCCATCCTTTGATGAACCATTTGCACGTTTTGGAGTCGTTCAAGTTCGATCTTTTGTTCTTTTATCTTGGAAACCAAAACACTTAGAGAAGTTTCACTTTCATCTCGAGTCGTGACCATCATACACGCGACGTAATTTCCAACGGTAGTGTGAGGAAGTTTTGGGACAAATTTGTCACGTATATTGGCTGGAAAGTTTATAAAATATGGCTTAAAAGAAGACGAACTTGCCAATGCGGTTTTGTAAAGTAGAGAAGTCAATACTTCGACGCGTGTAACATTGTTTATAGATAGTGTTGATCCACCTTCCGTGAAGACCTTATTCTTGAGGTCACTTAATTTTGAGTTGGGGAACACGAATTTTCGGGTGACAGCATTAATATGCTTAGGAAATAAAGCCGAAGCTTCGGGTGGAAGAGAGTTGGCAGTTTTTCGGATTTGAATAAAATGAGGGTTAAAGGGTAGTACCTCCTTGTGATCAGTGGAACCATAACGTGCCACGGAAGCCCAATAACTAACGAACGAGCCAAGATTACAACCATCACCAATTCTGTGTGACATAGTCACTCCCACCGCGATTCCACCACAGGCAAAGTGATTGACTTGAACCCCAACAATACCCGCCCTATGAGGAGAGTCTGGCCAGAACATGCCATCAACATAAAGTTGGCCAACATTGTCCTTTACTTCACTTATATGTTGCAACATGTTCATTTGGCTATCGTGTTTGGCTTCGATAAACACAACCCCCTCATCGTTGCAATCAATATAAGGTGTGGTGGGTGTGTGTAACTTGCCCGCAAATGGGTAGTATCGTGTTAGGCTCCGTGACAAGGATTTCTTTAACACTTGGACTTTGTCATCAGGGGTTAAAGAGCAAGTTTCATTGTTTGGGTAGTAGAGAATTATTGGCATGTATACGTGTGCGGTTCATTGATCGGTCTCAGAAAGATTATAAGTCCGGAGGTGAGATGGTGTTGGAGAGGCGGGCTTGACCATTTCTCGAGATATAATGGCGCGCGCTACCTTCATCATCATCAAGTTTTAATGGAATGAGTGTGTTGTATTCAATCTTGTAGCTACAAGTAATATGTAGATACCTTGTATCTATAGAGATATATAAATCTCCAAAGTGTGCCGGCCACCCTCATATAATGTTAATTAATAATGTGAAGATCTATTAGTTTAGATCCATTGCCCATATTATAGTGAAGGTTTTGGCCCACTTTGAAATTGTATTGGATATGCATTAATTAATGATCATAAATTTAATTACTAGTATAGCTAGGTATACTTTGACTTTGCATTCTTAAAAAATTAAGGTTACGTTAATCATGAAAGTGGGTGAACTACTATCACGTGAATCATTCGTATAAACTAAACAACAGTTGTTTTGGACAAACAAAACAGATCTGAAAATTACGTCCCGAATAATTAAAGAGTAACAAGGTAACAAAACCAATTACGTTGTATTAGCGGCAACTTGCATACGGTCGGTTTCGGTTAGGTTCGTTATGGTAGGTAAAGTAACAACCCCCAACACACATAATACTATTGACACTACTCGTAAAGCTTATGATAAACAAATGTATTTAAAATGATGAGCGGTCGGTTGGTAAGCCCGCGCGATGCGACTGTGAATCGATGCCGGTTTGTATCGGATTATATATGGTACCGGAACTAAACAAAAAATTAAGTTTGTAACGCCAAAATACAATAAATAACATACATGTATGTTTTGCGTTCATCATCGTCGTCGTCAAATTTCAATGGAAAGATTTTATTACTTTCAATCTTGGTAAGTTAAATGTTGTCTGCAGACAAATATATATATATATATATATATATATATATATATATATATATATATATATATGAGAGATTTCAATTAAGAATCCCTTTGAGTTTTAAGAACTCGAAAGAACTCAGTGTAACGATTTTTTTTTTTCGAATTTTTTTTACACATGCGTAATATATGTAAGTTACATACACGTAAAAAAATTACTGAATTTTTTACGCACCGAGTCGACTTTTTACACATGTGTAACGGACGTAAAAGTTGGTGTAACCACTTACATATTTATTCTCTCTCATACTTTGACTTTTTTGCCAGATTTAATATCAACCACATATTCTAATTCATTTAATTAAATGTGTGGCCTAGAATTGAGTTCTTAAGTTCTTAAAACTCAACATGGTTATCAAAATATTCCTCCTATATATATATATATATATATGATTAGGTTCATTTCAGAAGTGTTTCTTATTACGAGAAGTGCGAGAAATTATTACAACCAATCAAAATTTTACCTTTATTTATGATTTATTTTAATATAAGGGGTATTTTAGTACAAAGTTTTTTTTTCCATATGTGACAAGTAACTAATATTTGGGATAAGTTACATATTTTTTGTTTTTAATATAAATATTTTATAATTTAACTAGTTTCATTTACCATAAAATAATCTATTTATTCCTAATTCCTGTTTATCGAGAAATATGACTAAGCAACTAACTACTTTTTTATTTAAATTGTTTGTTTTATGTGTTTTTAATATATTATTAATTTGTTCATAAACTTACATAATCTAGTTAAATTTTCAACTTTATACTTTATTTATAAAACCACCTAGACAATAAATAAATGTTCTTATACACGATAAAATTTACACATGCATAATTTGAAACACCTATACAATATATATATAAACCTACAAACACTAAAATTTACACATACATCATTCGAAATAACACCTACACGGTACATATATGATCCTACACATGATAAAATTTACAAATACACAATTCGAAATACCACCTACACAGTATATATATGAACTTACATAGTATATAAATGATCCGGCATGCGATAATACTTACACATACACAAATCAAAATACCACTTACACAATACATATATGAACCTACAAATGATATAATATACATATACACAATTCTAAATACCACCTACAGTAACATATAAATCTACACAATACAAAATAAACTTTTATATTTTTTACATTAAACTACATATAATAATGACGGACAATGTTAATAACCTACACTTGCAAAATAAGTACATACATATTCATGATATCATCTACATCAAATTTATATGTACCCACACAATATTATATAATATATAAAATGATTTGGAACCTGTAGGTGTCTTCAATATGAAAATTGTCTAGTGCTATGAAAAATAATTTGAAACAAAAGAAAAAAACAAGATTTGAACAAAAAATAACAAAAAAATGATTCTGTGTATTTTATGAAACTAATTTGTAATAATTAAAACATGCACGTTAGTATGTATTTTAGTATTTGAAACAAAAGGAAAAACAAGAAAATGAAGTCAAACCTTGACATTCGAACATTGGGATATGAATATTATGTTAATTTAATCCGTTAAATGATTTGAGCAAATGTTTAGGGACCTTATTAATTGAGATTTTTGTTTTGGTAGAATATGACCAAACTATCCTTTTTCTATTAACAACCTTATAAATGAATTGCATATTTATTACAAGAATGATATTATCATTATGAACCATTGATCAACATAATCAATGACTCAGATTCATTTCTCGCACTTCTCGCTATAAAATCACTTCTCGCATGATCCATCCCCTATATATATATATATATATATATATATATATATATATATATATATATAGTTTAGGCTTAAAAATAAGAAGTTAGTGTTTTTTAAGAAGTGTATGAAGTAAGGAGGTTAAAATACGTCATTCCCACTTTGGTACGGTGTAGAATGAGGTCAAGGTTTAAAACCCATAATGTAAATATTCAGTCGTTCGAAAAAAAAAAAAGGAGGTTATACAACATGCTTAGATACATTTCTTCTTTAGTTATAAAATATGTCAATTCTTATAACACATCATGCTTTTTTCACTATATTTAATCTTATCCCTTAACACACTAGATCTATTGATTGATATCTCTTTTTATACTTATTAGATTCTGTGTGTGATCTCCATATTAACAATGAGATTTTCTAACATGCGCCCTTAGGGCACATTTAAAAAGTATTTATTAGATGAATATTCTTATTGAAACTATAATTTCATATTAAATACTTTAATTTTGTAATAACTACCATATTTAACTTTTTATTGTTTCCTCTCAAATTTTCCCTTCATTTATAACTATTAAATAATTTTTTTTAATTCCCTCTAAAATACTATTTCATCACTTCTAATTTCCCTCCACTTTTCTATTTTTTATATGTAAAGAATATTAAAATATGAAAGTTACTTTTTTTTGTACACCTAAACTAACAGTGATTTTTTTAATATTAAAATATAAAAGTTTAAAAATCAAATGAAGAAGTTAATTTCAGTAATATATCATCATGCCTTGCAATAAACTTAATGATTTGTCATTCTTTTGAAAAATTTCGTTAATTCTTCTCAATGTTATACACATGTGGGCCTTGCATCACATCCTACACAACCTCTGTTTCTTGATTTTTTTTGTGTAGTCTTTTTTAGCTCCAGTATTCTTTCATGATGGCAAAAAAAAATAACGTCTTTTCATATATTCATTCTTTCTTGTTCACAACCTCCCTTTTCGAATAGAAAACCCATTAGTTCTTCCATAAATTTGATATTAAAAAAACAAGTGTCTTTTTTTCACTTAGAAAACATTGAAAAACGAACGACATCTCACAAATTTCCTTCTTATTTTCACTTTTTTCTTTAATAGCATCTTCTTCAACTAAAATCTCATTCAGACCCAAAAGAACATGCTCATTCATTTGCATAATAATAGTAATGTTTTATATAATTTAATCTTAAAAAAGAGATAGAAAGGTATTAAAAGTGGTTGTTTAATATGAAAACTTATAGAAAAATGGTGAAAATTAAAAGTGATGAAATAGTATTCAAGAGAGAATTAAAAAAAATTATTTAGTAGTCATGAATGAATGGAAGATTTAGAAAAGAACAATAGATATGGTAATTATTACATGATTAATACAACTAATAATAAATTTTAATTTCAAATTTTCAATAAGAATATTTAGTTAATAATTAGAAAATCCCATTAACAATTATCTTTTTTTTTAACGGTGAATTTTCACAGTTAAGTTAGATCGCAACTCCTTAAAGAGGAGGCCCACCACCCAACTCAGGGCAGGCTATGTTGTCTTAACCGGGCCCACGCTGGCATCCGAGTTTGGCTTGACGTTCCCCGAGAAATTTCCAGCCACCTGCCACATGACACATGTTGTACCCTCCACCAGAGTAGCCTCTCTGGAGTAAATACACTGTAATAGAAAACTCGAGGGCTTCAAGATTCGAACCTGGCCCCTCAAAGAGGGTATGCACTTATCCATCATTAGCATAACCACTCCACCAAAGGTGGAAGGTTCCATTAACAATTATCTTACACTTTGTTCTTGAGTTTTTTAGCCAAGCAAAGAAAAGGAAAGGAGAGTGAAGGATAAGAAAGGGAAGAGAAAGGAAAGGAAGGAAATTTTTTTTAATTATTTGTTTTTTTGAGTTGGAAGGAAATTAGAAGAAAAGAAAGGATAACTATGTTAAAAAATAGTTATCCTTAGTAATCATCTCATTTTTGGTAGGATAACTTATTGGGAAAATACATTAACTTAATCCCTCCTAACTCCTCATACCTCTTTCCTTTCCATCCTAAAAAAAATCTCAAGAACACCCATTTTTTAACTATCCTTAGTTTTCCTTTCCCTCATTTAAAAAAACTCAAGAACAGGACGTTAAGCACATACATCTGACAATTAATTAATGTGAAGACTTTTGATATTAATTCCCCCTATTAATTAAAGATCCTTAAATTAATGGCCTTCGGTTGTTTCCAAGTTCTCAGAAATCTTTGATCTGGGATTTTCCATATATTTAATTCGTCGAAGAACACTAAAAAAGAGTCATGAGAAAGACAAGTGTTATAGAGTGTTGAATATTCATTGATCATTGAGGAATATAAAAGGAGTTTGTTCAAATTTAAGGAATGGGGGTTGACTTTATTGGTTAAAGTTAATTGTATGATTAACTTTAATCAAGAAAAACAACCTCCATTCCTTTAATTTGAACAAACCACGGGAACAAAAACCGCACTTCAAAAACTTTTTTTGATTCTAGTCTTGTATTTCTGAGTTTCTCGCCATGATACCAAATGACCAAATTCCTGTAACTTGAAAATAGTCAGTTTGAGCATTCAGGTTATGACTATTGAACATGTGAGTAATTATAATTAAGGGTAATGTGCGGTTTTCGTTCCCGTGGCGTGTTTAAAATTTGCTATTTCCGTCGCCAGAGTTTCATATCCGTGTTGCAATTTTTGTTCTTGATGTCTGTTAAATATGCTGTTTCAAGTCTGAAATATGTTAACGGCACAAACAAAAATTGAAATGAAAATGAAACTCTATGGACATAAATATTAAGTTTTAAAATTTTAATCTGAAATAGCAAATTTAAGCAAACAACAAAATTTTAGACTGAAATAGCAAATTTTGGTTAAATTTGACCTTCCAAGGGTATTCTGGTCATGAAGGAAGTTTTATATGTGAATTTGGTCAAATTTAACTTTACTGTCTTTTTATATACTAGCCAGTTGCCCGCGCGATGCAGCGGTGTACGTAGAAACGTAACCGTTGTTAGTACGTTTGTAACCTCGCAACGGTACGTGCGAAACCCGACAGCGGTATGAATTTAAAGTGGCGTCGGACGTGTAACCGGTGCCAGTAAGCGCACCACATAATGCATATACGCGAACAACTGGTATGTATAAACAATGTCATCCATGTAACTGATGCTTGAACGCGCATAACAGGTAAAGATGAAATGTACAATAATTTCAAATAAACTACTTTTAACTCAATCTTTTTTTACGAACCTATTTCGACCCGAAAACGTTTTAACCCGAAGCCCGTTTTGACATTAACCCTTTTGATCTAAGCCCACCCCGACATGAACTAAATTAACCCTTTTTGTATTAACCTTTTCAACCCAAAACCATTCCAACATCATTAGTCGAACATGTCCGACCTATTGCAGGTAATAATTGGTAATCATGTAACATGTTAGTTTTTGAAAAATTAATAAACTATAGCAATACCATACTCAAATTAAAGATAATAAAATGCTCGTTTTTATGGTGTAATTTTTTTTAAAAAATATTAACGTGTGAAAAAGTTACGGCCGTTTAAATGTTGTGGGGTAGTTGGTTAATAACTAGGGGGAAAATATGTTACTATTTAATATACTAACAAAACTTGATTAAAGTTGAATGACCACTATTGTATATTATATTTGGATATGCAAAGACTATTTTACCCCTAAATTGTTAAAATTCTATGCATTTTTACTTGTATAATATGCAACAAGAGTGGTACCTCTTAAAATTTAAGAAGTCCCTCACTCCTATATTATATATAGTATAGATATAGATATATACTTTTGTGTGTTTTAATTGAACATAAAAATAGAAAAGAGCCTGCGTATTGGGCCTGGTGTAAAGCCCATAGAAGGATTTGAATTTTGATACTAATAATATTGGTAGGGCTCGGCAAAAATAATGTCATCGGCCTTAGTGAAAGATGGACTGGGCTTCTTTTAACGCTAAAGTGAACGAATCTGGATTGGATGTGATAAAGGATGGCGATTTATTGGGCTGAGTACTATTTTATTAAAAAGAAAGTGGGCTAAGATTATTATTGGTGACAACAAAGAGAGCAATTCATGTGATAATAGGCTAAATGGATGAAGTTGACTATGGATTGGGCTGAGATTGCCAATACTAAGGGAATTTGTTGGGTCGTAGAATTACGATGGGATTCCATCAAGAGTTTGCGATGAAGCAAATCAAATTTAGGTGGTGTATCGTCTTTTATTTTTGTTTGAATAAGTATTGGTATTTTGTTAGTATGTAGGAATTGCTTGCAATATGATAGGTGTAATTCTTTGGGCTGGGTAGGAAAAACTCATGCATAGTCAAGTGTTTTGAATACTAGCACTTTGCTTAGGGGCTTGTTACGATACCAAAAGTAGTTATTTCGAAAATCTCCAAAAATGGGTACCATTACAGGTATCGAAAATGCTCTGTATGGTACATATACAAATGCAAAAAATCGGTACAATTTCGTTACCATACGATACCGTAAAGATCCCAAAGCCTTATCAGGGTATTGTTTCAATGCCGCTGAAATGAGTTAATTAAATCGGAGTTCGTTTGATCCATGAGTTCCCGGTTCCCCACTTTTTTGTGGTTCGTGTGTGCGGATGGATCTCCAGAGTGTCACCCTATCAGTTCGTTGTATACAGTAGCGGATCTAGACCAAAATCTCAGGGGTAAAGTTCAATATTTTTTACCGTATTTCATATTTTGTAAAAGAATTTTTATTTACCATATTTCATAAAACAACCAAAAAATTTTCTTACTGTATCATACAATAACTGATTTTTTTTCTAACTGTATTTCATACAATACTTTTTTTAACTTGGTGTTGGACTGATATAATCGTTCTCTTAGAATTTTCGTTTAAAAAGATTAGTATTAAAATTTTCTGTTTCATCTTCCAAGTTCCCTAATTTTAAAAGAAACAAAATTTAAACCATAAATGCATAAACACATAATCAACTTCAATTTACACATATACTCTAAATCTCTAATCATTTCTGGTCCAACATAAAGCCCAAATTCCTAATCAATTCCAATTTCCAATTTCCAATTTACATTATCCAAATATTTAATAAACCATAATCAATCAATCAAATATTCACTCGACCATAAACAATTCCAAATTAACAATTTAAGTAACAAATTAACAATTACAATATTAGATAAAAGTAGAAGAACACTTATATTGAACAAGTAGAAGTCAAACCGTTGAAGAGGGACCGAGGGAGCATTGGACGTCGGCTATTCGGCTGTAGGGTGGAGGTCCAGTGACTAGAGGAGGGCAGCTGGGCGGCTGGGCCTAAGAAGTGTAGGGTGGAAGCAACGGCTGAATGAAACTTTGTTTTGTTGAATGTTGATGTCCGACCTAAACCAAACGTCCAACATCAAGGAACAACGAACAATAGTTTTATTTAGTTTATACTTTAATTTTGTTGGGCTTTAATTGATTTTAGCTTTTTTATTTGGTTGGGCTTTATACTAATAGGGGCAATATTATATTTTTTTTCAAGCGTAACGAACTACAAAACCGGCCAAAAGATTAATAAATTTGCACTACCGACGAAAGTTGAGGTAGCGGAGGCTACCCCTAGTTACAAGCTAGGTCCGCCCCTGGTTGTATATATAAATAATTATCTACAGCGGTACATTAACGCTTGTCAGTTAATTAATGTAAATACTTTTAAGATTCGTTAATCCTCATTAAAGCAAAAGCTTTGGCCGCCCTTCGATCCTTACTTCATGGATGTGCATGCTTAAATTAATAACTAGCTAATCGAATTCGGTTGATTTCAAGTCCTTCCTGAAACTTTGGATCTGGGATTCTCCATATGTTTTATTTTTTTAAGAATATTAAAAAGGATTCATGAGACTGGCAGGGTGTACATTGATCGCATCATTAAAAAACTTAAAAAAATACATCTAAAAAATCTAATTCCCTTGTTGCTCACTTACCCATTATTCAGATGTAGCTCGGTTTGTGTTATATATAATAACTTTTTCGTATAAATTAATCAACAAATTTTTTGATAAACAAAATATAGATCTGCCAGGCATGTCAAGAGTAATAGAATAAGTAATTGATTATACCATTCAACTCGTAACCTCGAACCAAGCATTTCGCAACCATTATTAAATTATAATCTTGCCAAATTTTAGGGAAACGCCCATCAACGTATTTGTTTTTAAATTGAGGCATTGACTTATTTACTGGCATCACATCATCAGATGGTGTGTGTGCAAACGTCAAAGTAAAGACAACCGAATTGTGGTATACTGATAGTTGGTTGTGTTTACGGGTCACAATTCGGTCAGATTCAAGATTGGTCACACGGTTCAGTTTTGGAAATTAAAGTTTGGTAAGTAAAACGGGCAGTTTCAGATTTTTCGAAGAATCCAATGTTTTTCAAAGTCAAACAATTGTATCATTAGTTAACGGGGTGATTGTAGGGCTAAAAACTGTGACTGACAATTATCAAAAGGAATACCTGAGAGTATTCTATATTCCGCAAGTACTCGACATGTGCGATTAATTACTTAGGTGTGTGCATACCTACATTATGCAGATAGTTATACTTTGCGATTATATAGTTCACAGGAACTTCACCATGTGCGATCAATTTATATATGTGTGTCTGTAGTGAGGTCACCCACTCAAGGGGAGCTCACCTTCGGTATACTGTAATTATTTGATTAGTAAATCTATGTAGATTTATGCATAGTATATTCAAATGAATTCATTTTGGACATATATCTTTCGTGTTTGATTGATCTTTCTCCATACACCCGTCTTGGTTCTGATCAAGAGTAATTTATATGATGTTTGGGACCTACAAATTACAACTTGAAATATCTCATGTCAAAAATTCCTTCCAATTATCAACACATGTGGGTGTAAAATGATGGAACATGAAATTAACAAGTCGAAGATTCAAAACTCGTAAGAAATCGTTATCTCAATACAAAGACTATAAATGTCAAAGATTTAACGAAACATGCGAAGTGAAACAAGAAGTTTATCTACAAAAGGAAATTAACAAGAACAAGTCAAAACCAAATCATGAAGAAAGGGAAGTTGAAATATAAAGACTGAAAAGTGATGCAAGAAGATCGACATGTTGATCAAATGTTAAAATATATATTTAATTAGTATATGTATCAAAAGTGTAAATATGTTTAGAGTCCGTTAATTAGGATCAGGTGGTTACTTATGGTGTTAAGAACATAGCTCATTTGAAGCATCACGCTGATTGCTTCACACAGTTTCGTAGGTTTTTCAAGAACAACGTTAGGGTTGATCATTCAGTATTTTTCATATCACAATTCAATTAATAAAGTACATATGCTCTACGTATTCTTCATGATTATGCATATATTGTGTTGGTATTTGATAATCGATTCCATTAGTTGGATCATAATTGACGAACAAACAGAATAAACGAAACAAATTACAAGCAAATATTATTCATGGAGAAATCTGCTTTATATAGAGCAGCACAAAATAAACATATGAACATCTGATCTTACAAATAGGAATTTGGAAAATAACAATGACTATCACACTTGGCCTTAATGATATACTTCCGACACGTCTTGGGTTCATTCCAATGCGTATGCTTTTATTGACATATAAAATATAATTTAGTTATTTTTGGCAAAATGAAAGGAGTTCCTTATCATTTTTGAAGAGGTAGTTCCCCGCAAAGCCCAGTTGGACCCGCAAGACACACCTTGAAGAGGTACGTCTGCGCAAAGACCAGCTAGTTCCGCATGACCCACCATGCTCAGAGATGAAGACCTTACACGCAGTAAGCCGGCTGTTCCCGCAGGAAAACCTCCCCTGGTACAGTACCCTACCTGTTCCCGCAGCTGTGGGTACAAGCCAAGAAGGAAGGCTACCCGCACTAACAGTAAGGCTACACGCGTAAGGCACTAACTCTTAATACTTCAGCAATGTCACCTGAAGAAAGAATGAGCAAGGCGGGAATATTCCCGCCCAAAAGAGCCAGTCCGTACGCTTCTGGAAGATCTTTTGTACTATACCTGCCAAGGTATGGACAAAATAGACAAGATCTGACCAAAGCAGCCCATGAACCAATCACAGGGTGGCAGCTCACCGACAATAGTACGAGGAGGAGCACGCTCCAGTACAAAATGTCACTATCAGCCGCTGCCTACCCACCAACTCCCATCGTGGCACGTACGTAGCCCGTAGTTGGTGCAAAAGGAATATTATACAGCTGGCCGTACCTGCTTGGAAACCTACCTTCGGCTATAAATACTCCAACACCTTGGAACGGTATGATATACTTCTCTAGCTATTTATCTCTATATACACTTATATTCAGAGTAATCTAGTCTGATTTTCACGCCGGATGGTGGTCACAAGGAGGAACCCCCCCCTTCTCAGTGACGAGCTCACCGTGTCTGTTTTGCAGGTCGAGAAGAATAACCATCTTTGCCGGACCTAACCCTCGTTGGAAACATCTACTTAACCCTAAGATTATCCTTAATCTGCCGGGGTCATTTAATGTTTCTTCATTGGCGCCATCCGTGCATTAAGCTAGAACTAATTCTTTTTCTCAGTTTTTTTCAAACTTCTGGAAAGATGGTTAAGGTTACTCCGATGCCAAGGCCACCGAGTGGCCAAGAAACTCCGGTAACCACAACCCCAGCTACTGGGGGGAACACCGGTGAATACACGGTTTTTACGAACACTACCCCAGCTACCCAAGCCGGGGCAAGTGCAGTAAACAATCCTCCCCTAGGATTCATTGATACCCAGGTGGAGAAGCAACAGACGAGGCTTCCCCGCCAAACGCTAGATCAAGTTAAAGCTTGGGCGGAAGCACGTCAGAAAGAATTCCAAGCTGAGTTGGATGAACGTTTACGTTCACTCCAACAGGCAAACGACGAATTCGGAAGCACTCGACAACAGCTCAACATGAGCAATGATTGCGAGTATACGGATGATGATTGGGAAGAATCGGACAGTGACGCAAACCCTCGTCATAAGGCGAAAGGGAAGCGTAAAGAAGTAGACTTCCCCTCGAAAAGAAATTTTGGAGAAACTTTCAAGCCAAAGAGCGCGGGGGGAAACCCATGTGACTTCTCCAAAACTTTCAGACCGACTGTTGCAAATGCGGGAACGTCCAAGTTTGCAAGAGACATTGCGGAAGCAATCGCCCCAAAGAGTGCCAAACAGATGTCCAACATAGGCACTTACGACGGCGTATCTGACCCGGACGATCACTTGAATAGATTTATAGCGGGGGCAACCGTCAGAAATTGGACGGAACCCACATGGTGCTACATGTTCCAGATGACGCTCGTCGGGGCAGCCAGAGCGTGGTTTGATCGTCTACCGGTCCACCACATCTATGATTGGGCAAACTTCCAGCACAAGTTCAGCCAGCACTTCAGTCAACAAATAAAATATACTGAAGAGCAGTGGACGATCCTCAACTGCGTCAGAGAGGAGAACGAATCTTTGCTAGACTTCATCACTCGCTTCAACTCAAAGAAGCTAAGTCTGGGCACTATCAGTGAAGATCTTGTTCGCGCCGCTTTCATCCAAGGCGCTGAGTACCCAGAGCTTATCCGCACGTTGACGGGTAAAGATGGCATGCCATCCACGTGGGATGCCATCATGACGGCAGCTAAACGCTTTGCCGAGACGGAGAAGCAACTGGGTAGAAATCTTCCCCAGAGCACAAACCTCTACACGCAGAGGACAAGAGAAAATAACGTCCGTACCGCCCGACAAAATAAGAAGAGGAAGCTTGGTATTTGGCAGTCAAGGATAAACTTTGACACCTCATCCAGCTCTCGCCCTCTCTTAGGCGTAAGGGACAACACACACTCATCAAACAGGAATCCCAGATGGACACCACTCACCAAAAGCGTCACCGAGATATTTGGCACCGAGAAACTCCCATGGCCAAAGGCTCCGATAATCCGACATCGTCATAACGCTGATCAGAGCAAATCCTGTGACTTCCACGGGACCAAAGGCCACGCCACGGAGGAATGTACATCTTTGAAGGATATTGTCGAAACATTTGTCAAAGATGGAAAACTTACACACCTCGTGGCGTCAATCAAGAACGGAGGGAGGAACGACAATCGGTACAAGGGCAACGAACGAAAGCCCGTCGACATCAGCATTCACATGGTTCATGGTAGCGTCAAAGGAAGAAAACGACGAACAACAGAGCCGAGTGCGTGGAAGGAAGCTGAAGTGCGCTTCCCGCGCGTGCCAGGGGGCCCAACAAAGAAGGCCCCATAGTCATTAAAAGCCAGCTGGGGCACTACATCACCTCCCGCACTCTTGCTGTTAACGGCGCTTCGTCAACGGTCATGTATAGGCAGTTCTTCGACAAGCTAGACGACGAAGACAAAGAATGCCGAGAAACGGTCTGCGCCTCAATGGAAGGGTTCGATGGCAGCACAAACACCCCCTTGGGTATCCTATCTTTCCCCGTCACTCTCACAGACGGGAAGCACTCCCGCACAGAAGACGTGGACTTCGTCGTAATGAGGAAGCCACACCACACGTACGACATTCTCTTCGGGAGAGATGGGATGGCAAGATTTAATGCCGTGGTGTCTTCGGTCCATGGCATGATGGGATGGCCAACAGCTGAGGGTGTCGCGATGATCACGGGTATTCCCCAGGTATGTATCGCATCTGTCTCATCCAAACCTAAACCAAAGATGGCTAAACCAACAACCTCTGAGCCAGAAGAATGGGCCTTCAATGGCAAATACCCTGACCAGGCCGTTACCATTGGCCCAACAATCATTAATCCCACACGCACCTTACTCAAACGCTTATTGCAAAAAAATGCTGACATCTTCGCGTGGACACCAGCTGACATGACTGGTGTACCCCGAAGTAAGGCGGAGCATAAGCTCAAGTGTGACCCGGCTTTTACGCCGGTCATACAAAAGCGTCGCGTAATAGGTTTCGGAACAGGCTAACGCGTGTAGAACCCAAGTCAAGGAACTCCTTGACGCAGGTATCGTACGCGTTAGTATATATCAAACATGGGTTGCAAATCCCGTCATGGTACCGAAGTCAAACAAACAATGGCGCATGTGCATAGACTTTAAAGACCTAAACAAAGCATGCCCCAAAGATTGTTACCCGCTACCCAAAATTGACCTTAAGGTAGATTCATTAGCACCGTTTCGCCTTAAATGCTTCCTTGATGCGTATAAAGGGTACCATCAAATCCACATGGCTGTTGACGATCAGGACAAAACCGCATTTCGGACGCCCGATGGCACATTCTGTTACCAAATGATGCCATTCGGACTTAAGAATGCCGGGTCCACATACCAACGCCTGATGGACAAAGAGTTTCACGCCCAAATTGGGAGGAACTTGGAAGTTTACATGGATGACTTGGTCATCAAAAGCCTTGGGCCAGAAGCGATGTTGAAAGACATCGAAGAAACTTTCAACACGCTCAGAAAAATAAACATGAAGCTCAACCCGAGCAAGTGTTCCTTTGGGATGGAAGAAGGGAAGTTCTTAGGAGTTATCGTTACTAAAGATGGCTTCAGAGCTAACCCTGAAAAGGTCGAAGCCATTATGAAAATGGAATCACCTACTACCATCAAACAAGCTCAGACACTGAATGGACGACTAGTCGCACTTAACCGCTTTTTGGCAAACCATGCGGATAGGTCGTTCCCATTCGTGTCAACATTAAGAAATTGCTTGAAGAAAACGCACTTCCGCTGGACACCAGAAGCGGAAGCAGCTTTTCAGGAGATTCGGTCACGCTTGATCGAACTCCCAATGCTCACAGCACCAGAAGCGGGAGAGGAATTAATTCTCTACCTCTCCGCCACAGACAGAGCAACCGGGGCAGTCTTACTAGTAGAACGAAAAGGCATCCAGATGGCTATCTACTATGTTAGCCGCGTCTTGACAGACGTAGAAACCCGGTACTCTACCCTGGAAAAATTAGTCTTAGCGCTTGTACAGGCTTCACGCAGGCTAAGACGATATTTCCAAGGTCACCCAATCACCATTCTCACCAACTTCAAACTTGCAAACGTTCTAGGCAAACCCGAGTTGTCGGGACGCCTAGCCAAATGGGCAATTGAGTTGGGGGAATACGCGATAAAGTACAAGCCAAGACCAGCCATAAAAGGCCAAGTCTTGGCCGATTTTATTGCAGAAGTCCCCGCATCGCGGGAAAAAGAGTGCCAGGAAGAGGCTCAACCCTCTACAGCACAAGACATTAACGATGTCTGGCGACTCTATACTGATGGAGCAGCCAACAACGAAGGTTTAGGCGCAGGGTTGAAACTAACTAACCTGGCAGGCCAATAATACACTTACGCCATTCGGCTTGATTTCCCAAGCACGAATAACGAAGCGGAATACGAAGCATTCTTGGTCGGGTTAAGAATTATGCGTAAGATGGGGGTGAAAAACTTGGAAGCCCACGTGGATTCCATGCTAGTAGCCAACCAGATTAACGGAACGTACACGGCCGTAAACGACACGATGGCCCTGTACCTCGCACAAGCAAAAGCCCTTATGCGCGATTTTAACGATTGCAAAGTTATGCACATCAAGTGAAGCGAAAACAAATCTGCGGATGCGTTAAGCAAGCTTGCATCGTTAGCCTTCACCCACTTGGGGAAGGACATCCGCATTGAACTTCTTGGAGCACCATCAGTCCCGCATAAGGAAATTTGTGTCATCCAAACCGGCACGGAAACATGGATGACACCAATCATAAATTACCTTGCAGCTGGTATATTACCAGAATCGAAGACACAGGCAAGAAAGATACGCTGTAAATCACTGAACTATCAACTTGTTGATGACATACTTTACAGGCGTAATTTTCTTGGCCCACTCCTCAGATGCGTTGACAACCAAGATGTCGACTACCTCTTAAGAGAAGTACACGAAGGCATCTGTGGAGTACACGCGGGTCCACGCGCAGTTGTAGCTAAGCTAAACAACGCGGGATACTTTTGGCCGGGGATGCACACGGATGCGCTGGCCTACATCAGAAAATGTAGGTCCTGCCAGCTTTACGCACCCAACACGCATTGCCCGAAGAACGAACTTGTTCCAGTCACTTCGTCGTGGCCATTCCAGAAGTGGGCCATCGATGTGACAGGCCCATTTCCCACAGCAGCAGGGAACGTTCAGTTCCTATTGGTAGCCATCGACTACTTCACCAAGTGGATAGAAGCAAAACCCCTAGCCCAAACAACTGCAAAACATATCAAAAAATTTATTTGGGAATTTATTATTTGTCGTTTTGGACTTCCACAGAATTTGGTGAGCGATAACGGCACCAACTTTGCTGACCAGAAGCTGCAAAAGTGGTTGAAAGAACTTCAAATCACCCACACCTTTACCTCAGTGGCACACCCGCAGGGTAATGGTGAGGTGGAAAGAGCAAACAAGAGCATCGTCGACGGCGTAAAGAAAAGACTCTTGGAGCATAGATCCGGCTGGGTGGACGAAGTTCCACATGTCCTTTGGGCGAACAGAACGCTAAAAAAGGCAAGCACGGGCGAAACCCCGTTCAGCCTCACCTATGGCACTGAAGCCATGGTCCCGGTCGAAATTGGTCTACCCTCACCAAGAGTCATAACTCAACCAGAAGACAATGATGCGGAAAGACGGTTAGACCTTATGCTAACCGAAGAACGCAGAGACTTAGCCGCAGCGCGTGAAGAGAACTACAAGCGACAAATGCAAAAGTACTACAACACGCGGGTAAAACTCTGCAACTTCAATGTCGGAGACTACATACTGCGTAACAACGAGGCTTCGAACCAAGAGCGCCCAGGAAAGCTGGCCCCGATCTGGGAAGGGCCATACATCATTAAAAAGGCTTTGGGAAATGGCGCATACCGGCTCGAAAGGCTCGATGGCACTCCCATCCCAAGAACATGGAATGGAGTTCAATTACGCAAATGTTACATGTAGATCAATTCCAAACTTGTAAAGAAAAGGCCTAGAGCCACTTCTAATGGAAATGATTCTCCTTTATCACATTGTGTTGATAGCCTTACCTTTATACTTATGAACTGACCACACTGATATGCCGGTATTCACCGCATAAATAAGTGTGGGAGGAAGTAAGTCGTTGCGTGTGGAAAGCGGCACAACCCGCATAAACACAAAAACAGTAAATATTTCTAAGGGGAAGATGAGGAAAACCTTCACGCAGGTCAGATATAGGTAAAGTTTGGTCATTCTACTAAGTGAAAGTGACGGGTGTACCCGCACAATCATGATAGAGGAAACAGAACATTAACCTATTATCCAACACGCGTCGAAAGGTTAACTTATTCAAAACACTTAGAAAATTGCTAAGTTAAACTAAAATATGCATAAGCAAATCATATAAGGTTTACAGGGCAAGGCGTTAACAAAATATTTATATTCACAATAAAAATTCAAACATTACAAGAATGGCTAGGTATCTACCCGCCTACAAAATTACAAATCTATCCTAACGGTTGGAAGGGATCTCAAGGTTCAAGCTTTGAGGAAAGCCTTGAGAACCGCTAGCCCGTCATCAACAGCCGCAATTTCGTTCACCTTCTCCACAACCGGATGCGGGAAGGCAGCATACTGGTTCACAGCTTGGTCGTAGGCAGCTTCAGTGTCTACATCGTGTAAAGGAAAGTTGGAAGGCGGGATGCCCTTCTCTGCAAATCCTAGACCAAGCAGAAAACCAGCCTTCTCCCCGTCCTCATGAGAAGCGTTGAGGGCTGCACTCATGGCATCGTCATAAGATGTGTTCGCGAAAATCCGATGCACAACCTACAAAGAAAAAAAAAATATATATATATATATATCAAAACCTTTTCTAAGTATAAAGAAAAGCGTAAAGCAAAGGAATTATGAAGTTATGCGTACCTGCGGCAACGCTTCTCGTAGAAGCCATTCCTTGGTGATCAGAGCTTCTTGGAGGGTAGCTTGAGCTTGATCGCGGGCGCGTTCGGCTTCATTCTTGTTGAGGTTGGCAAGCAACACATCCCTAGCAGCAGCCTCTTCAACGCCCTTGAGCTTGCGCTCAGTGCGATCAAGCATACCCTTCTGATCCAGGAGCTCTTGGAGCTTCTTGGCATCTTCTAAAGCCAAAGCATCATGAGCCTGCTGAAGCTTCTCTAGTTTGGCTTTGAGCTCTTCGTTCTCAGTGCGCAGAGGCTCAGCAACGGCTTCAGCTTTGGTGGCCCTCTCGATCGCATTACGCGCAGTTTCCTTGGCCAACCTAAGTCGTTCGTTAACAGCTTGGGTAGCCTTGGAACGGGCCTCATGCCTGGCCTGGATCTCGACCTCGAGGTCCTTGAAGACCTTCTCTTTCTCCGCAGCAATGGCGGCGAGCTTCTTGTTTTCCTCCCACAGCGAACGCGCCTGAGCCACCTCCAGACGACGCGCAGTCTTTAACTTGTCGTTTTCACGACAAAGCAACTCGACGCGCGGCTGCATCCGTGCAAGGAGGATTCAAAGCTCATTGGACAGCCTACCCTCCTGGTAGCTGGCCATTGCCTCCCCCAACGCACCGCTTGGGGCGGCATGACGCGCCCAGTCGACGCAGTCCGCAGCCGTTCGGAGGGTCGTTCCCCGGCGGATATTCCACCGTGGAGCGTACACCTCATTGGAATCCGAAACTGCAAAAACAAAAAACAGTTAGGAAAAAAATGACAAAAATGGATAATAGGCCAAAATAACCCCACGCACCTGTAGGGTCGATAACAGGCCGGTAGCCGCCGAACCCATCACCCGAACCTAAGGAATATCCATCCAAGAGGTCAAGGAGATGGGAAGGAGGCAAAGATTGGCTAGAGGTCCCAACCCCAAACATACCTGAAGAACCGGCCACGGACGAGGTAATCGCTGACACCGGAGGGGGCATGGTAGAAGCCACCGTGGTAGAGACCATCGGAGGTGAACTCATTGGAAATGAACTCACAACCGTGGTCGCCGCTGCGGATGAGCTTGCAGAAAAAGTCACCGCGCGGCCCAGTGAAGGAGGTGGTAAAGATAGCACTGACGGCCGGCGGAGATGAAGTCATAACTGGAACAGTTGACTCAACAGTATGAGCAACTGAACCAACTCCAGAAACAGGCGCAGCCGCCTGGGTCATCGCCTCGGATAGGTTGACCAAACCTATCGTCGTGGGTCCTGAAGTACTTCCTCCCGCACCGCTCTGAAAAGTAGATACTTCCACTCCTGCATAAAGAACAAAATATTAAAAACAATGGTGAAAAGAAATGCGGGAAAGGTAGAAAATTATACTTACGGGTTTTCTTAATCTTGAAAAACCTGACGGGCGGAGACGAACCCGATAGAACTGGCCTCTTCACGCCAGTCACCGTCGCAACGCTTGGTTGCTCGGAGGTGACAGCCGTCTGAACCTCCGAGACAATGGTCTCGCCACCACCAAGGCCCCCCGCCGCCTCCTCGCTTTCAGTCTCGGAATCAGACTGATTTCCCAGGTCGACGACGGAGGTAACCTTCGCCTTGCCCTTCCCGCCAGCAGCCTTCTTCTTCCTCACAAAGAAAGGCCCATCTGCGGATTCCTCATCAGAAGATGACAAAATCTGAGGAATTCCAGCAGAAGTTTGAGCATGAAGAGGACGAGGATTAAAAAACTCCTTACCCGGCCGGGTGGCACTCAAAATTTCGTGGCCCGGCGGGTAGACTTCTACGAATCTATCCGCCGTTTGCTCCAGAATGGGCAACTCGTTCTCATCGAGATCACAAGTACCCAACCGTGCGGGACCACCAGTCTCCCGCGGATACAGGAGCGATTGCAAGTCATTCCCCTCTGAAATAAGAAAAGACAAGTGTTAGTAGAAAAACCCTAAAACAACACAAAAAGTGGGGCATACCGTAAGGAATAGAGCTCAAACCGTATTCAAGGACGATGGGTATTTGCGGCGTCCCAGATCCAGCATCCTTCCACACGCGGCTCATGCCGAGCATCACCATCCCAGACTCCGCGAAGCGATAAACCGTAGTCTGGATCTGGGAGATCTTGGCGAACCATTCCGCCTCCTGGTAATTGGAGGCGTGAAGGTTAGGGAGCGCCTTCCCGTTCTTGAACGTCATCGCGATGGGGACGACACGAGCGGAGATGTAGAAAAACTCCCGCTTCCAAGACCGAAGACTGCGCTCGGTAGCGCAGATCTTCAACCCCTTGATCCGAGTGACCAGGGTATACCAACCCTGGATGCACCTCCAGGAGTAGAAGGTCATCAGGCGGTCGACGCGGGGCTCGATGCCCAGAATGCAGCACACCCATTCAAAATGGCGAACCTTAGCAATCGCCATCGGGTGCACCTCCGTCAAATGCACACAGTGTTTCTCCAAAACACGGTATACGAACTTCGTTAATGGGAATCTGAGATTCCCATATATGAAGAATGAGGCATAAACCCCTATCTTGCCCTTAGGGGCATCATACACCGTCTAGTGGGGCTCCGGAAACTCAGGCTCGTAAGGCTCGAGCATGAATTTCTTGACGATATAGTGGTACAAATCGACAGAAAGAGTACACTGGCACTCGCCAGCAGTACTCTTATCGTCCTTATCAGACGTGGACGTCGGGTTCTCGAGGTATACATCGGACTCCTCGACGTTTACTTCGGGATCATGAGTAGAAGAAGACATGTTTTAGATGTTAGAGAGCGATTTCGAAAGAATGCTCGACGGAAAAGATGAGTATTCGCCGGAAATCGCTAAGAAGAAGAGTGAAGTGAAGGTAAGGGATGAGATGCACCCTCTACCCCCTTATATACTCATCGCAATGAATGCGATGAATTTAATGCGGAGGAGAGAAAGAGCGCAGGTGCAATGAAACGGCGACACGTGTGGATAAAGCAAGCTGGCAACAGGTGTCAGAATGTCGCGTGACATGAAACTCGCGCCCACGCGCCAGAAAAAGCGTCCTGATTGACCACATGCTGTCACGTCGTCATAACTTCCTGCACGTCCTGAAACCGTCAGAAGACGCCAACGTCCCTTCAGCCGTTTGGACTGTCCTTATCCTTTCACCAACTCTTCGAATTTCAGAAAGATTCAAAAAGATTCAAAAATAAGAGGGAATATTCCCCCTTACCTTGGAAGACAAGAAACCATAAGACAAGGGCTGGTACAGTGTCAAGGCGAAACCCTTCACGTACTTAGCACTTGCAGGGAATTGAAGCCAAGATACCTTGGAAAACAAGGAACCGTAAGACAAGTGCAGGTACAGTGTCAAGGCGAAACCCTTCACATACTCAGCACTTGCAGGGAATTGAACCCAGGAAGGATCTTATGGGTCATGCTTGCGGAAAGAGAAATAACACCTCCGCATGGCGGGAACGTTGAGAACTAGATTGTTTGAAGCTTCAAGGTGGAATTGGTGGTTTAACATAACTGATCACTATATCCAAAACTACCAAAACCTCGCTAAGAATCTATACAAATGAAACTCAACGCTCCCGACTTGCGAAGAGGTTAAACACCTACCCGCATCATAACCAAAGATCAGGCAGAAAAGTCGGGAATTTCTGCAAGTGACATTAGGAAAATGCGGGAAGAATCCCCACGGAAAACCTCAAAAAACAAAAACCCCACTTTAAAACCCCTTGCTTAAAGTCCAAAAGTTCACCTCACATTAACAATTCATGAGAAGAACAATGGACTGGGGGGACTTGAAGAGGTAGGTCCCCGCAAAGCCCAGTTGGACCCGCAAGACACACCTTGAAGAGGTACGTCTGCGCAAAGACCAGCTGGTTCCGCATGACCCACCATGCTCAGAGATGAAGAGCTTACGCGCAGTAAGCCAGCTGTTCCCGCAGGAAAACCTCCCCTGGTACAGTACCCTACCTGTTCCCGCAGCTGTGGGTACAAGCCAAGAAGGAAGGCTACCCGCACTAACAGTAAGGCTACACGCGTAAGGCACTAACTCTTAATACTTCAGCAATGTCACCTGAGGAAAGAATGAGCAAGGCGGGAATATTCCCGCCCAAAAGAGCCAGTCCGTACGCTTCTGGAAGATCTTTTGTACTATACCTGCCAAGGTATGGACAAAATAGACAAGATCTGACCAAAGCAGCCCATGAACCAATCACAGGGTGACAGCTCACCGACAATAGTACGAGGAGGAGCACGCTCCAGTACAAAATGTCACTATCAGCCGCTGCCTACCCACCAACTCCCATCGTGGCACGTACGTAGCCCGTAGTTGGTGGAAAAGGAATATTATACAGCTGGCCGTACCTGCTTGGAAACCTACCTTCGGCTATAAATACTCCAACACCTTGGAACGGTATGATATACTTCTCTAGCTATTTCTCTCTATATACACTTATATTCAGAGCAATCTAGTCTGATTCTCACGCCGGAGGGTGGTCACAAGGAGGAACCCCCCCCCCCTTCTCAGTGACGAGCTCACCGTGTCTGTTTTGCAGGTCGAGAAGAATAACCATCTTTGCCGGACCTAACCCTCGTGGGAAACATCTACTTAAACCTAAGATTATCCTTAATCTGCCGGGGTCATTTAGTGTTTCTTCAATTTTGAAAACTTTCCATGTCTTGCGTATCTAAAGTCACCCATGCTTCAATACCATCTCCGTTAGGAGTATCTATCAGATAGGAACCAGCTCGATATGCATGTCTTAACGTCATAGTTGAAACAGCCGGATTTCCCCATCCGAAATCGACTTTGTAATAAGGGAAACCACATAAGCTCGACATCAAAAAGATCTCTTGACCACATTTTCGACATCTTCATTAATCACAAAATTTGACAGAACCGAATGTTCTCTTTGTTGAACCAGTTGCACATGTTGTAGTCATTCAAGGTCTATCTTCTCTTTTCTTATCTTGGAAACCAACACACTTAATGAAGTTTCACTTTCATGTCTGCTTGTGACCAACATACCCGTGTTGTAATTTCCGACGGTAGTTTGGGGATGTTCTGGGACAATCTTGCTATGTATATTGGCGGCACTCAATAGAAAATATGGCTTAAAAGAAGATGACCTTGGGGTGGTTGCCGCCACAACGGTTTTGAAAATTAGAGAAGTCAATACTTAGACCCGTGTAGGATTGTTTATAGATAGTGTTGATCCACCTTCTGCAATGACCTTATTCTTGAGGTCACTTAATTTTGAATTGGGGAATAGGAACTTTCGGGTGACAGCATTGGGACGCCTCGGTAGCAAATCCACAATTTCAAGAGGAACAAAATTGGTAGTAGCTGGCAATTGAACATAATAAGGGTCAAGGGGCAGTACCTCTTTGTGATCAGTTGAGCCATAACGTGCCACCGAAGCCCAGTGACTAACAAATGAGCCGAGAGTACAGCCATCACCAACTTTGTGTGACAAACTGATTGCCACCGCCATTCCACCACATACAAAGTGATTGACTTGGACTCCCATAAGACTCTCTGTATAAGGAGAGTTTGGCCAGAACATGCCATCAACATAAAGTTGGCCAACATTGTCATTTTCATCACTAACATGCTGCAACATGTTCATTTGGCTATCGTGTTTGGCTTCAACAAACACAACCCCCTCATCGTCACAATCGATGTAAGGCGCGGTCGGTGTGTGTAATCTGCCGGCAAACGGATAGTATCGTGTTAGGATCTCTGACAATGATTTCTTCATCACCCGGACTTTGTCATCAGGGGTTAAGGTGTAGGTTTCATTGTTTGGGTAGTAGAGAATTAGTGGCATATACTCAGGCATGCTGCGTAGATCAAGCCCTGAAAGATTATAAGTCTTGAGATGAGATGGGCATGGAGAGGAGGGCTTGACTAATTCTCGATAAATAATAATGTGGGCTGCGTTCATCATCGCCAAACTTCAATGAAAAGATTTTATTGTTTTAGATATGCGTGTGTGGATCTCTAGTGTCACCCTCTCACCCTGTGTACAATATACATACATATATATATATATACACACACACAATTTGGAGACTTTAAAGATTCCTTCCCCATATAAAGTAAAGGCTTTGGCCGCCCTTTGATCCTTACTTCATGGACGGCATGCTATGCCTTGGTTGCTTCCATGTCCTTCCCAGAAATTTTGGATATATATATATATATATATATATATATATATATATATATATGCGATTTTCCGTATCTTTTATTCCTGGAAAAACACTTAATTAGAGCCACGAGATAGGCAAGGCTAATAGAGTATTGATATCATTGATCATTATCATGCATAACACTTGGTTACTTTGACTTGCATCTTAAAAAACCTATAAATAAGTACATTGAATATTTCAATCCCCATATGATCAATTTGTTTATCAAGAAATTAATAGGTCAACTCCTGGCACGTTAACCATTCGTGTAAATTAAACAACAAATTTTTGGATAAAAAAAGGTCCGAAAGGTCTGACAGTAATTTAAACGAGTAACTGCTCAATGGGTCAGAAAGATTGCTGAGTCATTTCAGAATTTTTTATGAGCTAGCCGGCCATATACAAAGTTTAAACATATGTACACACACAAATATGCATATTTATCTAGACCTTATACAACCATTAAAGAAATGTTGCAACCCTTCAGGAAACACTGCAACGCTTCGGAGATCTTGTGGATAACTTCCATCAAATTAGCCAACTAGCTTATAATTTCTATATACTTAATCGGAATACTTCCCCATAAGATGAAGCAGGTCCACTCTCACTTTCTTCTTCAAATAGTTGAAAGTGTTGGAAGTTAGAGAACAAAACAATTGATTTGAACTAAGATAAACACAAAAATCTTGATACCAATTTGTTCAAACTCGATACATTAGTCTATACCCTATGAACACGTACTTCCAATCCCAGACGTCTATGGAAAATTAAACAACCGATCAAACCTAATAACCCAATTACATTGTGACCGCTACAAATCTACAATTGTGACATTTAAACCTTTATACATAATAGTAACATATAATAAACTGCAGGTCCGGCGGCCGTGCAGCCCGTGCAACTGCACAAGGCCCAAAAATCAAAGAATGCAGGATATGCAATAGATAAATTAGATACATACAAAAATAAACTAAAAATGTCTTGTGGCTCACATGGTATACTCCATTGTGTACATAATGATGTTGAACTTAGGCTCAATTCCCAGTAACTGCACTCTTTTTTTCAATTTTTTCAGAACTTGTGTTGCATATTTTATGGGCTACATTCTTTTTCTTTTTATTGGTTGGATCAATTTCTTTGTTTGTATTAAGATCTTTTATCTTATATGTATATATAATATATAGTTTTTTAAAGCAAAAGCCCATAACTAAAGTTATAAAATTCGAATTTCATGTAATTCAAATAACAAAAAGTAATAGTCTTTTTGTCCAATAGACTAATCCGGTCATTTTTTTGGTTTCTCATAAAAAATAATTTCAATATATAGGGGCCAATATTTTTTCATTGCACGGGGCCTTGAGGTGCCCCGCATCCTCAAAGACGGCACTAAATAAAGCTACAAGTTGAGTTTCACTTTCAGAAAATAGTTCCAACCTGAAGGATCTAGTAAATATTTCTGCCATTTCTTCTTTGGTACTTAATTGATAAACATCAGTTCATGATTGCCAGCCAATTCAAGAATAAAATGATACATGATTCTAATATGTTTACTCTTTCTATGAAAATCATGACAGAATCGCAACATTGTTTTGACGAGCGTGTAGCAGACTTCCGATCTGTTCAAGTTCCATCTTCTGTTTTTTTATTTTGAAAACCAGCACACTTAATGAAGTTTCACTTTCCGACAGTAGTTTGGGGAAGTTTCGGGACCAAGTTGTTACGTATATTGGCGGGAATAGCAATGGACCGAATTATTTGCTCTCTTTATTTACCATTTTCCCTATCTTGCCCCTAATTGCCTAGATATATGCAATTGCATGGATGCCTTTTAAAATCGGTGAAGCTTTCTTTATGTAACCACGGATGCATGGTTTTGGATTAATGATCCGACATATTCGTTTTCGACTAATTTTGTGTGAAATTATATACCAAAAACTTTGTTTAGTTTTGATAGCTCTAGCATGACAGGACAAAACGGACTCCAATAAAAGTAAATTTCTTTTGTTGAAGGGCGGTGTTAGACAAAATCCCTTCGAAAGTCTCGTTGGCAAAAATACCGTTCAAATGGGTGATATGCATTGCGCTTAATTGGTCTAATCTTGAAACTCCGATCATCTTCTTGTCTCGTGTAGCTTTTCAAAATTGGTATAGAACAATGTATATAAATGATGCAAAAGTGTCATTATAAAGGGCGAGACAGAATTGGAAATACTTCAATTGCACGAAAACAAGCACTTTGATGTTAGTGATGTTGTAAGTTTTTCAGTAGATGCTTTGACAGTTTCACAACTGCCATGAAAAGATTAGAAACATAAACTTTTTCTCTTCCTTATAAATTAATATTTAAAAGAAAAATCAGGAATATAACAAGCAAAACGACTTAAACTCTTCCATAGGTTTCTATTGATACATGATATTGAATTAGAATTGATGAACACGCCAGAATAAAGGAAACAAGAAAACTATATATTATTGATGAACAAATCTGCTTTATATATAGCAGCAACAAGATAATGAGATGAACATTTAATGTAAAAAAATAGGAATTTGGAAAACAAACCATCACCATCCAGACTTAGCCTTATTGATATACATAAGTTCACTTGAACTTTGAAATTTAAATAAACTGATAAATACACCCAAAATCAAACACAATGTCTTGGGTTCATTCCAACGCGTACGCTTTTACCAACACACAAAATCAAATTTAGTTAATTTTGACAAAATGAAAGGAGTTCCTTATCATTTTGAAATCTTTCCATGTCTGGTTTTTCCAAAGTCACCCATGCATGAATACCATCTCCATTGGGAGCATCCATCAGAAAGGAACCAATATGGTTTGAACATCTATACGTTACGCTTGCGACTTCAGGATTTCCCCATCCGAAATTGAGTTTGCTTGCAGGCCACCCGCATATGCTCGTACAAACAAAGGTTCTGTTATCATTTTCTAAATTTTCATTCTCTAATTTTGAGAGAACCGAATCATTGTGTTGACGAGCCAGTTGCATACTTCTGATTCTTTCAAGTTCCATCTTTTGTTCTTTTATCTTGGAAACCAGCAGACTTAATGAAGTTTCACTTTCATGTCGGGTCGTTAACAACATTGTTGCGACGTAATTTCCAACAGTAGTTGGGGGAAGTTTTGGGACCAATTTGTTACGTATATTGGCGGGAATAGTTAAAAAATATGGTTTAAAAGAAGGCGAATTTGAGGTGGTCGCAACAACCGCGGTTTTGTAAAGTAGAGAAGTCAATATGTCGACCTTCGTAGGATTATTTATAGATAGAGTTGAGTCACCTTCCGCCAATTTGAGAACCTTATTTTTGAGATCACTTAAGTTTGAATTGGGGAACACGAACTTTCGGGTGATAGTATTGCGACGCGTTGGATTCAACAACGCAGATTCAGGGGGAAGAAAATTGGTTGTAGCTGGAGATTGAATAAAATGAGGGTTAAGGGTCAGTACCTCTTTGTGGTCAGTGGAACCATAGCGTGCCACCGAAGCCCAAAGAGTAAAGAATAAGCCAAGAGTACCGCCATCAGAAATTCTATGTGACATAGACACTGCCACCGCCATTCCACCACACGCAAAGTGATTGACTTGAACACCTAGAAGATTCGGTCTAAAAGGAGAGTGAAAAAACACTAATCGACCCCGGGCAGATTACGGATAATCTGGGGGTTAAATAGATGTTTCCCACGAGGGTTATGTCCGGCAAATATGGTTCTTCTGATGACCTGCAAAACAGACACCGTGAGCTCGTCACTGAGAAGGGGGGGGTACCTCCTTGTGACCACCCTCCGGCGTGAGAATCAGACTAAATTGCTCTTGAATATAAGTGTATATTAAGAGAATGACTAGAGCAGATATTCCCTAGTCCCCTGCGTGTAGAGGTTTGTACTCTGGGGGAGATCCCTACCCAGTTGCTTCTCCGTTTCGGCAAAGCGCTTGGCCGCCGTCATGATGGCATCCCATGTGGATGGCATGCCGTCTTTACCCGTTAACGTGCGGATAAGCTCTGGGTATTTGGCGCCCTGGATGAAAGCGGCGCGAACAAGATCTTCGCTTATGGTGCCCAGACTCAGCTTTTTCGAGTTAAAGCGAGTGATGAAGTCTAGTAAAGATTCATCCTCCTCTCTAACGCAGTTGAGAATCGTCCACTGTTCTTCAGTATATTTCCTCCGTTGACTGAAGTGTTGGCTGAACTTGTGTTGGAAGTCCGCCCAATCGTAGATGTGGTGGACCGGTAAGCGGTCAAACCACGCTCTAGCCGCTCCAACCAGCGTCATCTGGAACATATAACACCACGTGGGTTCCGTCCAGTTGCTGACGGTTGCCCCTGCTATGAATCTGTTCAAGTGATCGTCTGGGTCGGATATACCATCATAAGTGCCGATGTTGGGCATCTGCTTGGCACTCTTCGGGGCGATTGCTTCCGCAATGTCCCTTGCAAACTTGGATGTTCCCGCGTTTGCAGCAGTTGGTCTAAAGGTTTTGGAGAAGTCACGTGGGTTTCCCCCCGCGTTCCTTTGTTTGACGGTTTCTCCAAAATTCCTTCTCGGTTGGAAGTCCGTTTCGTTACGCTTCCTTTTCGCCCTATGGCGAGGGTTTGCGTCACTGTCGGATTCCTCCCGATCATCGTCTGAGGACTCGCACTCGTCGCTCATGTTGAGCTGTTGTCGAGTGTTTCCGAATTTGTCAGCCTGTTGGAGTAAACGTAAGCGTTCGTCCAACTCAGCTTGGAATTCTTTCTGACGTGCTTCCGCCCACGCTTTAACTTGATCAAGTGTTTGGCGGGGGAGCCTTGTTTGTTCTCTTTCCACCTGGGTATTAATGAATCCCAGGGGATGATTGTTTACTGCACTTGTCCCGGCTTGGGTAACCGGGGTAGTGTTCGTAAAATTTACTGCACTTGCCCCAGCTTGAGTAACCGGGGTAGTGTTCGTAAAATTTGTGTACTCGCCGGTGTTTCTCCCAGCAGCTGGGGTTGTGATTACCGGGGTTTCCTGGTCACTCACTGGCCTTGGGACCGGAGTAACGTTAACCATCTTTCCAAAAATTTTGAAAAACTGAAAGAATTAGTTCTAGCTTTTATGCACGGATGGCGCCAATGAAGAAACACTAATCGACCCCGGGCAGATTACGGATAATCTGGGGGTTAAATAGATGTTTCCCACGATGGTTATGTCCGGCAAAGATGGTTCTTCCGATGACCTGCAAAACAGACACCGTGAGCTCGTCATTGAGAATGGGGGGGGGTACCTCCTTGTGACCACCCTCCGGCGTGAGAATCAGACTAGATTGCTCTTGAATATAAGTGTATATTAAGAGAATGACTAGAGCAGATATCAGGTAATATATGAAGATATAAGATAATCAGATGATAATACCATTCCAAGGTGTTGGAGTATTTATAGCCGAAGGTAGGTGTCCAAGAAGGTACAGCCGGCTGAATAGTAATCCTTTTCTACCAACTGTGGGCTACGCACGTGCCGTGCTAGTGGTTGGTGGGTAGGCAGCGGCTGATAGTGACATGGCCGGCTGTGTACTGTTCCTTTTCCACCAATTGCAGGCTATGTGCGTGCCACGACAGGGGTTGGTGAGTAGGCAGCGGCTGATAGTGATTTTAAGTATTAGAGCGTGCTGCTCGTCGTACTGTTGTCAGTGAGCTGTCGCAGCTTTGGTCAGATCTTTTGTCCATACCTCGTCAGGTATAGTACAAAAGATCCTCCAGTATCGTACGGACTGGCTCATTTGGGCGGGAGTTTTCCCGCCTTTGTGCGGGAGTATTCCCGGCTTGCTCATTCCTTCTTCAGGTGACATTACTGAATTATTATGAGAGTTAGTGCCTTGTGCGTGTAGCCTTGCTGTGCGGGTAGCCTTCCCTGATGGTTAGTATCCGTAGCTGCGGGAACAGGCGGAGTACGTCACCATTGGGAGGCTTTTCCTGCGAGAACAGCTTGCGTACTGCGTGTAAGGACGTCATCTCTCTGAGCGTGGTGGGTCCTGCAGATCCAGTTGGTCTTTGCGCAAACGTCCCTGTTTAAGGTGAGTCTTGCGGGTCCAACTGCGCAGACGTCCCTGTTTAAGGTGAGTCTTGCGGGTCTAACCGCGCAGACGTCCCTGTTCAAGGTGAGTCTTGCGGGTCCAACTGGGCTCTGCTGGGACCTACCTCTTCAGAGAGTGTTGGCAGCTTCACTAATTTGTTGGAGCATTTTCATTTGGCAATCGTTTTTGGCTTCAACAAACAGGACCCCCTCATCATTACAATCGATGTAAGGTGATGTGGGTGTGTGTAAGCTGCCGGCAAAAGGATAGTATCGTGTTAGGGTCTGTGACAATGATTTCTTCATCACCATGACTTTCTCATCAGGGGTTAAGCTGCAAAGTTCATTGTTTGGGTAGTAGAGAATTAGTGGCATATACGCATGTGTGCTGCGTTGATCAAGTTCGGAAAGATTATAAGTCCGGAGATGAGATGGTGTTGGAGAGGAGGGCTTGACTAATTCTCTAGAAATAATGGTGTGGGCTGCGTTCATCATCATCATTAATTTCGATGAAACGATTTTATTGTTTTCAATATTGTAGCTGCAAATGATATGTAGATACCTTTAAACTATATATAGGCGTGTGTGTTGGTTGATCTCCAGAGTGTCACACTTTGATTCTGGTATATATATATTAATAATTATCTACAACACCTTGAAAATTAATTAATGTGAAGACTTTTATTAATGCGTGTTCGCCTTATTGAAGTAAAGGCTTCAGCCTCCCTCTGATCCTTACTAGATGGACTCCTTGGCCGGGCATGCTTAAATTAGTGGCTAATGGCCTTTGTTGTATCCATGTCTTTCCTGGAAATATTGGATGATATGGCACTTTTTAGTTTTTCCGTATCTTTTATCCCTCCAAGAATACTAAAAAATGGCTAGCCATAAGTGTATAGATCGATTATTGGATATTCATTTGGTTGGAATATTAAATTTCATAATTCCCCATATATGAGTCATGACCCCTTTGTTTATGAAGAAATATGTCAACTCCTAGCACATGAATCATTCGTATAAATTAAACAAAAAATTTTGTGGATTAAAAAATTAATCTGAATGGTTGCTGACTCATTTCAGAATTTTTATGAGCTATCTGACCTTTTTTGTAATGAGCTATGGACCATAAAATCGTTGTTGCTTCTCCATGAGGATGACATAATTAGTTTCATATGCATCTTAAACATACACATATTTTAATTGTCAACCCTTCAGGAAACGTTGCAGCACTTCAGAGATCTTGTGGATAACTAGTTGAATTTATTTGGTCAAGTGAATCAAGATCAAACCATACACGATATTGTATAAACCTTACACGACTTTTTTATTAATAATAAACGAGAACGGTATACAAACTAAATGAAAACTTATTGATTTGTTTATATAACATTCACAATCCTAATCATACTCAAAGTAGGAAACAGTTAATTATAAATATAAGTAGTAAACGGTCGGTATCTTAAACATTAACAGTTAATTATAAATCCATTTGCATTCGACACATTTGGATCCCTAGCTCCCGAGGAGGTTCGCTTCTTGGAGCGGGTGCAGAAGGTGGTCCACAGTGACTCGCAAAGCCCGAGGAACCAAGGATTTATATTTAGTAGAATAGACTTTGCGATTCAAAAGGGGATAGCGGCGCAGCTTGTTGCTCGCTTACCCATTATCCAGATATAGCTCGTTTTGTGTTATATTTAATAATATTTATGTAAAAGACCAAGGTTGAGAGATCTTGGGCACAAGTTTCACAAATGGGAGAAGTTATCTATTAAAAGGAAATTTTTAGATCTCCTCCAAGGTCCAACCCACCTATTGAAATATTATGTACCCCCTTATACTTTTTTTTACTAGTCATTCAGATCTTTCAAGATTGCATTGCACCAAATATTACGTAACTGCCATCACATTAGTCGACTAGCTTAATACTTGGAATACTTCCCCATAAGATAGACCCGATCCACTCACAAATTTCTTCTTCAAATAGTTGAAAGTGTTGGAAAATAGTGAACAAAATAAATGATTTGAACAATAATAAACACAAAAATCTTGATTACTTACCAATTTGTTCATACTAATTCATTAATTTTGTACCAAGAAATCAGGCCTAATTAATAACCCGATTATATTTTGACTCCTACACCTGCAATAGTGACACTTAGACCTTTATACGTAATAGTAAACGAAATAGTAACATGAAATAAAGCTATAAAGTTAGTTTTACTTCCAAAAAGTAGTTCCAACCTCCAGGACCCAGTAAGTATATATTTCTGTCTTTTCTTCTTTGGAACTAAATTGATTAACATCAGTTCATTATTGCCAGCCAATTCATGAATAAAATGGTACTTGATTCTAATATGTTTAATCTTACTACAATAAACGTGTTTGAATTATGTCTAAGCATATGACTAGCCAACCTACATTATACACCACACTGAAATATAGAGTAGTGTTGTCATTTGTTTTTTTAGATAGTCCTTAAAAGTTTTAAAACATACAATATAGGAATTTAAGGATTATTTAAGGATTGTATATGGCCGGGTCCGACAACGTTAAGAACTTTTTGATCGAAATCGTCAGAAAAATTACACGTGTCCGTTTCTTATTGGAGGATGAATCCTGTCGGAACACACCCCAAAGTCCCGTGACAATTTTGGAATATTAGGAATTTAAGGGTTATTTTTTTCTCTCTCTTAAAAAGGGCTTTTGAGAATTTTCCCAAGATCATATTGTTTTTTTTATCTTGTAACTGCAAATTATTTGTAGAGATATATACATGTGGATCAACAGAATGCGTGCCACCCTCGTTGTATTGAATATTAAAAGGAGCATGAGATAGGCAAGGCTAACAATAGAGTATAGAATATTCATTGATCATTCGATTCCCAGGTGTACGTTTACTTGCATCTTTAAAAAATCATATATAAGCGCATCTAAGATTCGTCCCGCGTATAATCACTTTGTTAATTCATCAACTTGGGTCAGCTTTAGCACGTGAATCATTCGTATAATCTAAACAACATTTTTTTTTTGGAAAAACAAATAGGTATAGAGACTAGAGTACTCGTTCCATGGGTCAGAAAGGTTAATTAATCAAGACTTCTTTCATTATATACTGTATAGACCAACACTACAGGAATTAAAAATCATATAACGATGGACGATCTTTCGGCGTAGCTCGGCTTCAGAGAAGACACGTCGTCCCCTGATTAATTATTCTTGTCAAGATAGGTTGGGCCAAAATTTTGGAGGGATGGGCAAAAATATGCTTGCCAAGTTGAAACCATGTCTTTACAACACGTCCTCGAAATAGGGTTATTTAATTTTTTTTTAAGTTAACTTTTCATTCTTTAATCCGTTGACCCAAAACGACGTGGTTCTTGGTAACCTATATCGAGAACAAGTCCTTGGTACATGGTTAATTAGATTTTTTTATATGTTCTTAACCGAATTAAATTAATGCCACCGTTTCATCTAATAGGCTTCCACGGTGATTTTGACGAAATTCGAACTGTTCCAAAAAAAATAGGGTCCATTCGGTTGAGTTCCATCAACTAGAAACCAATTTGATCAATGGATAAACAATTTCCAGTCAAGCGTTTGTTTTCTAGCGAGTTTGAGTGATTCAAACTTTAATTAGCTAGGTCTAGTGCATGACGTTTCACGTGAGGCACGGGTTTTACTTTGATTTTGTTATTAGTTTGAGTAGGTTTTAACTGTTGAGGCAATGCTTCGTTGGGATAAGATTTATTTCTTAATTTTGTTGGATTTAGGTGTGAACTTGTTAACAATTTGGTGTTTCAAGCACTGATTAAAGGATATCAAAAGTATTCTCGTCAATTTGGTAAGAAATGTTGTCTAACCTCAAGAACTTGTACTTTGATTTTCTTGAATTTAGGAATATGAATGTATATGTATGTGATTGACAGCTAGTTAGCGTACGTGATATGTTAGGTATTGATTTATACGTATGTGTTTGGTTGCGCTTGACACGTTAACATACATAATTTAAAGTTAGATGTGGTAAAATAAACAAGTTAATATGTGTAGCTTTTAATATTTATTTTTTTCGTTGGTTATGAATTGAAAATAAAATTAACGAGTAGCAATAGATATCTAATTCCTAATAATAAAGCAATTATGGCAACTGATAAAAGTTTATTTAAAATTGAGATCGGAAATCTCTGTATTTTATAAAATTGCCAAGAACCATATCGCTAGGGATGGCAAAACGTATTGTCACTGTAAAAAAATGTGACAATGCGTTGTAGACGATTTTTCCCACATACATGACTGGATTCTTACAAGAATATAAGATATTAAATTATCACATTAAGAAATATCCCAGTGCTATGGATATAAAGGAGCTTTGGGCTCCAAAAACACGTACTGCAACAACAAATAATGAGATGTTTAATGCAAAAAAGGTTTCAGATCAAACAATATTATTTTTGGGATTTAATCTGGTGTGGTGCTGCAAGGTATTGTATGTATTGCGGATCATTTTAACAAGTTTAGTATCGATCATACTTCTGATTGAAAAGTCAAAAAGGAAATTTTGAGCGGGTCAAGGGTATTTTGAGTAAAGTGCAGTTCTTGCATTTTTGTAAATTGAAGCTGCAAATGAAGTCAAAGGCAGCAGATTGTTAACATACAAGGGTAATCTGGATTTTGGGTTCAAAGAAGACTTGGTTTCGGGTCAAAGCTTAGGAAATCGAGATGTGGAAACAAGCTAACTGTTATGATCATTTTGGTAATTAACTTGCGCCTGAATTTATGGAGTTACTTAGCCGAACTCAACGAGTCATGCGCAGCATATTAATATTATGACTCCAAGATTCGTCAAGTAGTTTTTAAAATATTGGGTTTTGCAATTCAAAAAAGGGTAGCGACGCAACTTTTTGCTCGTTTGTCTTCTGTTTCAATGTAATAACTACTTATTAGGTATATTTTTTTATTATAAACAAATAATTTTTTCGTCTAGAATTCATATAATAGTTTTGTCATTAAACTACCCTGCCACCAGACAGACATAAAACTAGTTAGTCAATGGTTCAGGTTATTCTCAATGGTTGTTGGTAGTTGATTCTATCATATGGCAGTTTGGAATTTTCTTCCAACCATAACCTTTTAGATTTTAGTATGAGAGTTTTTCGTCTAGAATTCATATAATAGTTTTGTTGGTAGTCCCCATATAAATATAGATTTTTGATAGAATTTGTGGATTCCTTCAGGTGTTTAACATAACACCATTTACATACTTCCGGACTAGGAGGCAACCAAAACGAGCACAAACATCCTTATTTTAAAGATACAAGTCTTAAAAGTAAACATGGAAACATAAACACATAGACTAAGTGAATGATTTCATGATAGGGATAAACCCATGTCGAATACTAGCGTCCCAGACTTTTTCGGCATTTAAAACTTCATTCCCGCACTCGTTCACACTCCAGCCTTCTAACCCTTGAAGTATCCCTGCAATTCTCCATGCACTCATCACCCTTCTTGGCAACCAATTCTGTTGAACACACCAAAGTTAAGCATTATCATATCAAGTTACATGGCTCAACCATGAAGACCAAAGCTAAGTTATTGGAGGTCTAACCTCACAAGAATCAACATTCTCAAGATGTTTGGGAATTAGCATTGATGGTGTGGTGTAGTAAAAGCAATCTTTACGCAATTTCTTTGGAGGAAACTGAGAGTAAGGAATCATTAGGGTTCCCTTTGATGCCTTCATTTGTTCTTCTTTGCTTAGTCCTTCTCCTACTAACCATGTCTTCATAAATCACCCAAAACAAACAAAAAAGATATAAGCTATAAACAAATTAACTTCTCTTTGAATGTTGCAAGTAGAGAATAGCTCGTGGATCGGAGTTGCTTGAAATCAGATTGTATAACTTTTTAGCTGATGAGAGTTAAAGTTAGCTTGTCGAGTTGGCTCAAGTTGTATTTGAGTCGCGTTTGAGCTTATTTGACAGCTCAGTCAGGCGATTTCAAGCTGATCGAGCCGAACTTACTGGCTCGATCAGCTCGTGAATAGCCCTAGTTGTAAGCACTCATTTGTGGTATCTTCAATATTATTTTAAGATTTTAGTGCTTTTTTAAAAGTGTACATTCATCGCTACCTTTTGAGTGTAAACGCTTGAAAAGACCAGCTTCTCATGGCCATCAACGGATTTAAGCTTGGATTTCAACATCTCATAATCCTTCTCTTGAGTTAGAGCAACCTATGTAACACAAGATAATGTTTTTAGGGTCTAGATTTCCATTTTGTAACATATCATGGTCCATATTTCCGTGTATAACATTTGTGATATTGTTAAGTGAAATTACCTGGATGCCCTTTTGACATAGAGCTAAAGCAAGGTAGGAAGCAATCTTATTGAATTTTCCCCTAATGACAACTTGTGTGGTCCCTCTTGGAATGCTATTTAAGACTACTGCAACTGCTAAACTACTCCCATCCACCAACTTCACTTTTAGTTTTGGGTTTCTTCTTATGAATAACTCCCCATTGTTATTCAATTCCTCCCCCTAAAAGATCACAAAACTATACTCAATATAAGCATCAAAACCAAAGAAGTAACTTAATAATTAAATAAGTCAAAAAAAAGGTGGAAATTCTTCAATAGAATATATAGTTATTTCAGTAGAGAACTGTGTTGTTACATATGAATTTACAATGTAGTAAAAAATGCACAAACCATGGAAGGCGAGGGCACATTAAGATAGACGTAGTGATAGACCTAGGATTTTTTTTTTTTAATGGGTGGCAATCAGGGACATAAACAAAAATTTAGGGAGGCAATCGGAATTGGATTTTTGAATATCGTATACACTAAAATCTGTTTTTTTTCCTAAGGTGGGCACCTGTCCCCAACCCCCACGTCTTGGGGTAGGTCCGGATTTGGGTATAAGCAAGACAAGGACCTTCGTCTAGGTGTAAACGTTTTTCTTTACGTCTTGTGCCTAGGTGACACATTATTTCAGTTGGAAAGACTAGCGATTGAAAAGAAAAGGATGGGAATTCTAAATTATTCAATAAAAAAGAGATTTCATTTGAAAATTTGTATAATACCATTATTAATTGTGTATTGTAGTCAAACGACAACACAATGGGCACACCTAGTGATAGTACTGCATAAGTGCATATAGACGCAAGGCGAGGACCATTTTGTAGGTGAGGCACAAGCTACACTTCTTTGTAACTTGTTAATAAACATTTGTGACTTTTGAGTAATACGAAATTGATATTTTCTAATAAAAGTTTGTGTAGTAATTAACCTGATTAAGCAGACCAAGACAAAAAACCTTCACACCCTTTGCATCAGCTTCTAGTATAGCTTCCTCAATTAACCCATTGATGCTTTGTCTTTGCCTTTCCATTGAGTACTACATATAAAGCCCAATAAAAAAATCTAGATAATAAAAGTTAAGGGAAAAAAATTGATAAACAAATGATCGATATGCTTACTTGTCTCTTGTATATCGATATGGCCCAAGTTTGTAATTTGAGGTTTTTAAAGACATTTCGTTCAACGGTGAATGTTTTTCCGTAAACCTGTGTGATCAACATAGACAACACCGTGACGGGTGATAGAATCCACAAGTACCACTTGGAGGAAGTGTGTGGTTTAGAAGCTAAGGAGGCAAACCCGAGCCTCATGTGATAGATCGAGTCAAGTGTGGTTAGATGTGTTAGATAAACAACATTTGGCGATTCTTCCTTTCGTTGGAGCGACTTCTCATACAATGTCTCTGTAGATTTGTCCATTGTGCCATACAAATAGTCATAGAATGGCATGAAAAGCGAGTAGTTTGTTCGAAACTGAGTATGGTGTAAAGAGTGGTACCTACGATGGAAAACATAATATGCATGATGTGACTCCATGATGCACATGTGATGCAATCGGTGCTACATATTATGTAGTTGACCAATATTTGAACAAATTAGACCATCGATTGAGCAATGAGTTTGAGAATTTAAACAAATTAGACCATCAAATGAACAAATCTGACAAGATATGATGAAAATTATGCATATTTTAGTGTTTAAAAGTTAAGAACTTATTATATTATCCATAAATAATATTATAGTTCTTTTTTTTCAAATAACAGACGTCTCGCTTACGTGATAGGTGCACATCACAAAATAAAAAATTGTGCTTCAAGCATCAGCGCGATAGATAAAGTATAGATTCAATTAAAACCGAAGGAGTGCGACTTACGATGGGGTATACATGATGTACTTGAGAGGAGGGAACATAGCAAAGAGTGATTTTGGAATGAACTCAAAGTTGCAATGGCCCATGTTATTCATTAAATCAATATATGTCACGTACCCCATAGCTGCAACCACAGATGCCGTACCACTCACAACTGTTGTCATCAATGGGATCGCAAACAATGCAAAATATGCAATGTGTTCCGCAAATGGATGAATCACAGCTGCGATCAAAATATGTTGAAACATACGATCATGATACGTAACTTGTGCAATATACAATTGTGCCTTTGTACCAGATGATTATATATCTAGCTTACATAAACGTATTATAATATAGTATATATAGATATCAATATATTTTTATTTAGAGAAAGAGAGAGAAGTTTACAAGTGATTGGCTCGGTGACTATGGAGGAATGGTGATGAGAATGATAACGATTGTAGAGGAAATGGTGGTGAAGAGCTCTATGAAGCCAATAATATAAGAATTCTACCGGACCAGCATGTAACACAATAATAATAATAATCCCATCCAACCTCCACACGGGTAAGTGTCTAGCCTCTTCCATATAGTAATTTACCAAGTAGTACAATAACCCATTGAATATTATCTGGTCATCCCTGGAATAGAGAAGTTATGCATAAAAATAAATAAGTTATTATTTTAAAGTAAGTGGTTATATAATGATAAACTGGTATAAACAGGAAAGGTGTTCAACATTCAGTTACAAATTAACTAATTAAACCGAAATTCTTTAAAATCGAACCGGAATAGATATTCAGTTTTCACTTCTATTTTTAGATTGAGACCAAATTTTGGTTTTCGGCTCTAAAAGTCTGAATTTGATTCCGGCCAAATAAAGGGAATAACGATTGATGGTTATCTAAGTTTTGTCGTTAAGCCCAATTCAATTACAATTTTACTCGGATCTTATTAGGCAACCGAACCAAATAAGAAATGTAGTTAGTTGGTTTTTGTTATCAAAACTGAAAACCGAACTAGAATATGGTTTTTATGGAAAATAAAAACTTCAAAACCGAATAAAAAGGAGTGAATAAATCTAAAATTAAACCGATGAACACCCCTAATAAGCTTTACATTTGCATGGTGTATTGAAGCATAAATTACAAAAGTTATCCTTAAAAATGGTTGAAGTTGATCTAAGTATGAAAATTCGAAATATTAAACTATGCATTAGTTAATTGGTTTTTTTAAATAATATACTATAAACTCCTAATGACTCTAAGCTGAGTTTAATAATATATATATATATATACACACACTAGTTTTTATCCCCTGTATTACAAAGGTTATTTTATATTATTTGTTTATAATATTTATTTATTTTTTGAATTTTTATTTTTTTATTATATGAAAGTTAATAATATATTTATAGCTTGATGATAAATTGTTTCACAAATAAATGAGATGTTATAACCCGGTTTAAAAGCTACATGAGTTTGATGACACCCGAGACCTGTTTATTTTTTTTACTATAAAATTGGTTTTTTAATTATAAATAATATATCTTTTTTAAATAAATCATATTTTAATTTTTAGTATATCCCTACTTTATAGGATTTTTATATCAAATATTTGGTTAAATAGTTTTTAATTTAATGAGATGTTATAAACCGTTTAAGAAATATCTATGTTTGATAAGACTCATACCCGTGAATTCGGGTCAAATACATGAGAAGCCTCAATTTAAAAATCAAACAACTCTGGTGACTCCAAAAAAAAAGGGGAGCGACCACATCGCGACAAATAGGATTTTTATGGTTTCGTTTATATATTGATATATATATATATATATATATATAATCTTTGATATATTTAATTAAAGTCATTTTTTAAATATATATTCTAAAAACTCGACTTAGTATTATCAAATATAAGGGAGGGAGGAGAGATGAACCAATCTTTTTCACGATCAACTTGTTCTAATTCAATAGTCTTGTCAACGATCCGGTTTTTGCCTTTTGCAGTCTTGTATCGCGAGAAGGAAATCCAAATTTGATTATGAAGCATTCTCGTCATGAGTAACGGAAGAATGACAATAGCTATTGAATTTCTCGTGGTTGCATCAGAAGTCACAAAGTCGTAGATGCTCTTAACCACCCATGGAGCCAATACCACATACTTCAATCATGTCATAAAATGCAATTAAATTGTTAATGGAGTAATACATTTAAATAATACAAGCATTAACCAAATTTATTTGAAAGTGATTACTCAATTAGGGAAAAGTTAACATACAAATGAAATTAACGTACTAAACGTGAAAATCAAGTAGAGTAATTATATATACAAGTAGAGTAATTATGCAATTACTTCATAGAGTAATTATCATAGAGTAACTACATAATTACTCTACTTGATTGCATGTTAATTTTATTTGTATTTGATCCAAACCCTAGTAATTATGTTAATTAACCCACTTTACATGATAAATAATTAGGGATGTGAATTTATAACACAATTTAAACATGACACATGATCCACATGAATTCTCAAGTTTATGTTTAGTCAAAAAGAGTTCGAATTGATTTTAGTACAACCCACAGACACAAGTTTGGTCCAAATTGTGGAGTTTTGCAAGTTAACTAGTATATTGTTACACATTTAAGATACTTTATGTTGAAATTATTATTTTTTTTATTTTGTGTCAAAATTTAAAAGTTAAATGAAAAACAAGACTAGGGCTATCCAGTTTAACAATAATTAAAACTTTTAAGTTAAAAAGGTTATCTCTTACTCCCAAATGAGGTGTCTTAATGGTTATAAAGTAGTAGTAAAGACTACCCTTAAATAAAATGATGAGGGTTTAAATATTGGAAACACTATTTAAAAAAAAAGGAAAAAAAAAATAAATTGTCTCTCCTTCCATCATGAATTTATAAGATTTTCAGAAAAAGGAGTAAACACCACATGGGCGACCCCGTCACCCCCCATTTTTTCACTTAGTAGTCTGAAATTTCGCGATTTTGTCCGATAACATTTATAGGTATTGTGTCTGAACACTCCTAAAAATATTTTTCCGCGACTTTAGTTACCCATTTGATTAAGCCCAAATAGTAAATCAACAGGAAAAGTAATGCATACACATCAAAACAAAACCATATTTAAAAATTACAGACTACTTGTAGATTTGAAAAGTTTTTGGATGTATAGGTCACAAAGCATTCATGAAGTGAAGGGTTGATGGTGTCTAATAAAGGGTTTGTACCTTGAAGCTTCCAAGTGGCTTCCATGGCCAATCTGTGAGAAAACCAGGAGTGGCAGCCATTGATGAACACAGTTCAAACTTGTGATTTTTGTATATTGTGGCTGGGTTTATACTTAAATTTATAGACAAATATTCCTCAAGCTTTTGGTGACATTAATGGAAAAAAGAGAGGAAATGTGATGTGATCATCTTGTGGGGATTTTAATGCGCTGATCTACTTGTTATATCATTCCTTTAACTTTTTAATTTATTTAACAATTTTATTTAACATATTATTCCTCCATAACTTTTTTTTTCATTTTACAACATAGTTTCTGCAGTTTATTACGTAAACACACTATTTCTTTTTTCTATTATTGTTATTTGTTTACAAATACTATGAAATTTGTTTTAAAAAAATGCATACTATTTTTAAAAACTATTTAAAAAGAAAACACTCTAAAAACATAAAACGATATAGAAAATAAAACGTATATTTAAATAATAAAAAAATTGTTTATTTTAAAGAAGAAAAAAATGTTTGTTGTTATATTAAAAAACAAAAGATCATTTTTAAAAAAGTAAACAAAAAAGTGTGTTTTAAAAACAAAATTAATAATTATAATAATAATAATAATAATAATAATAATAATAAAAGATAACAAAATGATAAAAAAAAAGTTTGAATTGTGTTAATGTAAAACTTAAAAGAAAAGGTATGTTCAATAAAAATAAGAAGAAAGAAGGTACGTTTAACAACACGCAAATAAAAATATTTACTTCAAAATAATATATAAAGATACTTACAAATGAAAATTAAATAAGAATCTTTTTATAGTTTTCGAACTATAAAAAGTTTATTATGAATAGTTTTTATTGTTTTGTCTTATAAAAGTTTTATATGCATTCACTATCAAATTTTTACATTCTGAGCTTGATGAGATGTAAGACAGTAATAAAAGATCAGAAGTTCAATCCCTGATTCCATGTAATATTTAAAATTTTAGTCATCAAAAAATTATGTTTTTAATATCTGTGCACATAATTTTAGACAAGTCGCTGACAAATCATAAACCAGACCAAGGTTTAACCTTCTTGGCATGATTGCAGTAGGAGTACCTCCATAACATATTTTCATGTAAAGATCAATCATCCCTAAACTTCTCCCATGTGACATTAATCATCCTTGTTTCCTATGCTATTTTTATATATTGTAAAGTAAATTTATTGATTTCTTTTTAGAAAATATAGAAAAAGGAAAACCTTAAACTATCAAAACCTTAATAGTTTTTTTTTTCTGTTTATACAAATGAGAAAAATGAGAAAAGGATTTTCGTCAAGTACATTTCTTTTCTATACGTCAATAATTTTGTTATACGTCGTTATCTGAAAGGAAACTTATACTGTAATAATAAGTGCTTTTTTATATATTATGTTTTTATATTTAATATAAGCGTAGCCTTGTTATCTAGAAAGTTAAAAATAAATGTGTTTTAACTGACTTTTTAATTAATTGACTAATGCCTCTTTTCAAATATAATATTATAAATCACCAACTAGGTGTTATGGGTTTTTTTTTATATCTTGTGGGCACCCTTCTAGCGTGATATATATATATATATATATATATATATATATATATATATATATATATATATATATACACACGTGTATGTCAAGTTTAAGATAAAAAGTACTTTAAAAATATATATGGAAGAATTTAAGTTACATATACAATCTTAAAAAAAAACAAACTATCTATGGTTAAGACTTGGGATCTTAAAGTCTTATATTCGAAATTTAACTCAATGGGGTTTTCTTATAATGATAAGTTTCCTTCTTAATGGTATTTCTAAATGAATCAGATTTAAAACGTCAAAATCAGTATATCTAAAAGAGACTCACTCAAATACCAGGGATAATTCCATCGCTATTAGGCTATGTGTAGTGGAGGGGCTACAAATTGGGCGAATTGCGACACGTGGCGTCCAGTCAACAAAGGGTAGGAATTTGTTTTTAGGGTGTAATGGTGTTGTAGCCCCTCCAGTGGCACATCACAATTTTTAATTATTTTATTTTGTAATTAAACTAAACAAACAAAAACCATTTAAGTTATTAAAATTTATTAAATTAACTATATAAAGAAATATAAATTATAATCAAAATAAAAAAAAACACACCAAAATAAAATAAAAATACATATAAAAATACTAATCTATTCATTATCTTCGTCCTCGTCCTCGTCTTCATCTTCGTCTTCGTTCTCCTCCTCGTCTTCGTTTTCCTCCTCGTCTTCGTCTTCGTCCTCGTCTTCTACTTCAACGGGACGTTTATCCCACACGTGTTGAACCAAATCCGCCTTAAGTTAGTTATGTATCTCACTTGATGTGAGCTCGTGAATGTTTTGAGTTCGTTGCTCTGTGGTTGGTTCAGAGAACTGTTCTGGAACGCTTCCTGGTATATAGTGTTGACATATTGTTTTATGCAATATGATACACGTATACATGACATCGCTCATTTTTTCCATCGTCCACACACGGCATGGGTTTTTCACATAATGCCAACGCTTTTTTAGAACCCCTAAACACCTCTCGATATGCAAAACTTTCGCGCGGATTCTTGCTTCTTCCTAAAGTATTCTCTTTTTTCTTCGATCGGGTCTTGAAGTGTTTTGACGATGATCGAGTACTTTGGATATATCACATCTCCGAAATAGTATCCGTGACGATAGAAGGTATCGTTGGCATAAAACGGTAAGACCTGTATGCTACGGCTGATGTAATACTTTAGCACGGGGGACGCGTTGAGAACGTTTATGTCGTTGTTGGAAACAACGAAGCTAAGCAAGCCGACCAAATCCAGAGGTCGTGTGAATAAATGGCTTGAATACTAACCGTTGGTACTTCATGGTCACCACGAGTGTATTGACATCGCCATGCAGTTGGACAGTTGCCCCACTCCCAATGCATGCAATCTATACTCTCGATCATGTCGGGAAAAGAATGTTTGATTTCGTGTACGTCACATATGTGAGTCGGGTCATTTGAAGTTGAAATCCTCAAATAACGACCAGCGTATAATTGTATTATTTATATACAAATAAATTATTAAAAAATATTTATATTAAAAACAATAATTAATGTAAATAATTTATATTTTACCGATGCAAAAATTCTCCAACGATTCTCACGTCGTTTTCTCAGCCGTCTTAATTACTCGTCGTTGATGTCGGTCATGTGGCCATATGCGAGGATGCGTAGCGCCGAAGTACACTTTTGGATGGCGGTGAATCCTAAATATCCTCTTGCGTCGGGTTTTTGTTGAAAATACGTATACCCTCGCTCCAAATCTCCCACGATGCGCAAAAATAAACGTGTAGACATCCGAAAACGGCGTTGAAACGTAGCGTCGTTAAATGTAGGTGTGTCGTTGAAGTAGTCCTTCATCAAACGATCGTTCGCTTCGTTACGATCCCGAAGGATATACGATCGCCTACGTGGCAACAAAGAGCTAGTAGAGCCAGGCACTATCTTATTGGCGACGGCCCGCATTGCGCTTATGACCTCATTTGTCCCATGCAACGCTCGTTGTTGCACTTGAAAAATTCTCTGACTCTCCTTAATTACTTGATCCCAAATTTCGGAAGAGTTCGGGGAATCCGGGGAATCCATTTTGAGATAGAATGAAATGAAAATGTGAAGAAGTATGAAATGGTGAAAATGGTTGAATTAGTTTGGTATTTATATTTGAGTTTGTGTATGATATTGTGAAAATGGTTCAATTGGTTTAGTATTTATATTAAGTTGTTTATTAATTTTTTTTTAAAGTAACTGTTCAACAGTCACTTTAATATTTTATGTCACACCCCGACTTAGGGCCTAGGCGTGTGACTATAAGTTGGTACCTGTTTTGTAAATATATCAGAGTTATGGGTTGATTTTAGCGGAAGACTTTAGGTTTGAATATAATATTAATTTACATTAAAAATTTACTTGGGAATTAAATACCCAAGTATATGTTTCATATTACAAGGATTTTAGTTATAAAAAACGAAGCCATCTTGTACGCGATTCTATCTTCATTAAGACTTCAATCCTTGCTAATGCTATTTATGCTTAATTACCTGCAATTGGTTGGAAAAAAAATACGTCGTCTATATGCTGGTGAACACGTATGAATCTATAAAACAATTGAATGCCATTACAATACAAATATAGTTTTCTCTACAAGCTCAGCGGAAGCATTTCTACTTCCGGTTTATGTACCACTGCCCTACACACATAATTATTCCCGAGCCACGTAGCCCTTAATGGGAAACTAGTTATGACCATTAGCACGCGGCCACGTAGCCTTTGAATGATTAGGTTGAACGGTTATGTTTGGATCCAGACACATGTGTATTCGGTCTGAGTTGATTTTATTTTCTACTTTGTATTATAATGTTTTAGAGATCACATAATCTCATGTAAACATTGACTGACTCGTTAAGACAAACACCTGTTTATCTTATCGAGTATAAATATGTTTTGATTGATTAAAAAGGTTAACGTGTTCACTTGTACCGTCGATGTTGGAAACCTAGACGGATTGATTGATTTTTAATGATATTTAACCTATATAAAATAGGTTTATATAAATATTTGAATGATGTTTTGGTTAAGCTATGATTGCTAAGCTTAACCTTGAAATCGTTTATGATTTTGAATGAAAACACTTAATTTTTATGTGACGTTTGATGTAGCATGCTTTGGCTTAATAGGTTATAACACGTTGGTAAGTTTCTCCAGGTAAGTAAACGGGTCTCTCGGTTGAAACTAACTACTAGTGATATCACCCTTACAGTTACTACATGCCCGTCAAAATATATCTTTGGTTAACATTACTTTATTATGAAGTAACGTTTGTGAAAACTCGTTTATGAATGTGAATGTTTGTAAAACACGATCAAGGTTAAAAACCATAGCCTCGATTGATTGTCCAAGCTATAATTCAAATAACTTAAACATAACTTCTACCTTATGTCGGATACTTAGAATGATAATAAGAAAAAGGCAGGATCTTGATCTACTCGATTGTATGATTGCTAGCTCGATTATAACTTCGTTTCTTGCACGAACTACGAGAAAATGGCACGTCGGCTTGATACTGCAATAGGGCACGCTTTTCAATACTAAGTGTGTGAAAATAGAGATGTGATGGGATGAGGAGAGCTCAATACCCGTCACCCCCTTTTATAGGTGAATTCCGCACCCCATCGCGATACGCGATGGGTTCCTCTCGCCCCGTCACGTATCACGACGCCGCAATACATCGCCGCCTTACCAGTTCGTGACACGTGGCTGTCATATCGTGCCACGTGGTTGGACACTTGTCCCGTGACTCAGCATGGTCATCGTGCTACGCGATGACCGTTATGTTTTGTGCCATAGCGTATCGCTACGCCGCCCATTCTGGGTCTGTGTGCACGTCCATCGCACTATGCGATGGGCTTATGTTTGCCCCGTCGAGTATCGCGATGAGGAAGTTTTTAGAATTTTCATTTTGGTCCTTATACTTATTAAGTTAGTTTATTAGTCTCAAATTTTATAGGGTAAAAGACGCGACGTTACATTTTATTATTATTTTCACAAAGCAGCCGGCGACAGAAAGATTGCACCCCCCCCCCCTCGCCCCACATTTCGCAGGAAGGGGGCGGTGTGGTCGCCCCTATCAACCCAAATTCACCCTAGGTTTGCGCCGACTACCGGTGTTCTTAAAAGAACATCACAAAATCTGTTGGATAAAGGCATGTATTAATTGAGGCCGGCATTCTTTATGAGTTTATGTGTGCCCTTTCACTTTTATGGACTCCCGCCCTATGTCTTTAATTGATGTACCAACTAGCAAGTACCAAAAGTATTTTTTTGTTATGGTGAATTAAATAACGAAACCTACCATAATTTATATAATGCTTAGAAAAGCTGAAAAACAATGAACAATTAAATTATAACTGAAATTAGAAATCTATATATATTTGTAAATAACTAATATACTTGGTTATGATTTTTTTTCCATGATCTATATATTGTTGGTTGATTATGCTTATAAACTGAACCGTTATTAATGCTTATCCATTTATTTTTTTTTTTTCTAACTTTTTATGAATGATACGTTATATTTTTAAAGCGTTTCTTACGGAGACGCCACAACAACAACCGCTCCTCTCATCTCGCTCGTTGCCGCTTTCATTCCAACTACATTGAGAAACAAATTAATGAAAATCTAAAATCGAAATCAACTCTAGGTTTGGTACTTGGTTTTAGCCCACAACCGAAAACCGAATTAACGTTATGATTTGTGAAAATTCTCATAATACAAAGTTTACTTTTATCCCAAGGAGAAGCTAGCAAACGTTTTACCCCACAACATAAAACCGAAAAATGAAGCTCAAACCGACACCTATTCCAAGAGAAGTAACCGGGCTACAACTAAGCTAAAAGCTTGTGGTTTTTCTGTCATGGTTAAATTCAGACTTTAATTTTTGATAAGTTGGTTGGTGGTTAATCAATGGTATATAATTATTACATCAATGAATCCAAGTCTTTTAGTCTGCATTGGTGTTCAAATTGATAACCCTAACGAGGAGTCTAGAAGTTATATTGACAGATAACAAATTTATAAGAATACGTGTAGTGGAGGGACTGCAAATTTGGCGAATTGCGACACGTGACGCCCGGTTAGTAAATGGTAAGAATTTGTTTTTGGAGTGTAATGGTTTTGTACGCTAATATATATAACCACACACAAACATATATAATAATTATTATGTTCACCACATTTCTCCCGAAAAATAGTTGCCCCCCCCCCCTCCCCCTATCGCCCCACATTTCGAGGGGGGGGGGGTGTTGTAGCCCTTATCGCCCGCTGGATTTGGTCGCCGACTACGGGTGGCCTAAAGAGAATCATCAATTATTATTAATGTTTATAAAATCATGTTTAAGGTACGCTTTTATTCCTTTTTTTTATATATTTATTTTTTACACTATACAATTTATATATTTCAATTTCATATACTTTTACAAATTCACAAACTATACCATTCATAAAAGTTTTATTTGCACACACAACACTATATATGACCCAAATATCCATACATATATACATAATATAAAAAATATTCAAAATAACTATGATAAAAAAGAAATTTAAAAAAAAATCATATTGTTAACTTGTAGAGAACTTAAATGAGTATATCATTTAACGTCATAAATTTGCTTTAATTTCTTTACTTGCGGAAAGTTCGTTTCAAAGAATTCGTGAGAATTCGAAAGAATTGGAATTAAAATCCAATGAGATGGTGTGTTTATTTCATTGGAATTGGAATCTTAATTCTATTTTGGTGTGTTCGTTGTCTAAAAATTGAAATTGGAATTCAATTCCTTCAAATTCCTTTAAATAAAGTGATTCCAAATCCTTCCAAAAATATAGGAGGAATTCAAGTAAATTCATTGAGATCTTTTATCGAGTTTTTTTAACGAGAATAACAAATAAAACATTTTAGTTTTTTTTTACTTTTTTTGCTTTTGATTTATATTTTGAGTTATGAATTTTTTATTATTATTTTTGAATATTTTTTTGAAGGGTTTTTGATTCTAATAGAAAACTCATTAGAAAATTCAAAAAAAAAATAATAAAATCATGACGCAAAATATACTCCGTAAATAAAAACAAAAAATCTTAGAAAACTTAAAAAACAAAAAATCATGATAAAATTTTCTAGACCCGTCATTGGCAACATAATCCTTTTGATAGCTAGTTTTACGATCATTTCATTTCGGTCGCTATGTGCTACATTTTATGTCGGTCACAAATTTTAATTTATTCTTTTTTTCTATATTGTAAAATACAATTTGTTATATAATCTTTTTTATCTTCTTGTTAAAAAAATGAAAAAGAATTAAACCTCTAAAACCACAACTGAAAAGCATTTATTTTAGGTAAGATAACTTTTAGGGATATGACTCGATGATTGTACTTTCCTCCTACAATGTTTAAAACATAAAAAAAGGTGTTATACACACATGTCAGGATAATCTATACGATTTGTATAGAGGCTATACGAGTCGTATATGTGCAGAGTTATGTCATTTTGTGTCGGCTAGTGTCAGGTCTTGTACCCTTGTATCGTATAGCCCCTATACGAGCCGTAAATGACTATATGACTTATATAGCGGCTATTTGACTCGTATATGATTCTTTTTTTTGGAATTGCTTTAAAATTATAAGAAATTAAAAATAAAAGCCGAGTTGATTATGATATAGAAACACGTAATTTAAACATAAATAATTTTGATCCATGGTAATCAAACAACTACGAACAACATGAGCGTTTCGTGGTAACGGCTTGTTAGATGCGTTAAGCGATCCGTTCCGGTTTACACCTATATGAGTTATCTAAGCTTTTGAAATATAGTTGTTTTAAAAATAATTTCGTTTGTTGATGTAGATTTTACTCAACTTTTGAAATATAGCCGTTATAAAATTATAGTCGTTCAATGCCTTACATGGTTGGAGCAAGGAAACCTGGATACTTGGTCTGTACAGGTCGTATACCATCTATACGACTCATATAGACAAGAAAATAATTATAAATCTCCGGCCAAAGTACATATTGACATGTTGTCTATACGATTCGTATATCTCATATACAACTTGCATAGGTAAGATGTGGTAAGTGACTTATACGAGATAGGAAACGTATACGGCTTGTATAGGATCTATACGGCTCGTATAGATTGAATAAAGTTGCCATCATGTCCACCGCGTACGTATGCCAGTAAATGTGGGCTAACGACTCGTACTGCCCTTATACGAGCCGTATAGAGTTTCTCACACACCAAGATGGTGGTGTTTGAATATAACATCCCAAAAAAATTAGTATGTTCGGTAAACACAAAAGACAAAGAGCGTATAAAAAAACATATATGTACCGCTTGTCAAATCTCGAATATTTTATATCTAATTCGATGAGGAAAGAAAGATAACCACTTGGTTCTGAGGTGGAATGGCAAATTGGAAAAAGTTTGTTTGCCAAAAAGACCTCTATATGGTTTTAAGCAATCTCTTATACAGTATGACACGAGGTTTGATGAGTAGTTTAATCGAATTTTCGATCGAAACCAAACTAAACCGAACATAGTTCAAAGTGGACGAAACCAATGATATTAAACCGAATTCAAATATGGTTTTGCTTTCGTCTCAAAACAAAAATACGATTTCATAAAAATCATAAAGTAACACGGGTTCCTCCTTTTTGTGATTTTAGTCAAAATAGATTGGATTTAAATCAAATCGAAAATCAATAACGTAACTTGATCTTATTTAAAATCGAACCAAAATTCAAATATGTAATTCAGTTATGTTTTAAGCAATTTTGATTCGATTCAGTTTTCGGTTTTGTCAGTTAAAAAGAAATATAAGCATACCGGTTTCAGAAAATATTTTAAAATATGTTTTTCAAATACTTTTGGTCATGAGAAAAGTAATAAATTTTTAAATTCCAAATAGCATTCACTTTAACTCAAAACCTGTAACACCGCAACCCGGAGCAGGCAGACTTGTCACCATTACAGATATCATAAACCAAACAAAATCCATTTCAAAGGAAGAAATAGAATCCAAGGACAGTCAACAAGTTAAAAACAACCAAAATAAATTCCTAAGTCAAATTTTATTAAATCTTGAAATAAACGAAATAGTCTTTATTCCCGAACTTCATTTTACTCTCATCACTGATTCCCCTGATTTTCCAGATTACCTGTGAACAAATAAGAAAAACACAGACAAAGAAAACACGGCTGGGAAAAAAAATTGCCCAGTAACAGATAGAACAATAGTACATGTAAAGACGGACTTACGAAAAAGAAAAAGAAATAGAATTGGCACTAGACCATAACTGAACTAACTGAAACTAATACAGATACTAAATATAATACTAATACGAATGCCGATTAACCCAATATACTAAATAACAGAATCGGATATAAAACAATAATAATAATAATAATAATAATAATAATAATAATAACCATATACATAAACAGAAACAGATGCAGAAACATATATCAAACTACACGACAATAATATATCCATAAAATAAGTCGTGTACACATAATCACCCAGAGCCAAAAACAGAAACAGAGGGGTACACAGTTAGCTAATCTATGCACCAATGAGATGGCACGTGTGGCGTGCACGCGTTGTTCCTGTTGAATTTGGCACAGCTAAGTCGATTATTAATCAAGAACTAATCTTGACTGTGCTTAATATAAAACAAATATTGTTGTATTTTTGATTTGTAGTTGTTGTACGTACATCAAGAAGAAAGAAATAAATAATAAAAAGCTTTGGATGATGGCTGCACTTTTTCAACTTGAAAACACAGTGGCGACGAAGACTTTTTGACAAACAAATTAACTCTAATATTATTATTAAGAAAACGACACACGAAAAAACTTAATAAACCTATGTGAATCAAGGGTTTATATAACACCCTTAATTCGAGTCCTACTCGTATTCAAATACACAATTTGAATCTAACTCAAATAGGTTTAGGATAAGACAAACTTATTAATTAATAATAAACTAATTATTATTTAAATCTCCTCAAAGCCACCCAATGAGATTTACCGAACCGCCCTTAAATATCGTCTCGTTTAACATTTCCATCCCCCAGAAATCAGAATTCAGAACAGAACTAGGATCGATCCATACGCCCCTAAGTGGCCCTAATACTTCACAAGTACTAGTTAGAGACGCCGTGAACTTTAGTTACGCACTGTCACGACGAGTTGCATGCCGTTGACGCCCTAACGACAAGTCAATTGCTCGGGTAACAGAGTACAAAAACTAAAATCATTTAACTAAACATATTCAAACCGGAACATACAATAAGGAATACATAGTAACTAATCTATTGCATGCTACAAAAATATATTATATAATATAACTGAACTCAAAATATAACCGACGCGTAACGAAAATCCGTACTACAAAGTAACGAATCAGAATTTATATTATAAGTAAACGAAAACAGAAACCGCACTTCAAAGTAACGGAATATAATTAATACTATGAGTGAAAGAAACCAGAAACCGTACAACAAAGTAACGGACTATAATTAATACTAAGAGTATCAAAAACAGAAACCGTACTATGAAGTAACAAGAAACAGAATCCGTACAACGAAGTAACGGACTATAATTAATACTAAGAGTAACAAAAACAGAAACCGTACTATGAAGTAACAAGAAACAGAATCCGTACAACAAAATAACGGACTATAATTAATACTAAGAGTAAGAAAAACAGAAACCGTACTTTAATAGTCGAGGGCAAGCAAGTAAAATCGAGTTGCGTTAAGTTGTACTAACACCTTCATTTTATTTATTTCCCAATTAAACTTTATAGACTTAGATCCGTTGGTTAAATAATTTCCGGCGACAAGGACTTTTAGGATTTATTGGTTACCTATATTTAAAACATAAAAAAGAAAATATGATTTCTACTGACTGAAGCACAACATATCCAAAATTCTCTTTTTGACTAGTATATGCATGACCTTCTAATAAACATCTTATGTTTTTAAAATAAACAAACATAACCCACTTAATTGATCATTAACGGATTGTTTAGATGGAAGTAGGAACAGACAAACAGGGAGTTTTAGAACCTTTATTAATATTATTCACATAAAACAATTTCCCATGCTGGAAACGATAAAGTCGCCGGAAATCAATTAGAACCCAAGTACCATAATAACTATATTGGTTAAACAACAAACTATTAACAAAGACGACCATTACCTTCGTAACCGTACAGTACCGAACGTATTCGAGGAGCAAGGGTGGGCGTCGGGAGTAAACGAAGGCGTGACGATAAGCGTCTCCACTTGAACAGATGTCGGCGGCGGTGGTGGTAACTGGTGTGACGGTGAAGCTAGCTCCGAAACAACCGATAGCGGCGGTGGTGTATTCCCAGAAGTCTGCAGAACGATGGTGGTGTACGGTACGTGACGGCAAGCGTCGAAGAGGGTGGCGGAGATCGCCGTTTTCTGGCGACGAGTTATTGGGAGGTGGTAATGCCGTAATGGATGAATAAATGATGTAGGGTTTGTGATAAAAAGAATATATAATCAAACGAATCGTACGACTCAAGTTAAGCTTCAATCTTTTGTTAATAGGATTAGTTTTTCAAATTCAAATCAAGATTGCCGGAAAAATCGTCGTGGAAGATGCAGCATGTGGGTTTACAATTCAAGTTTTGGCATATGACGAAAATGGTCCTCCTACTTTGGTCCACAATTTATTTACTATTTATAAAACAAACCTTTTTGTTTAGTATTTAATTTAACTAACCCTTAAACTTATTTTTATCATTAGCGTTTCATCTGCGTAACGAGATATTAATGCTTCTAATAACTGACCACAAATATTCGACGGTATTACTTTATTATTTTATTGTTTTTGATTTTCGTATGTTACAAAATCTATCGATTTATCAACACTTTTTGTTGTTTTTAAGTGCATTGTTTCCATTTTTAAAAGGTATAAAATAAGATTGTCACATGCATTGGCAAAAAGAAGTGAAGCGTAATGAAGAGTTTTGGGATGTGTTTTGACATAAAACGTTGGAGAACACCACCCCCATAAAACGTGATTCAAATAGTCATCAAACGTTGTGTACATAACACTAAAGGAAGAGAAAGTGGGACCAATAGGTGAAGATCAACCAATTAAAGGAGAAGGTGGGTGGCGTTTTAGTTTTATGACTATTGTTGGTCTAAGAGCATTCTCATCCAATCCTCTATATTATGTGAGAGGATGTTTTTATAATTTAGAGAGTGATTTAGGGTGTTCTGGGTGAAAAGTTTTTATATTTTATAAAATGTAGTGATTCTTTTGTATATTTGAAAAGTTACTGTTTACCCATATAATTTTTTAATATATTTTGAAAGTGGTTGTGAGTGAAGGAAATAGAAATAGTAATGATAAAGGTATAAAAAAGTATTTTTTTAATTGAAAATGAGAGAGAAAATGTAGTGTGTTTTAGTGTAATTTTGGATTTAGGAATAGGGAGTTGGATAAGAATACTCTAAAATATAGTGCGTTTTAGTGTAATTTTGGATAAAGGGTCCTATATTTTAAGTTATTTTGAGCCATAATATTGGAAACTATATTTCATTTCAAATTATTCTGATGACTTAATAATAATAATAATAATAATAATAATCCGCTTGTTATGATATTAGCCCTAACTATAACAAGCTTATAAGAGTAATATATGAGACTTGGAGTTAACAAGAAACAATGGAATAAGGAAAATATAAGAATATGAACTTTTACTGATGCATTAAATCTATCAAGATACATGGTATTTATAATATCAAAAGAACTGTTCTATATACTATTGGGAGGAGGGGACAAGAGTTAATAATTGGTGACAATAATGAAAATGTGTCATACACACAAAAGTGTCGGTGTTCATAAAGTGTCGGTGTTCATAACACTCCCCCTTGGATGACACCTTTTCAAAACTTCGGGGTCTTGAAGTACTGCCTCATTAAAAACCTTGCTAAAGGAAAACCCAATGGGAAAAAACTTTAGCTAAGGGAAAAAGAGTGCAGTATATAGCTCCCCCTCAAATTGCAGGTCATTACATTGTTCGTACATGGCGTATGCCAATATCATGAACATGTTTCCTGAATGTTGCTGTGGGAAGTGCTTTTGTGAAAAGATCAGCTGAGTTGTTGCTGGACTGGACATATCTCATTTCAACCTGATTGTCTTTAATAAGGTCTCGAGTATACTCAAAGTATCTTGGTGGTATATGCTTTGTTCTGTCACTTTTGATATATCCTTCCTTCATTTGCGAGACACAAGTTGCATTATCTTCATAGATAGGAGTTGGAATTCGATCTTTCTCTAGTCCACAAGAAATCAATATGTGTCGTGACATAGATCTTAACCATACACATTCTCTTGAAGTTTCATGCAATGCAATGACTTCAGCATGATTTGAAGATGTTGCAATGAGTGTTTGTTTCTGAGAACGCCATGAAATCGCAGTTCCTCCATTCTTAAATACATATCCAGTTTGAGATTTTGCTTTATGGGGATCAGATAAATAACCTGCATCTGCATAACCAACTAACCCTTCTTTTGAATCGTTAGGATAAAATAATCCTAAATCAACAGTTCCTTTTAAATACTGAAAAATATGTTTAATGCCATTCCAATGTCTTTTAGTAGGGGATGAACTGAATCTTGCCAATAAATTAACTGCAAAAGAAATGTCAGGTCTTGTACAGTTAGTAAGATACATAAGTGCTCCAATTGCACTGAGGTATGGTACTTCGGGACCAAGAATCTCTTCATTATCTTCGCAAGGACGAAATGGATCATTGTCAACATTGAGTGATCTAACAACCATCGGTGTGCTTAAAGGATTTGCTTTGTCCATATTGAAACGTTTTAAGAGTTTCTCAGTATAAGTTGACTGATGCACAAGTATCCCATTATGCATATGCTCAATTTGTAAACCAAGACAATATTTGGTTTGATCTTTCATTTCGAATTCTTTCTTTAAAAGAGCAATTGCTTCATTAATTTCTTTTTGTGTCCCAATTAAATTTAGATCGTCAACATACACAGCTATGATCACATATCCTGATGTTGTCTTCTTGATGAAGACACATGGACAAATAAGATTATTTGTGTATCCTTTGCTTATCAAATAATCACTCAAACGATTGTACCACATCCTTCCAGATTGTTTCAGTCCATACAAGGATCTTTGTAATTTGATGGAATACATTTCCTTAGGCTTTGAGCTTATTGCATCAGGGAGTTTAAATCTTTCGGGAATTTTCATATAGATGTCACTATCTAGTGATCCATACAAGTAAGCTGTGACAACATCCATAAGGCGCATCTCTAAATTTTTAGAGACTGCTAAGCTGATTAAATATCTAAACGTAATAGCATCCATGACAGGAGAATACGTTTCTTCATAGTCAATTCCTGGCATCTGAGAAAAACCTTGAGCTACAAGTCTTGCTTTATATCTTGTAACTTCATTTTTCTCATTTCGTTTTCTCACAAAAACCCATTTATATCCTACAGGTTTCATTGACTTTGGTGTAATGACAATAGGTCCAAAAACCTTTCGATTGTTTAGTGAGTTTAATTCAGCTTGCATAGCATCTTTCCATTTGTTCCAATCTTGTCGATTTTTACAATCATCTACAGATTTTGGTTCAGGGTCATCATTTTCTTCCATGATATCGCTTTCCACAGAATAAGAAAATATATCATCAATATTTTCCATTTCATCTCGATCCCACATTATATGTGATTTACCATAGTTTATTGACAATTCTTTATTGGAATCATTTATTTCTTCCTGAGGAAATGTTATATCATTTATTCTTTCCTGAGGGAAGGTTTTGTCAATCATTCCTTCCTTAAGGTCAGTATCCTTCTCAGAACCCTTTCTTTTTCGAGGATTTTTATCCTTTGAACCGATTGGCCTTCCACGTTTTAAACGTTTTTGAGATTCATGAGGTGCATTGTTATGGTTTTGCTTGCTTGGAATCTCAACTCGAGCTGGAGCATTAGCAGCTGGTATATGAGATTTAGTGACCCTGTTTATATCAGTAAATGCATCAGGTAACTGATTTGCAATTTCTTGTAGATGTATTATTTTTTGAACCTCTGTCTCATTTTGTTTTGATCTTGGGTCTAGGTGTAACAATGATGGCACACACCATGATATATCTCTTTCTTGCTTTTTCATTTCTCCCCCTAATGTCGGGAACATTGTCTCGTTAAAATGACAATCAGCAAAACGTGCTGTAAATACATCACCTGTTAAAGGTTCAAGGTATCTTATGATGGAAGATGTTTCATATCCAACATATATTCCCAACCTTCTTTGGGGACCCATTTTTGTGCGTTGTGGTGGTGCAATAGGAACATACACAGCACAACCAAAAATTCTAAGATGAGAGATATTTGGCTCATTTCCAGAAACAAGTTGTGTGGGAGAGTATTTATGATTTGCACTTGGTCTCACGCGGATTAATGATCCAGCATGCATAATTGCATGACCCCAAATAGAAACAGGGAGTTTTGTCCTCATTATTAATGGTCTAGCTATTAGCTGTAGGCGTTTGATCAACGACTCGGCTAAGCCATTTTGTGTGTGTACATGAGCAACAGGGTGTTCTACAACAATCCCTACAGACATGCAATAATCATCAAAAGCATGTGATGTAAATTCTCCCACATTATCAAGCCTTACTCTTTTAATGGTATAATCCGGAAAATGTGCACGTAATTTGATAATTTGAGCAAGAAATTTTGCAAAAGCAACATTACGAGTCGATAATAAAGAGATATTAGACCATCTGCTGGATGCGTCTATTAAGACCATGAAGTATCTAAATGGTCCACATGGTGGATGAATTGGTCCACATATGTCACCTTGAATTCTTTCAAGAAACATTGGCGTTTCTTTATCGACTTTTAATGGCGAAGGCCTTGTAATTAATTTTCCAAGAGAACAAGATGTACATTGAGGCATTTTATCTAATTTGTGGATCTTTTGACCTTTCAGTGTATGCCCATGTGTATTTTTAATGATCCTTTTCATCATTGTGGATCCTGGATGGCCTAATCTGTCATGCCATAAGTTTATGATACCAGAATCGCAACAATTTTCTTTGACTGCCATATGTGCTTGAGGCACATTTATATATGTATAATGCAAACCAGAATGGAGCATTGGCAATTTTTCCAATATTTGATCTTTGCTTATGATATGCAAATATTTTTCATTACTAACAGTCCTTGACTGAGTATCATATCCATTATGATATATGTTTCTGAAACTCAACAAATTTCTTGTTGATTTTGGGGAAAATAAAGCATTTTCTATTTTGAGCTTTGTACCATTTGGTAATGCTAAATTAGCCTTTCCCACTCCTTCTATCAAGTTTGTAGGACCTGATATTGTATTGATGATCCCTTTTGTTGGTTTCAGTTTATAAAAATATTTTTTCGATCTAAGTATAGTATGCGTGGCTCCACTATCCGCTATACATATATCTTCTTCATTTGTTTGATCTTGTGCTCCGGTGATTTTCATTTTAAATCTTGAAAAATATTAAGAAAAAAAAATAAGTGTATAACGAAGACATATGATATTTTATTAAGAACTTTATTTAATTGAAACACAAGTAGTACATGAAAGAGAAACTACATAATTAAAGATAATGAGAACACACTTAATAACTGCATCTAATTATAGTAGTCAAGCAACTTTGTTTCAAAGTTCTACCCCAAAGTCTTCAACGCTCAGCTCAGCATTGATATTATTAAAGTTATCAACATGGTTCACTTCTTTCTCTTTTCCTTTTAGAGAGGCTTGGTACAGTTCACACAGATGTGGAGCTGTGCGACAAGCCTTTGCCCAGTGGTTTGTACTTCCACATCTAAAACATGAAGTGCCATCGTTTTCGGACCTACCAGCTTCATTCCATTTATTTTGGTGGTTGGAATTGGTATTGTGTGGGACATGATAATTATTGGCTCTCTGGTTACGACCACGACCACGGCCACGACCACGACCGTAAGAGTTATTGTTCCATTTGAATGGATGCTTACGATCATTAAAATGCCTTTTGTCAAAATGACCACGTCCACGTCAACGGCCTCGTCCTCGACTTTGTTCCCATTTATGATCAGAATTTTTATGAGAACTTTTGTGAGCAACATGTGCTTCTGGTATTTCTAATGAACCCGTGGGACGAGATTGATGATTTTTCATCAATAATTCATTATTTTTCTCTGCCACAAGGAGTAATGCATTTAGATCAGAGTATCTCCTAAAATTCTGCAAACGATAATGTGTTTGCAAGTTTATATTTGATGCATGAAACGTGGAGAAAGTTTTCTCTAACTTTTCTTCCTCTGTTACGGGATACCCACAAAATTCTAGCTTTGAACAAATTCGGTATAAAGCAGAGGTGTAATCATTTACCCTCTTAAAATCTTGGAACCTAAGACTGTTTCATTCATCTCTAGAAGTAGGAAGTATAACTTCCTTTAGATGACCGAATATGCTTTTCAAATCTTCCCATATCATATATGGGTTATCATAATTAAAATACTCATGCTGTAGTAATTCATCAATATGTTTATGGATGAAAACATCAGCTCTTGCTTTATCCTGGTCAGAGCAATCATTGTGTTCTTGGATTGTGTCTAACACATCCATAGATTTTAAATGTCTTTTGACATTTGCTGTCCAAGACATATAATTTTCTCCAGAAATGTTGAGTGCAGGGAATTCGAGTTTTGCTATATTTGACATTTTGTTGCTAAACATAATAGAGCAAATAATAAGATAAATATTAGAATCCATATATATCAATCAACAATGAGATACAATACATTGGTAGAGCTATAAACATATAAAAGAAAAAGAAAATGCCGAAATTTTCAGATGGGAGATTAAAAATTAGAATGAGAGGTAGTATAAGCATTATAGTGACCAACAGTAAAACCGGGTGAATCATTTTGAGAACTTTATCTTGGATAAATTTAATAAGAAGAATGTTTGTTGTAAATGAAATGGGGTTAATGATTGGTTATTTATAGTGAAAATTTATAACCTTTTACAACGGTTATATTACCGTTTATAACGGTAACATTACCGTTTGTGTGTGTGTATATATAATATATAATATTAATTATTTTAAAGTAAGATAATAAATAAGATATTAAATACAGTTTATTTTATAAAATATATATAATTAGTATGCACAATAATAAGAATAGAATTGTTAGTGTAAATAAATCTAACTTCTAAATGAGATATTAGTGTGCATATATAAATAAAAGTTAGAATAGTTATCAAATTTTAATAACAATGTTTATACACATTATTGCTATTACTCAGTATATTAGTTAGTATATGTATATGCATAGATATATATCTAATGTACATAATTAAAGAAGTGTTTATGATGCTTATGTAGATACCTTTGTGTCTATTACCTTTCTTGGTTAGGATATAAGCGGCTCGTGCTGATAACGTGTTATGATATTAGCCCTAACTATAACAAGCTTATAAGAGTAATATATGAGACTTGGAGTTAACAAGAAACAATGGAATAAGGAAAATATAAGAATATGAACTTTTACTGATGCATTAAATCTATCAAGATACATGGTATTTATAATATCAAAAGAACTGTTCTATATACTATTGGGAGGAGGGGACAAGAGTTAATAATTGGTGACAATAATGAAAATGTGTCATACACACAAAAGTGTCGGTGTTCATAAAGTGTCGGTGTTCATAACACCGCTTTCTTTTAATACATTGATGCCAATAATTCAACTTTTGCGAATGTTTAATTTGACCACGAAAAAAATGATAATAATCGACAACATAGTAACAATATAGTTATATAAATTGCGTTTCTTGCATGTGTTATAATATATTACACACTATAAACGTTAAACAATCTGAAGAAACACTAATCGACCCCGGGCAGATTACGGATAACCTGGGGTTAGATAGATGTTTCCCACGAGAGGTTAGACCCGGCAAAGATGGTTCTTCTGATAACCTGCAAAACAGACATCGTGAGCTCGTCACTGAGAAGGGGGGGGGGGGTTCCTCCTTGTGACCACCCTCCGGCGTGAGAATCAGACTAGATTGCTCTTGAATATAAATGTATATTAAGAGATTGCAAGAGCAAATATCAGGTACAATATGTAATACGAGATAGTATATGATGATAAGATGATAATATGAGATGATCATACCATTTGGGGTATTTATAGCCGAAGGTAGGTTTCCAAGAAGGTATTGCCGGCTGAATAGTATTCCTGTTCTACCAACTGTGGCCTACGCACGTGCCATGCTGGTAGTTGGTGGGTAGGCAGCGGCTGACAGTGACCAGGCCTGCTGTGTACTATTCCTTTTCTACCAACTGCCGGCTGTGCACGTGGTATGACAGGAGTTGGTGAGTAGGCAGCGGCTAATAGTGATACAGTACAGGAGCATGCTGCTCGCCATACTGTTGTCAATGAGCTGTCGTATCTCTGGTCAGATCTTTTGCCCATACCTCGTCAGGTACAGTACAGAAGATCTTCCCGTATCGTACGGACTGGCTTATTTGGGCGGGAGTATTCCCCCTCCCGCCTTTGTGCGGGATTGTTCCCGGCTTTGCTCATTCCTTCAGGTGACAACTGAATTATTGAGAGCTAAGTGCCTTGTGCGTGTAGCCTTGCTGCGCGGGTGGCCTTCCCTGATGGCTTGTATCCGCAGCTGCGGGAACAGGCGGAGTACTTCACCATTGGGAGGCATTTCCTGCGGGAACAGCTTGCGTACTGCGCGTAAGGACGTCACGTCTCTGAGCATGGTGGGTCCTGCGGATCCAGTTGGTTTCTGCGCAGACGTCTCTCTTCAAGGTGAGTCTTGCGGGTCCAACTGGGCTCTGCTGGGACCTACCTCTTCATGTCCCCCCAGTCCAATGTTCTTCTCATGAATATTTAATAAAGTGAGGTGAACTTTTGGACTTAAGCAAAGGGTTTTGAAAAGGGTTTAGTTTTAAGGTTTTCCATGGGGATGCGCAAAAGATCCCGATCGTCCTCGAATACGGTTTGAACTCTGTTCCTTACGGTATGCTCTGTTTCTTTTTATTGATTTAGAATCTCTTCTAACTTCTTTCCTGTTTATTTCAGAGGGGAACGACTTGCAGTCGCTCCTGTATCCGCGGGAGGCTGACAGTCCCGCTCGGATGGGTACTCGCGCTCTAGATGAGAACGAGTTGCCCATCCTTGAACAGACGGCGGATCGGTTCGTGGAGGTCTACCCGTCAGGCCACGAGATCCTGAGCGCCAGGCGGCCAGGTAAGGCGTTATTCAACCCTCGACCCCTCAATGCTGAAACCTCTGCTGGAATTCCTCTAATCTTATGTTCTGATGAGGAATCCGCAGATGGTCCTCCGTTGGTGCGGAAGAAGAAGGCTGCCGGCGGGAAGGGAAAGGAGAAGGTGGCCTCCACTGCCGATCCGGTGCCTCGTCTGATTCAGAGGCCGAGAGCGAGGAGATGGCGGGGAACCCCGGTGGTGATAAGACCACTGCTCCGGAGGCTGCGACGACTGTCACCTCCGGAGAGCCAAGGATGACAACGGTGAGCGGCGTGAAGAGGCCGGCTCCATCGGGTTCATCCCCGCCTGTCCGCACTTTCAGGCTCAAGAAAACCCGTAAGTACAAACTTTATTTTTAACTTCATAGCTTTCCATCATTAATACTTTTCTTTGTGCAGGCGTGGATGTTGACGCATTCCAGGGTGGAGCGGGGAGGAGTACCTCTCCGCCCATGACGGTAGGCTTGGTCAGCCTACCTGAGGCGACGACCCAGGCGGCTACGCCTGCTTCCGCTGGTTCAGTTGCTCACTCCGTTGAGCCAACTGTTCCAGCTGTGATGACATCATCGCCGGCTGTCAGTGCCAATTTTACCGTATCTTTCACTGAGCCGGCGGTTACTTTTTCTGCGCATTCCGCAGCGGCGACCACGGTTGTGAGTTCACCTCTGGTGAGTTCACCTTCGTTGGTTTCTACCAAGGCGGCCTCCATGCCTCCGACGTCGGCAGCTACAGCCGATCCTTCAGGTATGCTAGGGGCTTCTCACCAACCTCTGCCTCCTTCCCATCTGCCTGACCTCTTGGATGGATTTCCTTTGGGTTCAGGTGATGGGTTTGGCGGCTATCGGCCTGTTGTTGACCCTACAGGTGCGTAGGGTTCTTTTGGCCTTTTTTTTTTTATTTTTTATATATATCATCTTTTCCTAACTGCTTTTTGTTTTTTGCAGTGTCGGATTCCAATGAAGTGTATGTTCCGCGATGGAACATCCGCCGAGGAACAACCCTTCGCACACTTGTGGAGTGCGTGGAATGGGCTCGTCATGCAGCTCCCAGTGGTGCGTTGGGGGAAGCCATGGCTAGCTACCAGGAGGGTAGGCTAACCAATGAGCTTCGGGTTCTCCTGGCCCGGATGCAGCCGCGCGTCGAGCTGCTTTGTCGTGAAAACGACAAGTTAAAAGCAGCTCGCATTCAAGAAGTAGCTCGGGCGCGGGCTGTCCGGGAGGAGAACGTAAGGCTTACCGCAGTGGCTGCGGAAAAGGAGAAGGCCTTCAAGGCCCTCGAGGTTGAAGTTCAGGCCCGTCTCGAGGCCCGTTCCAAGGCTGTCCAAGCTGTTAACGAACAGCTTCGGCTGGCTAAGGAAACTGCACGGAACGCAACCGAGAGGGCCACCAAGGCTGAAGCTGTTGCTGAGCCTCTACGCGTGGAGAATGAGGAGCTTAAAGCCAAATTAGAGGCTCTCCAGCAGGCTCATGATGCCTTGGCGATGGAAGACGCCAAAAGCTCCAAGAGATCTTGGACCAGAGAGGGGTGCTTGACCACACTGAGCGGAAGCTAAAGGGCGTGGAAGAGGCTGCGGCTAAAGAAGTGTTGCTTGCCAACCTCAATAAAAGTGAAGCCAAACGCGCCCGTAACGAAGCTCAAGCTGCCCTCCAGGAGGCTCTGGTTGCCAAGGAATGGCTTCTTCGAGAAGCGTTGTCTCAGGTAAGCTTTTCATGTCTTTACGCTTTTCTTTGTAAATAGAAAAGGTTTTGATACTTATATATTTTCTTTTTTGTAGGTTGTGCATCGAGTCTTCACGGATACGTCTTATGACGATGCTATGAGCGCAGCCCTCAACGCTTCTCATGAGGATGGGGAAAAGGCCGGCTTCCTGCTTGGTCTAGGGTTCGTTGAGAAAGGCATCCCGCCTTCCAACTTCCCTTTATTTGATGTGGATACTGAAGCTGTATACGACCAAGCAGTGAATCAGTATGCCGCCTTCCCGCATCCGGTGGTGGAGAAGGTGAACGAAGTTGCTGCTGCTGATGATGGGCTAGCTATCCTTAAAGCTTTCCTTGAACCGCCACGCTCTACTGATGGTGCTGGTCCAAGTGGAAGTGGCCCTGAAGCTTGATCCTGAAGATCCCTTCCCATTGCTAGGATAGGTTTAGCTTGTATAGATTTATATTCTTGTAGGCGGGTAGTTACCCGGCCATTCTTGTAATGAATATTATGAAATATAAATCTTTGTGCGGGTAAGACCGCTATTTTCACTGGATTCCTTGCTTTATAAACGTTATATGACTTGCATACTTTAGTTTAAATTAGCAATTTTCCAAGTGTTTAGAATAAGTTAACCTTTGAACGTGGTAGATAATAGGTTGAAGTTTTGCTTCCTCTTTCGTGATTGTGCGGGTAGGACCGTCACTTGCACTTAGTAGGATGGCTAAACTTTACCTACATCTGACCTGCGTGGAGGTTTTCCTCATCTTTTTTGAAATTTCTAAGTGTTTAGGATAAGTTAACCTTTGAACGTGGTAGATAATAGGTTGAAGTTTTGCTTCCTCTTTCGTGATTGTGCGGGTAGGACCGTCACTTGCACTTAGTAGGATGGCTAAACTTTACCTACATCTAACCTGCGTGTAGGTTTTCCTCATCCTTTTGTTAGAAATTCTCTGTTTTGAATAAGTTATCCGTTCGACGCGCGGTTGTCAATAGGTTCGGTTTCCTCTCATGATTTGTGCGGTTAGGACCGGCACTTTCATTTAGTTGACCAAAGTTTACCTATGACTGACCTGCGTGAAGGTTTGCCGTTTTTTGGGTTTTTGCGGGTTTTGCCGCCTTCCCCACGCAACGTCTTTCCACGTAATTATGCGGTGAAAACCGGCATCAGTGTTGAATAAATTAACCGTTCGACGCGCGGTTGTTAATAGGTTAGTGTTCAGTTTCCTCTATCATGATTCATGCGGATAGACCGGCACTTTCATTTAGTTGGATGACCAAAGTTTACCTATGACTGACCTGCGTGAAGGTTTCCGTTTTTTGGGTTTATGCGGGTTTTGCCGCCTTTCCCACGCAACGACTTTCCACGTAATTATGCGGTGAAAACAGGCATATCCGTGTTGAATAAATTAACCGTTCGACGCGCGGTTGTTAATAGGTTGTTCAGTTTCCTCTATCATGATTCATGCGGATAGACCGGCACTTTCATTTAGTGGGATGACTGAACTTTACCCTTAACTGACCTGCGTGAAGGTTTCCGTTTTTGGGTTTATGCGGGTTTTGCCGCCTTCCCCATGCAACGACTCACACTTATGTATGCGGTGAAAACCGGCGTCAGTGTTGATAGTTCATAAAGTATAAATGTAAAATCATCAGCGTCGATGTTCTAAGGAGAATCATTTCCATTAGAAGTGGCTCTGGGCCTTTTCTTTACAAATTTGGAATTGATCTACATGCAAACTGTGTAATTGAGCTCCCTTCCATGTTGTTGGGATGGGAGTGCCATCGAGCCGATATGCACCTGGTTCGGGATCTCGTTGTTTGCGCAGTATGTAGTCTCCAACATTGAAGCTGCAATTTTATTCGTGTTTTCCCCAACTGGGGTTCTACACGCATCAGCCTGCTCAGCGTTCATTGCGCCACGAGGTGCGCGAGCGTCCCATCTCTGACAAATGCTTCGACCATGTCCTTTACGTCTATGCATTCTTCAGTATTGTGGCCTTTTGTCCTGTGAAAGTCACAGTATTTGCTCCGATCAGCATTGTGACGATGTCGGATTATTGGAGCCTTTGGCCATGGGAGCTCCTCGGTGGCGAATATCTCGGTGACGCTTTTGGTGAGTGGCGTCCATCTGGAGTTCTGGTTTGACTGTACGTTATCCCTTCCGCCTAACCGATGTTGCAAGCCGGATGAGGTGTCAAAGTTTACCCTTGACTGCCAAATGCCTAGCTTCCGCTTTTTGTTTAGTCGGGCGGTAAGGACATTGTCTTCTCTTGTTTTCTGGGTGTAGAGGTTTGTGCTCTGGGGGAGATCTCTACCCAGTTGCTTCTCCGTTTCCGCAAAGCGTTTAGCTGCTGTCATGATGGCATCCCATGTGGATGGCATGCCATCTTTACCCGTTAAGGTGCTGATGAGCTCTGGGTCGTTCGCGCCCTGGATAAAGGCAGCGCGAACAAGATCTTCGCTGATATTACCCAGACTTAGCTTCTTTGAGTTGAAGCGAGTGATGAAGTCTGGCAAAGATTCATCTTTTTCTCGAATGCACTTGAGGATTGTCCATTGCTCCTCGGTATACTTTCTTTGTTGGCTGAAGTGTTGGCTAAACTTCTGCTGGAAGTCTTCCCAATCGTAGATGTGGTGGGCCGGTAGACGATCGAACCACGCTCTAGCTGCCCCAACAAGCGTCATTTGGAACATGTAACACCACGTAGGTTCCGTCCAACTACTGACGGTTGCCCCCGCTATGAACCTGTTCAAATGATCGTCTGGATCAGATATACCATCGTAAGTACCGATGTTGGACATCTGTTTGGCACTTTTCGGGACGATTGCTTCCGCGATGTCCCTTGCAAATTTGGACGTTCCCGCCTTTGCAGCAGCTGGTGTAAATGTTTTGGAGAAGTCACGTGGGTTTCCACCTGCGTTTTTTGGTTTGAAGGTTTCTCCAAAACGCCTTCTCGGTTGGGAGTCCGTTTCCTTATGCTTCCCTTTCGCCCTATGACGAGGGTTTGCGTCAGTATCGGATTCCTCCGAATCATTGTCCCAGTACTCTCCAAATTCGTCAGCCTGTTGGACGGAACGCAAGCGTTCGTCCAACTCAGCTTGGAATTCCTTCTGACGTGCCTCGCCCACGCTTTAACTTGTTCAAGTGTTTGGCGGGGGAGTCTCGTCTGTTGTCTTTCTGCCTGGGTATTATTGAATCCCAGGGGATGGTTGTTTACTGCACTTGCCCCAGCTTGGGTAACTAGGGTAGTGTTCGTAAAATTTACTGCACTTGCCCCGGCTGGGGTAACCGGGGTAGTGTTCGTGAAAACTGTGTAGTCGCCGGTATTCCTCCCAGTAGGTGGGGTTGTGGTTACCGGAGTTTCTTTAACCATCTTTCCAGAAGTTTGAAAAAACTGAAAAGAAATGAAGTTCTAGCTTTTATGCACGGATGGCGCCAATGAAGAAACACTAATCGACCCCGGGCAGATTACGGATAACCTGGGGGTTAGATAGATGTTTCCCACGAGGGGTTAGACCCGGCAAAGATGGTTCTTCTGATAACCTGCAAAACAGACACCGTGAGCTCGTCACTGAGAAGGGGGGGGGGGGTTCCTCCTTGTGACCACCCTCCGGCGTGAGAATCAGACTAGATTGCTCTTGAATATAAATGTATATTAAGAGATTGCTAGAGCAGATATCAGGTATAATATGTAATACGAGATAGTATATGATGATAAGATGATAAGATGAGATGATCATACCGTTTAGGGTATTTATAGCCGAAGGTAGGTTTCCAAGAAGGTATTGCCGGCTGAATAGTATTCCTGTTCTACCAACTGTGGCCTATGCACGTGCCATGCTGGTAGTTGGTGGGTAGGCAGCGGCTGACAGTGACCAGGCCTGCTGTGTACTATTCCTTTTCTACCAACTGTCGGCTGTGCACGTGGTATGACAGGAGTTGGTGAGTAGGCAGCGGCTAATAGTGATACAGTACAAGAGCATGCTGCTCGCCATACTGTTGTCAATGAGCTGTCGTATCTCTGGTCAGATCTTTTGCCCATACCTCGTCAGGTACAGTACAGAAGATCTTCCCGTATCGTACGGACTGGCTTATTTGGGCGGGAGTATTCCCCCTCCCGCCTTTGTGCGGGATTGTTCCCGGCTTTGCTCATTCCTTCAGGTGACAACTGAATTATTGAGAGCTAAGTGCCTTGTGCGTGTAGCCTTGCTGCGCGGGTGGCCTTCCCTGATGGCTTGTATCCGCAGCTGCGGGAACAGGCGGAGTACTTCACCATTGGGAGGCATTTCCTGCGGGAACAACTTGCGTACTGCGCGTAAGGACGTCACGTCTCTGAGCATGGTGGGTCCTGCGGATCCAGTTGGTTTCTGCGCAGACGTCTCTCTTTAAGGTGAGTCTTGCGGGTCCAACTGGGCTCTGCTGGGACCTACCTCTTCACAATCATAATATAGTTTGTGTGAACACTAAAATTACATTTTAATTAAAATAAAAGTGATACACTTATGACTGGAATTGTAGAAATAAGCATGTGAATGTTGTTGTAGTTGAGATAATATCCGTAGGATCACGTGATTGTTTAATGGGTATGCAAAGTGGTTGCATATTAATTTGGTAAATAATTGGGATAAGATATAAACGAAATGTGGATCCCATGACAGGTATATATCACATTAATATAGTATTTTACAATTTGCAAGTCAACCGTTTTATCAAGTGTTCGATCCACAAACTAAGGAAAACATAAATCAAAACAAGAAAACGATTATGAAAAATAATAAAATAACACAAACAAATCACACATAAACTATTGATCAAATTGTCTATACTAGACAAGATACTTAAACCAACCATGACTCAAACTCTTATAAACTTATTCCAAGGAAAATCGATAAAACTTAATTAAATTACCAATTCATACTCGATTGAGTATCGAGGAGTCAAGGTATTTTGGCCAAATACCAAAAGGAAGTAAATCCATTTCTTTTTATTCCCGCGGAAGTCCACATTTTAGACGAATCTTCTTCCATAATGGTACGGCACAATAGTATTATTGGGGTAGATACACAAATCACTTTAAATAGAAGAAGTCGAGTAGGCGGATTGGTCCGCGTGAAGAAAAAAGCAGAAAAAATTAAACTGATAATATTTTCTGGAGATATCCATTTTCCTGGAAAGACAAATAAGGCATTCCGATTTATACCACCAGGATGGGGAAAACAAAATTCCAAAGAATACAAAAAATTGAAAAATTGGCTCTATGGTTTTCATTCTCGATTCTACGAGAATTTTTATGAAAGCCTTTCATTTGCTTCTCTTGATGCAGAACAATGTTCACCAACTCTTCCATAGTAATCATCCAGCCAGCTCGGGAAAGAAGGTAGTTCAGTTCCGGAGCTGAAAGCAACTTCCGATAGCTCATTACTTGCCGACTAGAGTGTGCCATTCACGGTAATGAAAAGGAAGTATCAACGAGCCTTCCCTGCATTAGAATGAGCGATTCATTGCTTACTTAGCCTTCTCAGTTTAGCATTCTACCAAAAAATCCAAGACTTAAAATCTTTATCAAGATTAACCCTTCATTCACCCGTTAATCTTGATACGAACTCGTGGCTCTTCAAAATGGTTTTCGGATCCTCATCTTCATGAACCAAATTAGTTTTACTTCTTTCGGTTTTGGCTCGGAGCACTTATATACAAAATGACCATATATTCAAGACAACTATAACATCTGATATGCGCTTTACCTCGACCTATACCTTGCTTCTTTTGGTTTCCATTGGGTTGGATCCAAACACCTCTACCTCGTCCAATGCCATGTCCTCTACCTCGGCCACATCGATGGTTGATTTTCCCTTATACACAACATTCACAAACGGCTTCTTCTTTATGTAAACTTTCTTGTCCATGGTCTTAGTAAGCGACATTTTACTTTGTACATGATCACTCGTCTCGTTACTCTCTAATCCGTTCTTCATAGGTTATTGACCTGCTTATTGCTACTTCATATGACATGATGTTGAGATTCAAATAATACTGAATAGAATTAATAATATGAAAATAATTAGGTTTTTTTATACTCGGGTTTTTACTACATGGCCCTACCCGTATGGTACAGATAGTATATGAATTTTAGTAACAAAACCCGTATCCAGAACCAGATTTGTACCCGATAATACAAAAAAACCGGAACCAGTTCCATACCCAGAACCGAGTTTTTCAAATACCCGATCTATACCCGATCTATACCCGAAATTACCCGAAAAATAACTGAAAAATACCCTCAAAAAAATGTAGCCCTTAAAAAACACATTATGTCATCGAAAAATACCCAGAAAAAAATCCTAAAAAAACCAAAAAATATGGATTTTCCAATACCTAGAAATGGAGATAGGGTATTCAAATACCCGGTTTTAGAATATCTGTATCTAGACCCGACCCGAACTAGGTGCATAGGGAATGATTTTTAAAGACAATACCCAGACCGAACTCGACCTGGGCATTGCCAATACCCGATCATACCCGAACCCGGTTCCTTTCCTGGAACCGGGTATTAGAAAAGCCCTATTTGTGCACCTCTAAATGGAAAATATGTGCAATCTCTATTGGGCCTACATCAAATGATTCATGCGGTGTTTCAAAAACTGGGCCTTGTCTTCATATAATCTGGCCCAAGAGACCAAGAGATGGGAACCAGTACAAACCAGAAATCAACTAGCCTAATTCTCTACTACCCAAACGATGAAATTTGCAGCAGTCCAACTGGGCTCTGCTAGGATGAGGAAAACCTACACGCATGTCAGATGGTAAAGTTTAGCCATCCTACTACATGCAAGTGACGGTCCTACCCGCACAATCACGGAAGAGGAAGCAAAACTTCACACCTATCTACCACGTTCAAAGGTTAACTTATTCTAAACACTTGGAAAATTGCTAATTTAAACTAAAGTATGCAAGACATACAACGTTTACAAAGCAAGGAACCCAACGAAAGTAGCGGTTTTACCCGCAAAAAGATTTATATTTCACAATGGTTGATTACAAGAATGGCCGGGTAACTACCCGCCTACAAGAAAATAAATCTATACAAGCTAAATCTATCCTAGCAGTGGGAAGGGATCTTCAGGATCAGGCTTCAGGGCCACTACCACTTGGACCAGCCCCATCAGTAGAGCGTGGCAGTTCAAGGAAAGCCTTAAGGATAGCTAGCCCATCATCAGCAGCAGCAACTTCATTCACCTTCTCCACCACCGGATGCGGAAAGGCGGCGTATTGATTCACTGCTTGGTCGTAAACAGCTTCAGTATCAACATTGTACAGAGGGAAGTTGGAAGGCGGGATGCCTTTCTCAACGAACCCTAGACCAAGCAGGAAGCCGACCTTTTCCCCATCTTCGTGAGAAGCGTTGAGGGCTGCGCTCATAGCATCATCGTAAGAGGTCTCAGCAAAGACCCGATGCACAACCTACAAAAGAAAATATACAAGTATCAAAAACCTTTTCTATTTACAAAGAAAAGCGTAAAGACAAGAAAAGATTACCTGAGACAACGCTTCTCGAAGAAGCCATTCCTTGGCAAACAAGTAACCGTAAGACGGCTGCGGGTACAGTGTTAAGGCAAAACCCTTCACATACCTAGCACCCGCAGGGAATTGAAGCCAAGTAAACCTTGGCGAACAAGTAACCGTAAGACGGATGCGGGTACAGTGTTAAGGCAAAACCCTTCACATACCTAGCACCCGCAGGGAATTGAAGCCAAGTAAACCTTGGCGAACAAGTAACCGTAAGACGGATGCGGGTACAGTGTTAAGGCAAAACCCTTCACATACCTAGCACCCGCAGGGAATTGAAGCCAAGTATACATCGGCAACCAAGTAACTATAAGACGGGTGCGGGTACAGTGTAAAGGCAAAACCCTTCACATACCTAGCACCCGCAGGGAATTGACGCCAGGAATACCTTGGAAGTAAAGTAACCGTAAGACGAGCGCTGGTACAGTGTTAAGGCAAAACCCTTCACATACCTAGCGCTCCGCTGGGAATTGAAACCAAGAAGGATCTTCTGGGCAATGCTTGCGGAAACAGAAATAACATCCCCGCATAGCGGGAACGTCGAGAACTACGTTGTTTGAAGCTCCAGGATGGAATTGGTGGTTTTAACATAATTGATCACTATGTTCAAAACCACCAAAACCTCACGGAGAATCCACACAAGTGGGACTCAATGCTCCTGACTTGCGAGGAGGTTACAGCCTACCCACATCATACCCAAAGATCAAGCAGGAAACTCGGGAATTTCTGCAAGTGACAAGGACTTCCGCGGAAGGAATCCCCATGGAAAACCTTAAAAAACCCTTTTCAAAAAACCCTTTGCTTAAGTCCAAAAGTTCACCTCACTTTATTAAACACTCATGAGAAGAACATTGGACTGGGGGGACTTGAAGAGGTAGGTCCCAGCAGAGCCCAGTTGGACCCGCAAGACTCACCTTGAAGAGGGACGTCTGCGCAGAAACCAACTGGATCCGCAGGACCAACCATGCTCAGAGACGTGACGTCCTTACGCGCAGTACGCAAGCTGGTCCCGCAGGAAATGCCTCACGATGGTGAAGGACTCCGCCTGTCCCCGCAGCCTCGGATACAAGCCATCAGGGAAGGCCACCCGCGCAGCAAGGCTACACGCACAAGGCACTTAGCTCTCAATCACTCAGTGTCACCTGAGGGAATGAGCAAAGCCGGGAACAATCCCGCACAAGGGCGGGATGGGGAATACTCCCGCCCAAATAAGCCAGTCCGTACAATACGGGAAGATCTTCTGTACTGTACCTGACGAGGTATGGGAAAAAGATCTGACTAAAGATACGACAGCTTATTGACACAGTATGGCGAGCAGCATGCTCCTGTACTGTGTCACTATTAGCCGCTGCCTACTCACCAACTACTGCCATACCACGTGCGTAGCCGGCAGTTTGTGGAAAAGGAATAGTACACAACAGGCCTGGTCACTATCAGCCGCTGCCTACCCACCAACTACCAGCAGGGCACGTGCGTAGGCCACTGTTGGTGGAACAGGAATACTGTTGCAGCCGGCCACACCTCCTTGGAAACCTACCTTCGGCTATAAATACCACAAATGGTATGACCATCTCATCTCATCTTGTATCACCATATTATACCTGATATCTGCTCTAGCAATCTCTTAATGTACACTTATATTTAAAGAGCAATCTAGTCTGATTCTCACGCCGGAGGGTGGTCACAAGGAGGAACCCCCCCTTCTCAGTGACAAGCTCACGGTGTTTGTTTTGCAGGTTATCAGAAGAACCATCTTCTCAGGGTCTAACCCCTCGTGGGAAACATCTATCTAACCCCCAGGTTACCAGTAATCTGTCCGGGGTCCGGTTAGTGTTTCTTCACATAGTCACAGAGCCTATCACGATACTATCCGTTTTCGGGCAGGATACACTCACCCACATCATCTTACACGCATTGTAACGATGAGGGAGTTGTGTTTGTTGAAGCCAAACACGATAGCCAAATGAACATGTCCCAACATATGAGTGATGATGATGACACTGTTTGCCAACTTTTTGTTGATGGCTAGTCCTGGTGGGAACACACTCCTAGTAAAAGAACCAATCTCCTTGGAGTTCAAGTCAATCACTTTACGTGTGGTGGAATAGCGGTGGCAGTGGCCATGTCTCACATAATTGGTGATGGTTGTACTTTTGGCTCACTCATGAGTCATTGGGCTTCGGTAGCATGTTATGGTTCCCTTGATCACAAAAATGTACTTCCATTTAACCCTCGTTATATTCAAGTCCCGGCTACAACCAGCTTTCATGCTCATGCACCTCCTCCTCAACTGCAATTTTGTGGACAAGGTGTCAGTCCTGCCACCAGAAAACTCGTGTTCCCGAACTCAAAATTAAATGACCTCAAGAATAAGGTCCTTGCAATGGCGGAAGGTGGATCAACAGTATTATCTATAAACAAACCTACACGGGTTGAAGTATTGACTTCTCTAATACACAAAACATGGGCTGCAGGATTTAAGAAATCTATTTTACTTGTTCATGTGAATGTGTGAAATAAGTTTGTGCCAAAGCAACCGCAAACGACTGTGGGAAAATTGAGGTCAGGTGTTTTGGTCATGACCAAACATGAAAGTGAAGCGTCATTAAGGATATTGGTTTCAAAGATACAGAAAGGGAAAATGGAACTTGAAGGTGTCAAAAGTCTGCAACTGGCTCGTGAAAACATTGATTAGGCTGTGTCAAGTTTAAGCAAAGAAGGTTTAGAAAATTATAAATGTTTTATGTGTTCGAGCTTATACGGGTTTCCTTTTAACAAAGTGGATTTCGGATGGGGAAATCCCGTAGTTGCAAGTTTAACGTTAGGAGTGGGAAACCGTACCGGCTGCTTTCTGATGGATACGCCGAATGGAGATGGTATTGAAGCATGGGTGACTATAGAAACACAAGACATGGAAAGATTCAAGAATGATATGGAACTGATTTCATTTTATCAAAATTAAGTAATTTTGATTTTGTAGCCCAATTTAATCACATTACAACCGAATCGGGCTAGTTATTATCTTTGTTTATCTTTTTCGGTTTAGTTTAAAACAATTTGCATTTTGTTTATTTATATTTGTGTTTGGGCCCGGGGCCATAAGACTTTATAAACCGATAAGTCTAACGTCTTGATTAACAGTTTGGTGGTTTGGAAGTTATCCCAAACGCCCGTCCAGCGCTTAAGTGACTTTGTGGTTTTCTCATGAACTCGGTGTATTAACCAAAATCAAAATAAAAGGCCAATTATATTTTATTGTTGTTTGATCATAAACTCGTATAGATTTAAAGTTATGAACTGTGAACCAAGATATTCAACACCAATCATAAATCAAAGTCCAATTTTGTGACCCACAAACATAAAATACAATTACATTAACTTCATTTAGAACCATCAATAATGATTTTCTTTATATGATCCACATAATCTTGCATTTGTTCCCTTGAATGTGTTGGAGATGGATATACACAAGCACAATCTAGCTCTCCGTCACGAATAGTATCAAAGATCGCAAGTGACGGACCCACACCATGAACCGAAGAACAACCAACACAATCCAATAAACCAATATTTTTATGTAAATGATTGGTGTTTTCGATTAGGGGGTCTTCGAATACCGAAAGGAGAGAAGTTCTTAATGAAGAAGAAGGTGTTAAACCCGGGTTTTCAATAGCTTTACACATGAGGTAGTTTAAGTCGGCCGTGTCTGTAAAATGTTTATTGTTGTTTTTTGCATTTTTTAAGGTTGTGTAGATTCTTTGCGCTAGATCCCATAAATCTTCCCCTTCTTTTATGTCGTGCGAGTTTATGATGACCGAATGGTAAAATCCTGTTTTAAGTTGAAACGATTTCAGTGGTTAACAGAGGCGTATGTTGACCTAACCCACTCGTTGCGGGTTCATTTCGGGCTCAAACTAAACCAATAGGAAGAATTACAATTTTTTAAGTTTCTTAAAACAGTTTTAAGTTCTTCAAATCGGTTTTTGTTTTTTTTTTCGGTTTTAATATTTGGGCTTGAAACTTCCGGGCCGAAAAAACTGGCCAAATTATGAATTTAGGGCTAAATCTTTTTGTTAGTACTTAATTGATTATTATACATTTGGGCTAAAAAGTCAGTTACATTGTTTTATTAAATTCTTATAAATTAGAACAAATTAGAAGTTAAAAGTGAAAATCCAAAAAGGTTATTTTGGTTTTAATTACATCCAAAATGAAATTGATCCCAAAGTTAAAAACCAAACCGTTAGTTTTTGTTTGGGTTGGGTTATTTTGGTTCGGTTTTTCAGTTACGGATTGGTTTTTCGGTTTTTGTTTGGGTTCGGTTATTTTGGTTTTTATTTAAGCAACATACGCGAAAATTAATCTTACCAATATGATGATCACTATGAACAGGATCGAGTTCTGACCGACAATCAATGAGAGTTGCAAGTGAATATTTTTCCCATTTTTCATTAGGAAAGTTTTTAGAAGCATGAGCAGCTATAAATCCAGCTGCTGCAATTAGCCCAAATAGTTTGATTCCTTTTGATTTGCAGCCCTAAAACAAATAATGTCACAATGCAAGTAACTCTTAAAAAAACTGATAGTTCAAATGATATTATCACTCTATCAGCCAAGAGGTATGCTTTGACTAATGAGATCAACCTTATGAATTATGATTTATGATAAACTTTTTAAATATAAAGGTGTAGGAGAAAAAAATTGAAAAGATATATAACTGAATTTAAAAATATAGTGCATTTGACCTCAGAAGTCAAACAACACATCTTTGTTAGACCATCATACTTGACTTTCATGTTCCAACTTACAATCATTCTTTTATCAAATGCCAAGAAAACATTATAAATTGCAAGAATTAATGATTTCGTGTAAGGTTCATGTCGTGTTTTTGGTGTGAATTTCCAAATTCCAACATGACATGAACCTAACACGAAATTCATAGGTTTGGGTTTAGGCTAAACGCGTTTGAGTCAGTTTCAAGTTGAATCATCAAACACATTTAGTTAAACAAGTCGTGTCAATTTGTGTTGAACCTGAACGTTCATGGGTTGACTTGTTTAACCTATTTATTTATTTTTTTTATTGTACTTTTGCAAATATGCAAAAATTAACTCATTCTCGGGTCAAACAGTTCGTGTCAAGTCAACCCACGAACACATGTGTGACAAGATTTTCAGGTTCGTGTCAGGTTCGAGCTGGAAACCCACGAACACGACCTGTTTAGCAATCCCATCATCTAACAACAACACCACCACTTACAGAAAGAATCCCATCGGTATCATCCGACCCAACCTTCAACCTCACAAACTTCGTCGAACTCGGGACCCCAATCTCCTTAAACCCCAAATTACTAAACCGAAACGAATTAACCGAGTTCCCGATCATATCCGCCCCCCGCGCCCAAAACCACTTACTCGTCTTCCCAGCCGGAACCAAATCCTCAATCGCAAACCCCAACCCTAACCCCTCTTGTTCTTCAATTTCCACATCTCCATTATACAACCCCAACAACTCCTTCAACAAACTCGCCGCTGTGGTCCGATCACACACCGCCGTGTGCAGCCGCAGCACCACCGCCCATTTTTCCTCCGGCAATTCGTATAAACTCGCAAACATGACATGGGTTTCAAGAATCTTATCAATTTCAGTAAAGTTTGAATCTTTATTGAATATTTGATATAGGTTTGTGTTCAATTCGAGTTCTATTACGGAATTGAATGAATCTGACGTGTGGAATTGGATTTTAAGTGGGTTTTGAGTGGTGGGTATGGTGAAATTGAAGGTGTTATTGGTGGGATTGAATTGGAGTTTGGAGTTGAGAATTGGGTGGTGGAATTGGAGTTTGTGGATGCAAGATTGAAGGTGGGATGGGTTTAAGGGTTTGGAGAAGAGGATGGATAATACGGTAATGCCGGTGCCGCCGGGTACGGCTCTGCACCAGCTGTATTCGGTCCCGCCAGCGGGTCGGGTCTCCGGAGATTGGCCGGACATTTTGGATAGGATGGATTGAATATTGATGAAGTTTTTGTTTCTTTGTAATTATTGTTATTGTTTTAACATGGGTATGGCATTTTTTGATAAGATAAGTGCGTATGGGTTTGTTTAATAATGATTTTGTGAAAACCCGTCACTTGTGGTTTAGCGGTCCGAAGACTTGAGTGGTTATTTGGTGATGACCCAAGTTTAATATTTATTTGTATTATTTTGATAAATTATGGCAGTGAATTATTTGAGCTAGACCTTGTGAGGTTGTCAGTTTGAATCCCGAGCTTACCTTTGTTTTTGTCTACTGTGTGTTACGTAAGAGATTTTTGTTTTTTGTGGCGGCACAACGATTAGTAAGTGGTGGTTGGCGGTTGGCGGTATAATTTCGCGGGGAAACGACCGAGCTAAACTCCTGAAGCTAGAGTGGATCCGGTTAAAACAACATAGTCTGGTCAAAGTGAGGCAACAAGATTCTTCAGTTTGGGGAATGCGGTGGTCTAAACACAAAGAAAGTACGCGTTCTAGAAAATGATTTCGTGAAAAAATGGCTTTAAAGACTCCGATTAAATTAGTTTTTACTATAACTAGTATGGAATTAATTATGCTGGTGAGAAGTCAATTGAGTGTGGTTTTATCATTGCTATTGTATTTGGATTGGAAAGTCGTCTAGTTAAAGAATACTGAGGCGTCCTTATTTGAGTGGTTTGGTTATAGCGTTAGTTGTCTGAACTAATGAACCGAGTCGATGGTGGGATGGGTTTCAGAAGTAAATATTTACTACTTTTGGTGGTTTTTATGTAGGACCATCTTTAACTGGGTAGTATTAAAGCGGTTGTAGAGCTACTTAGCAGTGCCCTTCCGAATGGTTGCATTGGAAGGGAGACCTTATGCGGAGTGGCACCCTTCGGAAGAAGCGAAAGAGGAGGGAAGAAGCAAACACGGAGGTCATAATTGTAACTAACTCAAAACAAGGTTAGTTAGGTTTGGTCATTGGAGATGAAAATATTACATGAACTTAACAATTAATAATTTCGAAATCCCACTTGCTAACAAGGAAAGTCTCTAGTCTAGCGGTGCCAAGATGTTGTAACCTGCCGGCAAACGGATAAACATAATGTTTGGGACTGATAACAATGTTATGTTTTTTGTTTGTAGAGAGTGTGTAAGAAATTGGAAGAGATGGGTGAATATTTTTGGAAATTATTAATGCAAAATGGTGAAATAAATAGGGGAATATAGCCATTCCGGGTTTATCACACAGAAATTGAACCCGACGGCAATGTTTATGGGATGACAGCAGTGTTCCCACAAACTCGGGTTACCCGCTTCCACCCCCTCCAACCTAACACATCAGGATATGGTAAGGGACCATCCCCAAACCCAGATATCATATTCTACTTGTCACTTGTAGAAGTTGTATAGATATAAAGATTGTATAGGCCGGCTTTACCAACCCGACAAGTCTGTGGAGATATAAGGTTTGATGATTTCAAAGAATCATACGAGTCGTAAAGAACAATACAAGTAGTATAGAACAAATAGTATAAGCCTGTATGGGTGGTATTGATCTATATGAATCGTAAAGATCTATTCGACTCATAGAGATATTAGACATATGTAAGATGACATGTGTATAGTATACATTCTGGTGTTTGAATATCTTGAGCCCTCATTGAGTGCTGGCACTCGAATTGACATGGCTGATGTTGGGTAGAAATGGGGAGATGTTTTTATAACATCCCTAGTAGTAGGCTTGTGTTGGTTCAATAATTATTTATAATACTATCGATCTACTAGTGATATAAAACAACCCGTTGCGTTGGGCGTAAAGTTTTTCAGTTTCGATGCATTCATAAGAACCAACAAAAAAGTTTACCGAAACATGTTCGGTTTAGTTTTTATTTCTTATTATGCAATTATGTATAGTCTAAACTAACTTTTGTGTCTTAACATGATCGGTGTATTTTAGTCATTTACTTGTTTGAAAAGTAATATTTTCATCCACATTTATGGCTATTTTAAAATTTTCCTAATTAAAAACTGGTTTCACTTTATATGACTTTTTTGTCGTTCAAAAATAGAAAAAAGAAACAAAGTGGTTTCATGTTCCCTTCTAGGGATTAAAAGCAAACAAAAATAATGATCATTTAATATTTAATGATAAGATTGTAACTACTATAAATGATAAATAAATGTATACAACATGTTGGCACTATATATAACTATCTAGTTTTAATCTGCAGCTATAAGATTAAAATGATAGGGAAGATCCTAAGATTCGGAAGAAGGCAATTTCACACCATTATTTCTCAAGAAATAATCAAGCCCTCTTCTCCAACCCCATCTCATCTCCAAACTTATAATCTTTCTAGGCTTGATCAATTCATCCCACATCATTATGTTCCGCTAGTTTTGTACTACCCAAACGATAAAATTTGCGGTTTAACCCCGATGACAAAGTGCAAAAAATGAAGAAATCGTTGTCACATAGCCTAACACAATACTATCCGTTTGCTGGCAGGTTACACTCACCGATATCACCTTACACGCAATGTAACGATGAGGGAGTTGTGTTTGTCGAAGCCAAACACGTTAGCCAAATGAACATGTCCCAACATGTCAGTGAAGATGATGACATTGTTTGCCAACTTTTTGTTGATGGCTTGTCCTGGTGGCAACACTCTCCTAATAAACGAACCGATCTTCTTGGTGTTCAAGTCAATCATTTTGCGTGTGGTGGAATCGCGGTGGCAGTGGCCATGTCTCACTTAATTGGTGATGGTTGTACTTTTGGCTCACTCATGAGTCATTGGGCTTCGGTAGCACGTTATGGTTCCCTTGATCACAAAGATGTACTTCCATATAAGCCTCATTTTATTCAAGTCCAGCCTACAACCGATTTTCATGGACCTCCCCCACAAGCTTCGGTTTTCTATACAGGGTGTGTCAATCATGTCACTAGAAAATTCGTGTTCCCGAACTCAAAATTAAGTGACCTCAAGAATAAGGTTCTTGAAACGGCGGAAGGTGGATCAACACTATCTATAAACAAACCTACACGGGTTGAAGTATTGACTTCTCTATTATACAAAACATGGGCCACTGGAGTTAAGAAATCTATTTTACTTGTTCTTGTGAATGTGTGAAATAAATTTGTGCCAAAGCAGCCGCAAACGGCTGTGGGAAATTTGGGGACATGTGTTTTCGTCACGACCAAACATGAAAGTGAAGCATCATTAAATGTGTTGGTTTCCCGGATACAGAAACAGAAGATGGAAATTGAAGGTGTCAAAAGTATGCAACTGGCTAGTGAAAGAATTGATTCGGCCATGTCAAGATTAAGTAAAGAAGAAGGTTTAGAAGATTATAAGTGTTTTTTGTGTTCGAGCTTATGTGGGTTTCCTTTTGACAAAGTGGATTTCGGATGGGGAAATCCAGCAGTTGCAAGTATAACGTTTAGACCGACAAAACGTATTGGTTCCTTGTTGATGGATACTCCCAGTGAAGACGGTATTGAAGCATGGGTGACTTTAGAAAAAGAAGATATGGAAAGATTTCAAAATGACAAGGAACTGATTTCATTTTGTCAAAATTAACTAGTTTTTGTTGTTCTAATGACACCTCAACCAAATTGGGCCTATTATTATGTTTGTTTATCTTGTTAGGTTTATTTCGAAATAATTTATATTGTGTGTTTTTATGTTTGCGGGAATTTAGAAACCAATATGTCTTAAAACCCCATGTTTAAAGTTTGAACAAATTAAGATTCATAATGGTTGTATTAGAAGCAACGAATATTTTCCGTTGTGTAATTGGTGCCGATTTGGTGCCGAATTTCACCAATATACGCTTGAATTGGTGGAACATATTTTAATCACTTGCTATATGACCTCGGTTGTTTGGTAATTTATAAGTAATTGGTGTCGAGTTCCTACAATATACGCGAGGTACGTGACCTTCTCAACAAACACATAAACATAAGGGTCAAAAAAGATAAAAAAGAAGGTATAATACAAGCAATTATACTTACTACATGTGGTGTTAAAGACAAGAAATTAGTCACTATTTAATAAGACGAAAGCATCGGTGAATAGAGGTAAAAGAATACATTAAACGCCTCTCATGGGTCAAAAATAGAGGTAAAATGGAGGATTTGGATTGGGAGACATGTTGCACGTGCTCGCTTTGAGGTTATGCAATTTGGTGGTTCACATTTGAAGTCATGACGCTCAAGAAAGAACGATTACAATCTACATTACTTAGGATTAAGAGTTTACCATGTTGCTCACCTTGATCATACCATTGCAAATACTTGAGAGTTCACAGATTAAATTTCTTCCATCTATCTTTTCATGTGAATTTGTGAATGAATATATGTTAAAAGTTAACAAGTAGTCTGTGGTCATGTTTTTCTAAAATCGACAATGTTATATGTTTTTGTTACGTTTTTAAATTTTCAGTCGGTTTGTAAGTTTATTTTGGTGGACATGTTTGGTAAGTTACATTGTTGTTTCTTTCAAAAACCCGTACTGGGACGTGTATAAAATTAGTTTATTGTGAAGCTACGTCGACGGATACTTATCCAAATAAAAAAAATACATAATTAATCATCTAGTTTTAAAAATAAAAAAATGAAAGATCTTCCTATCATGTGCGACAACCCAGAATTATTCCCTGAGGATCTTCCAGGGTTGCCACCTAAGCGAGAGATAGAAGTTCAGATATATTTAGTACCAGGAGCCCTGCCCGTTGTGAAAGCGCCTTACTGTCTAGCACTGTCTGAGATGAAGGAATTGATGTCCTAGCTGTAAGAACTCCTCGACAAAGGTTTTATAAGACCAAGTGTGTCCCCGTGGGGTGCACCGGTGTTATTTGTTAAGAAGAAGGATGGAAGTATGAGAATGTTCATTGACTATCGCGAGTTGAACAAGCTTACGATGAAAAATAGATATCTGTTGCACCAGATTGATGATTTGTTTGACCAACTGCAAGGTTCAAGTTGGTTCTCCCGAATAGATATCAGATTAGGCTATAATCAGCTAAAAGTGAAGGAGGCAGGCATCCCTAAAACAACGTTTTGGACGCGGTATGGACACTACGAGTTCCTCGTGAAGTCATTCGGTCTAACGAATGCTCCTGCAGCATTTATGGATATGATGAATAGGGTGTGCCGGCCGATGTTGGATAAGTCAGTTATCGTTTTCATTGATGATTTATTGATTTATTCAAAGAGCGAGTCGGATCATACTGAGTATCTGAGAGAGGTATTAGAGACTGAAGAAAGAAAAGTTATGGTTTTATATAATACTGATTGGTAATGTTTTTCTTGATTTTCTTGTAACTTTATGGTTTTATATAATACTGATTTACAATTGAAAGTTTTAATACGCAAAAAAGAGAAATTTAATAAATTCTGTTTTCGGTTTAAACATGATGGGTTTAACCACCAATAATACACTTGTCTTGTCAGTATTTTGTATTCATGTGTATTACGCGATTTTCAAGGTTCGTGTCATGTAAAACTTTCAGGTTAGTGTTGGGTTCGACACATAAACCCACGAACACGATCTGTTTAGCGATTCTATCATCTAATAATAACAACACCTACATAAGGAATTTGAACAGTATCTTCTGATCCAATCTTCAACCTCACAAACTGAGTCGAACTTGGAACCCCCATAAACCCCAAACTACAAAAACGAAACGAGTTAACTAAATACCAGATCATATCCGCCCCACGCGCCCAAAACCATTTAAATAGATTTGTGTTCAAGAGATGAATTTGAGTGTGATGAAAATATTGGTGATTGAATTTTAAAAGTTAAATGGATCTAGTAACAAATTAAATCAACTATATTTATTACGGGTTACCCATGTAAATAGATTGCAAGTATTAAAAGTCTCACTTACAAGTAGAGGTGGGTGAAAAAAAAAAGTTAACTAAATCGACACGAAAATCAAACATAAATCAAAGCGCTTTGAAACATATTATGTAGAAACTGGTTTGGAACCGATTGAAACAGTAAGTTTGGAACCAATTTGTAACTCTCTCTACCGAAATTGGTTAACCAAACCGAAAACCATAAAAAACCGTAAAATTGGTTAACCAAACCAAACCAAAACCAATCATAAACCAGTTTTGACTTTTGTTGACTAAACCGAACCGGTTTCAACCTAAACCTGTTTAGTGTTTTATACCGGTTTGTACACCTCTACTTACATGTAGCTCAAAGTCGCAAGAAATGCCCCTTTAAAAGTACATGTTACCCCTGAAGAGAATAATGAAACAAAAAATGTCAAACACAAAATTATATGTGAACATAAACTACGTCATATATCAATCGATTTCAATAAGGTAGGAGAATACAAATTGTGAAAAACAAAATCCTGTATAGAGTAAGCGGTGGATGGAAAGCGATTAGCGTTTGGAGAGTGAATTAACGATCGTGTCGGGCGGGTTAGAAAGAATTCACGAGAAATCTAAACCAGGTAGCGGATTTTATTGGTGGTTTAAGAGAGTAAGGGTACGTGACGAAACTTATAGTTTTTTATTAGAGGTTATAAATTTTATGACGCCAATATAAATTTGCATATTATAAACGCAGAAATTTTAATAATAAGTATTTTAAGTGATTTCAGCAAATAAAGTGAAAGTGATGTACGATGTACTCTCCACATATATATGAAAAGTGTGGTGCGTATTTATTTTCTAAATCAATGTTGAGTATTTGAGTTAGTAAATAAATTTTAAAAGTATGGTTTTTTTAAGTAGAATTATTAGGTGGAAGATAGTGGATGAGATGGAGTTTTTTACTAAAATGGGTGAGGAGGAAAAAGTATTTACCTAAATAGATTAATTGAAAAGTATTTACCAAAATGAGTTTTTTTGACTTATATTTTCTCACTTCTAATCTTATATTTTCTATTAAAAGCTTCTATATAAGTAAAGTACATAAAAAATGAATTAAAATGTTTATATCAAGCTTATTAAAAAAATATTCTCGGAAACTCTTATTTATATTCATATTTTTAGTTAACAAAACGATTTAAAGCAAAAGAAAATTGTTTTCGTTTTTAATTGCTTTATTATATGTTATTTTCGTTGATTTCTTCATGCTTTTTTTTCTTATATAGGAATTTTCAAATATTGAATTGGATTTGATATTGATATTGGTATCGATATTGTTTAGTTGGAATCGGTTTGAGTAATGTCGATACTGGTATCGAAGTTGTTTATCCAAAATCGGTTTAGTTCGTCATGATACTGATAAAGTACCGATAATCGTATAGCTTATAATGATAATAAAAAATACTCTAGTTTGAATACAACTTTGTATTCAACAAAATTTATAATTGAATGTTGAGAAAAATACCATGTATTATGTTTTTATTTTTAAAGTTACCGACTGTAAGTTATTTTTCACGTATATTATTTATAGCATAATGATTAATACGAATTTTTAAAAGAAAACAACACTGTAAAAAGTTGTTTTCATACAAAAGTTTTGACCATAAAAACAACCAAAAGAAAATTTGTATTTCTATTATAAAATAGTGGTACTATCAAATCATATTGTGCCCAATATAAAAAGAAAAGGCTAGAAGAAAAAAAACAAAGGAAAAAACAATAATGAATTAAAGAAAATAATGAATAATACGAGGACATGACTTTTATTTTAAATTAGTTTTGATAAATAAATAATATGAATACAAAAGTCAGTTTCCGAAAACATTTTTTTTAATAATTTTGTTTTAAAGTAGATAAAAAAACATAGGTTTTATTATCATTAATTCATTTCTTTATCTATCTTTTTATATAGAAATAATTTTAATCAATAAATTAGGTATGAGATAACAAGAAAAAACTCATTTTGATAAATAACTTTTAATTCATCAATTTTGGTAAATACTTTTTCCCCTTCCCTATTTTGGTAAAAAACTCGATGAGATGTGAATGTGTACATCCTATTTTGGTGAAAAGAAACTCATAGTTTTTAGTGATGGTCCATGTGGTGTCTACAAAACTTAAATGTCTTAGGTGTGTTTTTTTTATTTTCTAGTTTGAAAAGTAATATTTTCATCTATATATTGAATAACTTTTTGGTAAATGCCTATTTAAAAATATTTCTGTTAAAAAAGTGGTTACACATTTATTATCTTTTTATTGTAAAAAAATGAAAAAACAAACTAACAAAAAATGTGGTCTTGGGATAAAAAGTATCAAAAAATAATGATCATTAATTGATAACTTAGTAATGGCTATGGATGATTATTAAATATATACAACATTGTGGCACTATATATAGCTATCTATATTTAATCTGTGGTTACAAGATTAAAAAAAAACATCCCGTAAAAAGTTGATAATGATGACAGGGAACATCCTAGGATTCGAAGGAAGGCGCCATCACACCATTATTTCTAGGGAAATGATCAAACCCTCATCTCCAACCCCATCTCATCTTCGGACTTATAACTTGTCCAAGCTTGATTTGTTCATCACACATTACTATATTCCGCTAATTCTCTACTACCCAAAAGATAAACATTGCAATTTAACCCTTGATGACAAAGTGCAGAAGATGAAGGAATCATGTCACATAGCCTAACACGATACTATCCATTTGCCTGCAGGTTACCCTCATCGGCATCACCTTACACGCAGTGTAACGATGAGGGAGTTGTGTTTGTTGAAGCCAAACACGATAGCCAAATGAACATGTCCCAACATGACAATGACACTGTTGGCCAACTTTTTGTTGATGGCTTATCCTGGTGGCAACACCCTCCTAATAAAAGAGACAATCTTCTTGGTGTTCAAGTCAATCATTTTGCGTGTGGTGGAATCGCAGTGGCATTGGCTATGTCTCACTTAATTGGTGATGGTTGTACTTTTGGCTCACTCATGAGTCACTGGGCTTCGGTGACACGCTACAGTTCTCTTGATCACAAAAACGTACTTCCATTTAACCCTTATTCTATTCAAGTGCATCCTACAACTGATTTTCATGCACCACCCTCGGAAGATGTTGTTTTGCATACAACGTGTGCCAATCCTGTCACTAGAAAATTCGTGTTCACCAATTCAAAACTAAGTGACCTCAAGAATAAGGTCCTTGCAACGGTGGAAGATGGATCAACAATATCTATAAATAAACCCACACGAGTCGAAGTACTGACTTCTCTGTTATACAAAACATGGGCCATAGGACATAAGAAATCTCTTTTAACCTTTCCTGTGAATCTGCGAAGTAAATTTGTGCCAAAGCTGCCGCAAACAGCTGTGGGAAATTTGGGGTTGGGTGTTTTGGTCATGACCAAACATGACAGTGAAACGTCATTACATGTGTTGGTTTCCAAGATACAAAAAGGGAAGATGGAACTTGAAGGTGTCAAAAGTCTGCAACAGGTTAGTGAAAGCATTGATTCAATCGTGTCAAGATTAAGTAAAGAAGAAGGTATAGAAAAATACAAAGAATTTTCGTGTTCAAGCTTATGCGGGCTTCCATTTAACAAAGTGGATTTCGGATGGGGTAATCCCGCAGTTGCATGTTTAACATTTAGACCGAGGAAAAGTGTTGGCTCCTTTCTAATAGATACTCCTTGTGGAGATGGTATTGAAGCATGGGTGACTTTAGAAACACAAGACATGGAAAGATTTCAGACTGACGAGGAACTGCTTTCATTCTGTCAAAATTAACTAGTTTTGAATTTGTAGCCCGGCTTAATCACATCATAACCGAATCGGGCCTATTATTATCTTTGTTTATCTGGTTGGGTTTAGTTTAAAACAATTTTCATTGTGTTTATTTATGCTTGTGTTTGGTCCGGAGGCCATAAGACTTTAGAAACCAATATGTTTAACATTGTTATTAACAATGTGGTGGTTGGGAGGTTACCCCCAAACGTTCATCTAGCAATTAAGAGAATCAGTGTTCTTAGACCGATGGGATACCTCGTTTACTACAAACAAATAGGGATGATCGAATCATTCTATAACTAATTCCCCTATTTTCAGTTCAAAGTATTGTGCGCTTGGTAGGTACTTATTCGTTCACGTAGCGAGTCTCAATTATTAAATATAGCATGAAACATGTGAAACTTGATATAGGAGTCACTGTGAAGAATAAGATCGGGTTCTTAGTGTTATCGGAGCCATATATACTTCTAATTTTTTTTTCTTATTTTACATTTCTAGTTTTATAATTAAAATAAATAATTAGATATTAACACCAAGTGTAAATCAAAGCCCAATTTTATGATACACGATCAAAACATACAGTTACAACAATTTCCATCTGGACTGACCAATAATTATTTTCTTGATATGATCCACATAATATTGCAAGTGATGGGCCCACCCCATGAATCAAGGAACAACCATCACACTCCTATAAGGCCATCCCTAAGGTCATGTGTAGTGGGGTTTGGGTTTGAGCGATTTTGGGCGACAATGGGCTCGAACATCGCCCCCTGGGCTACAAAGAGGCGAAACTGGGGCGAAATGTGGAGGGGCGATGTATAGTTGTCGCTGCTTCCTTGTTTCATTTATTATTATTATATTTTGTATGTGTGATATATATATATATAGGGGATAGATCTTGCGAGAAGTGATATTACAGCGAGAAGTGCGAGAAGTGAATGTATAACTTCATTAATCCCTAATTTCACTCCCTTTCATATGATGTTACATACATATATGTAGGTTGGTTGTATTTATGTCTTAATTACACATTCAAACCAACCTACAAACATATAAATGTATCGAGCCACATTCAAATATATGTACCTACACACATACAAATATACATACACATATATAAACATACGTAGACATATACAAACATACGTACCTACACACATACATATGCACATACACAACGCACCTACACATGAGAAAGGGAGTGAAATTAGGGATTAATGGAGTTACACCTTCACTTCTCGCTATAAAAAAACTTCTGAAATGATCCAATACCTATATGTGTGTGTATATATATATATATATATATATATATATATATATATATATATATATATATTGGAGGGTTATCCTAAAAATAAGTAGTTTTCTAGGAAGACTAAGAATAAATCATAACCATTGGATCATGTTAATCAATGGTTAAGATTTAAAATTACCAATAACCGACATAGTTTCCTAGAACTGTTCTTTCATCATAGTTTGTAATGCCAAATGTCAAAAATGTGTTGGTTCTTACAATTCATAGAAAACTCCTTATTCTTATTTGAACCATTTTCTCTCTCTCTCTATATATATATATATATATATATTATTACTATTGTACCTCCTACACCATTACACCTCAAAAATAAATTCTCACCCCTTGCTGACTGGGCGCCACACGGCGCAAAACGCCCAACTTTGTAGCCCCTCCACTACGCATAGCCTAATAGGGCGAATTTGGAGGGGAACATCGCCCCCTAGGCGATTTTGGGGCGATAAGGGGCGGGGCGGGAGGGTTTTGTCGCCGGAGGAGGAAGAAATTAATATTATTATTATATTAGTGTGTGTGTTATATATATACATAACCAATCATTTGCTAACTGGGCACCACATGGTTCATAACGCCCTATTTTGTAGCTCATCCACTACACATAGCCTAAGCCGATTTCTTTATGTAAATGATTGGTGTTTTCGAATAAGCCGATTTCTATTTTGTAAAATTCATACTTTGATAAATATTTTTCAAATAACCTAATTGGTAAGCAGGGTCCGATTATTCTACAAAATGAAACAAAAATAAGAGGATGAGAAAACTTTTGGCTAAAATGAAAACTGTAAAAAAATAATAAAAACTGATTTAAAAAATCATAACTCAAATTTTAAAAAAAAGTAAAACAAAAACGTCCCCCCCCCCCCCCCCCCGCCTTCCTCTTTATAAAAAAATGATACAACATTGAGGAAAAAAGATAATTGTATCTTGTTATTTATCGCGTGTTTTTTGTTTTATTTTCGTTATTAATTGTGTCTTTTTTCATTAAAATTTGTGTGATTTTTCTTAATATTGTGTTATATTGTTCAACATTGTGTTATATTTTGTTCGATATTGTGTTGTGTTTTGCGATCTATTGTGTCTTTTTTTATTTATCATTATGATTTTTTTTTGTTTATTTATGTCATTGTGTCTTTTTTTCTCAACATTATGTCTTTTTTGTTTTTTTAACAAGAAAGTCGAGTAAACATCTATTTTTTCGTTTTTTATTTATATTTGAGTTATAATTATTGTATTATATATATATAGGTTTTTTTATTTTTTTGTCACGCACAAATTCTTTACACATTTCTTATTTTTGTCTCCCTTTGCATCTTAACATGTACCTTGGTAAATATTCTTTCCGGACTATTTAGAAAACAAACAAAAAAACCCCTACCCTTTTCCCTATTAATTTTTTGTAGTTTTTAGTGTCGGTACTGGTTGTTAACGAAGCCTAACTTTTGTGTCTTAACATGCCCAATGTATTTTCTTTATTTACTAGTTTGAAAAGTAAGATTTTCATCCTTATTTTGAATAACTTTTTGGTCAATGTCTATTTTATTGTTTTTCTAATTAAAAAAAAAAAAGTGGTTTCACTTTTTATTGTCTTTTCTCATTCCAAAACTAAAAAGAAACAAAGGGGCTTTCAAGGTTCCCTTCTAGGGATAAAAAGTATGGAAAAATAATGATCATTAACTAATAAGATTGTCACTGATAAGGATGATAAACAAATATATGCAACCTGGTGGCACTATATATAGCTAACTACGTTTAATCTGCAATTACATGTTTAAAATAAAAAAAAATAAAAATCTTTTCGTTAAAAGTTGATGACAATGATAAGGAACATCCTAGGATTCGAAGGAAGGCAACATCACACCATCATTTCTCGAGAACTAATCAAGCCATCATCTCCAACACCATCTCATCTACGAATTTATAATCTTTCCAAGTATGATATGTACAACTCACATTACTATGTTTCGCTAATTTTCTACTATCCAAACGATAAACTTTGCAGTTTAACCCTTGATGACAAAGTGCGGAAGATGAAGGAATCATTGTCACAAAGCCTAACCAGATACTATCCGTTTGCTGGTACGTTACACTCACCAACATCACCTTACACGCTTTGTAACGATGAGGGAGTTGTGTTTGTTATAGCCAAACACGATAGCCAGATGAATATGTCCCAACATATGAGCGACGATGATGACACTGTTGGCCAACTTTTCGTTGATGGCTTGTCGTGGTGGCAACAATCTCCTAATAAAAGAGCCAATCTTCTTGGTGTTCAAGTCAATCATTTTGCGTGTGGTGGAATCGCGGTGGCCGTGGCCATTTCTCACTTAATTGGTGATTGAAGAGGTATGTACCCGCCTCAACACCGAGCGAGGCGGGTCAACCCACAAGATACAGAAGAGTCTTGAAAACAAGACATTATGAAGGCACAAAGCTAAAACCTATGCACATGGCGCATATCACATATGCTCACGCATATCACATGCTCAGGAATCACATGCTCAGGCATTACATGCTCAGGCACCACAGATGCTCAGGCATCACACATGCTCAGGCATCACATATGCTCACGCATCACATATGCTCACACATATCACATATGCGCGTGGCGCATATCACATGCTTGTGCATCACATATGCGCATGAAACATCTGCGCGTGAGAATAAAGAGAAGACCTCGCGCATCCTCAGGATAGGCGCATATCACACATGCACATAATCAACCTCGTCCTTATCCAAATCAGGATTAGGGCAACCTTGATTGTGCACGTCAGACAACCTTCCAGAAGGTATCTTTTTAAGGAATAAGAATATGCTGATGTTGACAGCTGCCAAATGAAAGGTGGACAACTCAGCATAACCCATGTGCTACCACGTGATTATAACCAATGAAAAAGCACCAGGTGTCCCCAAGGACACGTGGCGCAAATCAATTGGAGGAGGCCAACAAAACCCTAATTGGGTCTTAGCCCAATCAGTGGAAACCCTAGCACTATAAATACAGCATCAACTCCACAAGGAGAGGGATCCAATTATACACTCAGTTACAGCCAGTAACACACTCAATTACATCCAATTACAGAGTATTCAGCTATTAAGCAATACACTCCATTTTCCTTACTCTCACATTATTATCTTCTCCTACAAACACTTATTCTCACACCGGAGGGTTACCCCAAAGAGGACCCCTCTGTCCCTTTCTGAGGGGTAAGTTGACGGTGCTGTTCATTTTGTAGGTGGAAGAACCCAGATCCAAGAGAACCATCAGTGAAAAAGCATAATCACACCCGAGGAAAGTAGATCGTCCACCAGTGAGTCGATTCACGTTCCTTCATTGGCGCCATCCACTGTTACAACGGCAACAAGATCTCATCAGATCTATATAAAAAAAAAAAAATTTCACCATGGTTTCTGGCGTTCGTAACGTTGATCAAGTTCTGGAGGATATTGAACGTGAGGATGTTAATGAGGGACAGCAGTTTCTGAGGGGGCCGCGTGATTCTACGCGCACCACCAGTAACCGTCCCTTCATCACAACTCCTCATGGCCAGACTGAAACTCCTCCAGACGATCTAACGTTACAAAATCTTGCCGGCGCGAAACAAAAAGGACCAATGGGTCCAGAAGATGAAACAAATGACCCTAAAGAATGGCTCATAAACGAGCAAAGGCGTCTAATGGACAAGTACAATGAGCAGGTCAAACACAAAACACAAAAGCAAGCGTTTGATAAGCAAACCGTTCATGGAACAAAAAGGGCGCGCGCGCCGGAAGAAGGACATTCTGTTCACACTGCACACACTGAGTTTAGTGATGAGGAAGTGCACAGCATGAGGAAGACGCGAGATACTCATGCAGGAGGCTCACAGCTCCGCGCGCCCGTGAACATGGCGCCTGGACGCCAGAGCCGATCTGGATCTGCACATACCGTACAGCCCACCAGTTAGAGGGCAAGTGGACGTAACCACACCGTACAGACCAGCCATCTTGGTGAAACATTCAAAGTTCACTGAGCGCATCGCGAAGGCTCCCATCCAGCACAAAACCAAGATGCCAAGTGGTTTGGGAAAATATGACGGCACAACAGATCCAGATGATTTCTTGCAAGGTTTTTACAACACGGGAAACCTAGAGAGCTGGACGATGCCAACATGGTGTCACATGTTTGCTCGCTGCCTCACGGGCGCGGCGCGTGTCTGGTTCGAGAGCTTGCCGACTGGGCAAATCGATGGGTTCGAGGAACTATTGGAAAAGTTCCAAGCCCACTTCGTACAGCATCGCAGACACACGCGCGACCCTGATGACATCATGCACTGCGTGCGCAGGAATGATGAAACGATTGAAGACTACATAACACGTTTCAATCAGGAGTCTCTGGCAATTGGAGGTATAACCGAGCAACTCCTGCGCGTGGCCTTTATACAAGGCGCGCGCAGCGATCAACTCCGCCGAGCTCTCGTAAGCAGAGATGGCATGCCCACCACTTGGGCCAAACTAATGGAAGCATCGCGAGTCTTCGCGAGAAATGAAAAACAAATTGCCCAAGATAGGGCAAGAGAAAGAGCGCATCAAGCTGAGTCACCGCGCAGCAACGAAAAAAGGGGCAAACAGAACTCTGTATGGTCCAGGTTGCAACCAACCAGTTTTTCTTCCGCAGAAAAGCAGGCGCAACCAAGCTCTCCCCAGCCCCAAAAAGATGTTCGTAATCGCGGGGAGGGTGACAAGAGGGAAGGCGGCAGAGATCCTAACAGACCTCTGCCAAGAATATGGACTCCCCTCACTAAAACGCCTTCACAGGTGTTAAGCACTGAGAATGTCCAATTCAAAAGCCCCAAGCCACTACACTACAAGGGACCATCAGACAGTGGCAAGTACTGTGAGTTTCACAAGTCCACAGGACACAACACTGATGCATGCCACCACTTGAAGGATGCAATTGAAAACGATGTGAAATCAGGCAAGCTGGCTCACCTGGTAAAAAACTCAAGACCAGAAAATGAACAATCAGGAGCCTCAGCCAGCAAAAAGTACAAAAGAATCTGTGTAGCCGAGGGAGGAAGGCAAGGGCAAATATCAAGAAAGAGAAGCGCGCAAATCCAAGGAGATTGGCGCGAGCAACAAGTCATCTTCCCAAGAATCAGGGGAGGCCCTTCCATCAGCAGTCCTCTTGTCATCACTACACACATTGCTCATTATGAAGTGTCAAAAGTCCTGGTGGACACTGGCAGCGAATCAGACATCATGTATGAGCAATGTTTCAGGAAACTGGATCCGGCAGACCAAGCAAGGCTTGAAATTGTGAATGCACCAATCTCTGGTGTTTCAAATGAAATCATTCATCCCCTAGGTCAAATACAATTTGAACTAACCATGGGGGATGAGAAACACAAGCGAGCCGAAGTTGTTAACTTCCTGGTCTTGCCCACCACTTCTTGCCACAATATGATCTTGGGTAGGGAAACGATTGCCCAATTCAACGCCATACCGTCGCCAGCGCACGGCGCGTTGGGGTTCCCAACACCAACAGGTGTAACTTTTGTATACCGGGATCATTTGTGTGCAGTGACAAGTACTCCGCGGGAGGGGAGAATGAAGCTTCCAATGGCAGACAACGCGCCAGAGGAATGGATTCTCAACCCAAAATTCCTGGAGCAGAAAATCACAATTGGCGCAACGATATCAGACGACACGAGGTTGAGAATGAAAAGGTTGCTCACAGCATATATGTCGGTCTTCGCGTGGCAACACTCTGATATGACTGGGGTTCCGCGAGACCTGGCACAACATTCTCTCAACACGTTCAAGTCTGTAGAGCCAATTGCTCAAAAGAAGAGAGTCATGGGGGATGAGAAAGCGAGGGACATGAATGAGCAGGTTGAGGATTTACTGCGCGCAAACATCATCCGCCCGATACGATACCAGACGTGGGTAGCCAATCCTGTGATGGTAAAGAAAAGTAACGGGTCGTGGAGGATGTGCATTGACTTCAAAGACCTCAACAAAGCGTGCCCAAAAGATTGTTACACCCTCCCAAACATCGACGCAAAGGTGGACTCCGTGGCGCCATTCAAGCTCAAATGTTTCCTGGATGCCTACAAGGGCTATCACCAGATTCAAATGGCACCACAAGATGAGGACAAGACCGCCTTCAGAACTGACAAGGGTGTTTTTTGTTACACAAAAATGCCCTTTGGTTTGAAGAATGCGGGCGCCACCTACCAAAGACTTATGGATGCCGTTTTCAACGAGCAAATTGGAAGAAACCTAGAAGTCTATGTGGATGATTTGGTGATCAAAAGCAGGGAGGAAAAACAGATGCTCAAAGACATCGAGGAAACCCTTGGGCGCCTAAAGGAAGTTAACATGAAGCTCAATCCGAGCAAATGCACTTTCGGCGTACAAGAGGGAAAATTTCTAGGTGTAATGGTCACCAAGGATGGTTTCAAGGTGAACCCTGAAAAGGTGGAGGCCATCCTTGACATGCCCTCGCCATCCACCATGAAAGAAGTTCAGAAGCTGAATGGTAGATTGGTATCAATCAACAGGTTCCTAGCGAACCATGCAAGCAAATCTACCCCATTTGTCAATACATTGAGAAACTGCTTAAAGAAAAGCCAGTTCAAGTGGACTCCTGAGGCCGAGCAAGCTTTCAGTGAGATTAAAGAATATTTGAAAAATCTGCCCGCGCTCACAGCTCCACTTCCTGGTGAAACTTTGACATTGTACCTATCAGCAGGAGAGAGCGCCATCGGCGCAGTATTGTTGGTGGATCGCAAGGGAATCCAAACGCCAATATACTATGTGAGTCGGGTGCTGACAGATCCTGAGACGCGCTACTCCATCATGGAAAAGTTAGTTTTGTCACTAACACACGCGTCGCGCAAGCTTCATAGATATTTCAATGGTCATCCCATTGAAGTTCTGACTGGTTACAACATCCAGCAAGTCTTGCGGCGCCCCGCACTCTCGGGAAGGCTGACAAAATGGGCGCTGGAATTAGGAGAACACACGATCGCCTATAAGCCCCGCCCAGCAATAAAGGGACAAGTTTTGGCTGATTTCATTGCAGAAGTCCCCGAAGGAAAAATTGAAGAGGCTCAGCGCGAGGCAGACCCTCCGCGAGCCAATGATGAAGAAAATGTTTGGAGATTGTTCACTGACGGAGCTTCAAACAACGAAGGGTCCGGCGCAGGCCTAAAACTGGTGGATCCAGAGAATCATGAATATACTTACGCCATCAGGTTGGACTTCAAAAGCACCAACAATGAGGCTGAGTATGAAGCCCTGCTGGCTGGCCTGCGCATCGCGCAAAAATTCGGAGTCAAAAAGCTAGAGGCCCATGTTGATTCATACTTGGTAGCAGCACAGGTCAATGGCCTTTATGATGCCAAGGAGAACACCATGCCTCTGTATCTAGAGCAGGCGAAAAAGCTCATCGGGCAATTTGACAGCTTCAGAATCATTCATATTCCGCGCAGTGAAAACAAATCTGCTGACGCGCTGAGCAAGATGGCATCAACCAGTTTCGATCACTTTGGTAAAGATGTCAGGGTAGAAGTAATGAGTAACCCGTCGGTGGTAGCGAAGTCTGTCCTTGTAACTCATACAACCCCTTCATCATGGATAACTCCAATAATGGAATTCTTGAAGGAGGGAAAGGTACCGGACAATCGCGCACAGGCGAGGAAGATAAGACACAAGTCGCAGAACTATGAACTCCTTGATGGCACATTATATCGACGCTCTTATCTTGGACCGCTCATGAAATGCCTAGATGCTGAGGAAGCAAGCTATGTGATCAGAGAGATACACGAAGGAATCTGTGGAATTCATGCTGGCCCGCGCATGGTGGTTGCCAAGGCAATGAGCGCAGGCTACTATTGGCCAGGCATGTACTTGGACGCTTTAAAAGAGATCCAAAAATGCAAAGCATGTCAGAGCTATGCGCCAAACACCATGCGGCCAAAGAACAACTTGATTCCGGTGACCTCCGCATGGCCTTTCCACAAATGGGCAATCGATATTGTGGGTCCCCTACCGCAAGCGCCTGGGCGAGTAAAATTTTTGGTAGTGGCAGTAGACTATTTTACAAAATGGGTTGAAGCCAAGCCACTAGCAAAAATCACAGCCGAAGCGATGAAGCAGTTTATCTGGAGCCACATCATATGCCGTTTTGGCTTGCCCATGGAAATTGTGAGCGACAATGGCAAACAATTCACTGACAAGAAGATATCCAGCTGGCTCAAGGAATTGCGCATCAACCAAATTTTCACTTCAGTTTATCACCCTCAGGGGAATGGACAAGTGGAACGCGCGAACCAAAGCTTGTTAAATGGGCTGAAGAAAAGGTTGGAGGGAGAATCCCATTCTTGGGTCGAAGAGCTACCTAATGTCCTGTGGGCACACAGGACATTAAGCAAAACCAGCAATGGCGAATCCCCGTTCAGCCTAACCTATGGAACGGAGGCAATGATTCCAGCAGAAATTGGATGCCCATCCCATAGAGTGCTCATGATGAACAAGATTGATAACGAGCGCGAAAGGAGGTTGGATCTCAACTTACTTGAAGGGCGCAGAGAGGCGGCTATCATCAGTGAAGCCAAATACAAGAAAAAACTGGAAAAATATTATAACCAGCGCGTGAAAGAATGCCACTTCAAGAAAAATGATTTTGTCCTTCGAAACAATGAAGCTAGCCGCGCGATACCCCCGGGAAAAATGTCCCCCAATTGGGAGGGACCTTACCAAGTCTCGGAGGAATTGGGAAAAGGCGCATACGCATTAAAAGATTTGAATGGAAAGAAGATCCCGCGCGCATGGAACGCGGCACAGCTTAGAAAATGTTTCATGTAAAAAATGTCAAGTTTGTAATCAAGGCTTGTTAAGCCATTATGAATAATGATACGCGCTATCTTCTCTTAATGAGGATTCTATTACCTTTTGCATACATGTTTCACACTTCCCTTTATTAATTTTGAGCAATATGACAACATTGTATTGACATCAAAACGAAATAAAAACGAAGTAAAACATACATGCGCGAGCTTCAAGCTCAAACGCGTTAACGAGTCTTAACTCTAAAACGTCAGGGCCTTAGCCCAATTCTATTACCTTTTGCATACATGTTTCACACTTCCCTTTATTAATTTTGAGCAATATGACAACATTGTATTGACATCAAAACGAAATAAAACGAAGTAAAACATACATGCGCGAGCTTCAAGCTCAAACGCGTTAATGAGTCTTAACTCTAAAACGTCAGGGCCTTAGCCCAATAATGTGAGCCTTAGCTCAAATCACTCACAACATCTATCCTACATACTGCGCAGCCTGACCATAAAAATACCTAAACACAACTAAGGCAAAACAAATGCCAAAACATAGTTGTTAAGGTTTCAAGTCGAGGTCGCGCATGCAATTGTAATGGATATCTGAGCAACACATATTGATACGTAAAGGCTAAAAAACTCATAATTCCATATAATAAATGCGCGATAACGTCGCGCAAAAGAGGGATAATGAAAACGCCTAGGCACGTGTCAACATAATCAAGATATGGCAAAATCACTTACAATATGACAAGGATTAAGTATAATAATTTCCTTACAACCTTGTTCTTATTTCAACGTGCAAGCATATCTTATATTCAACAAGCAAACACGCAATATAAAGAGATGAATGGGGAATGCGCAAGATGCGAAGAAGGGAAAAACAAAATTTCATTCCAAAGCATTGAAATTTACAAGTTTACAAGATGATAAGATACAAACTACAAATAAAAATAAAAAACATGAAGGGCTTCTCAAGTCTCCACGTCGACGTCAGCCTCTTCATAGTCATCATCATCGCCCTCAGCATCTGGCGCAGCCCGCTCCTCGTCATCTCCAAACTGACCATAGTCAAGTTCTTCGTCTTGAATGGATTCTTCTATCACAATAGTGTCAGGAGCGGATCCTTTGGCCACGCCAGAGCCGCTAGCAACGCCAGCATTCCCCACGCCATCATCGCCGCCACCAGCCCCTTCGCACTCGTCAAGTAATTTCTTTAGCGCGACGAGATCGGGCTGGTCAGCAAGCGCGGATATCTGCAAATCATAAGGAAAAATATGAGTACAAAAAGACTTAGAAAATAAGTCAAGGTAATCTCATTTAAGGTTAAAATACCTGCGCAAGGATGGGAATGGGAGTATTCATATACTTCTTCCCCATCGCGGCCATGTCCGCGCAGGCAACGTCGCTCTGATAAGGGTACTCGGATGGGTTCTTCTTCAACATGCCATATTCATAGCCATCCGTAAACCCTTCAGCTCGACCCACCAAGCGCGCGGCAGCGTTGCAGTCCATCACAAGGGCCTGAAACTCGTCTGAGAATTTCATCACGTAAGCGCAACGAGTCATGCCCTGTGAGATTAGCCATTGGCGATCCTGCGCGAGGCCAGCAACAGACGTCTCGAAGGCAGGAATCTGAGAGTTTAATAACTCAACAGTTTCCTTAGTCTGTTTCAGCTCCTCTTTGTCGGACGCTGCTGCCGCCAGGACTTCTTCTTTTTCCGCTCGCGCAAGATCGAGTGCTTCCTGGCTAGACGCTGCCGTCGCCAAGGCTTCGTCTTTTTCGGCCTGCGCGGCCGCCAGCTCCCTCTTCAGGCGCGCAACCTCACTCTCCAGCGATGATTTGTCAGTTATAGACTGGACAAGAGCTTGGTCACGCGCCTCCGCGTCCAGCTCCAAGTCGCGCACTCTACGCGCGTACTTGGCCGCGTCCGCCTCGGCTGCCTGAAGCTTCTCCCGCGCAGCCTGGAGCTCATGCCCTCGCTTCACAAAGGCGGTGTTGGCACTTGCCCTGTTCTCACTGAGCTCTGCTTGGAGCTTCTCAGCTCTCTCTCGAGCATCAGAAAGATGCCAAGCAGATACTTTAGCCTCTTGCTTGGCTTCCGCAAGAGCATCACGTACCTTTACGTAATCATAGCGAAGCTCTTGGGAGGCAGCAAAGAAAGCCGACCCAGCAAACAGATGATCTTTAAGCAAGTCATCGCGAGCGCGGGCCTCCTGAAACCTCCTTTCAGCTGGAGGCACAGAATGAGCCCAGAAGTCCTCACACACACCCATGGACTGAAATGAGCTGTCCTCAGTAATGTTCCATCTCGGGCGGTAGATGTGATCGGCTTCCTGCAAACACAAAGTAATGATCTAAGTCATCAAAAACTAATATGAAAGTTCGCGCAGCGGAGCAAAAACAAACTTATACCTGCGGGGACGAAGCAGAAAAGTCAGCGGCAGGCCCACGAGAAGACGGCGACGCGAAACCTCGTGGCGCTGCAGGGCTGGCGCGGCCGCCGTCGGAGTCTTCAGCATGAACCTCCTCATCCTCCTCTGAAATAGGCCTTTTCTCCTGCGACCTAGAATCAAAATCAGTCTCGCGAGGAGGGCTGTGCGCAGGAGGAGGTGAGGGAGGTCTCGACGCCGCCAGATCGGCGCGTAAAACGGCCTCCTGCTCCTTAGTAATCCCGATGAGGGGAGATTCATCGCTTGCAGGAGCAGGAGCAGAGCCAACGGCGCTGGCACCCGCGCCAGGAGTGCCGCCAGCAGCTTGTACGCCAGCTACGGCTTCTATGAAAAAATCAACAACAAGAAATGGTTCATGACTTGATCTAAAAGAAAGTCAGAAAAAAAATAAAGTCCCAATAAATACCTTGGCGCAACTCCGTTCGCGAGTCAAACATCGCCATGAAGTCCATTCTACCCTTTTTCGAGGGTAAAACAGGGGACTTCGAAGCGACCGCCGGCGCAGGCGCGGCACCTTGTTGCGCCTGGGGTTGATCCACCAACGTCGCCGGCTCTACAAACATTTGAGTGAGCAAAGATTCATTAGTAACTCTATCAGAATCGCGCTCATAGAACCATAAAGGATAAAGCAAAGTATACCTGTCGAAGACGCAACGCCGCTTCCCTTTTCCGACGCGCGAAGGGAGGAGGTAGTGGCACCATACCTCAAGTGGACAGGAGGTCTGCCCACTTTTTGAGGCAGGGAAGACAGGGAAAACTTGGTGGTAAACACCTGGGTTTTCTCAGGTCCCTTCGCCTGAGTAGGAGGATCCTGAACAGCAGGGGCATCATCTTTCTTCTGCTTCTTACTGGCCCCTGCGCCAGTTTTCCCCTTAGCTTTACGCTTTAGTTGGGGCGGCTCCTCTTCCTCCTCCTCTTCCGCGAGCTCCAGCTCGTAGTTTTCGAGCGCATCTACAATACATGCAACAGAAGTGTTAGCCAAATTTGGTATTATAAAGGCAAATGCATAAGTACAAAGGCTTACCAGGCGCATCGCTGTCAAACAGAAATCCCAGATCAACAGGGATGAACATGTCATCGAAGCGATCGGGGAACCCAACCTCCCCAGCGCCCAGCGCGACGGAGTCACCCTCCATGTGCTCATCATAAGCGGCATGGACATACTCCTTGCTGACTGCACAAAACAAGTCAAATGATATCAGAAAAACAAATTATGTTCGCGCAGAAGTAATACAATGAGTTTAACTTACGCAAGCCGTCAACTTGGATAACGGGCTCAGTCGCGCTATCGGCCCACCTCCTGCTCATACCGACCCCCACCAGCGCCTCCTCACATATTTTCTTGGCGGGGGATGGTTCGGCGGTCAATTTTTTAACCCAGGCGCCAGTTGGGTTCTTGAATACACCCACATCCGCAAGCGCAGAAGAGATCGCGCGCATGGTCATGCGGATGGGGATCACACCAGCCCTGATGTAAAAAAACCTCTCAGACCAGTCATGAAGGCTCTTGAATGAAACAGTGGAGCACTTGACCTTCTGACTGCGAGGAATAAATGAGAATCAAGAATCTTGGATCTTGGGCTTATAAAAAAACTGAAAGCGCCGAGGGGTGGGCTCCTCGCGCTGAGATTTGCACATGAACTCAAAATGAGTCATGCGCACGAGTCCAAACGGATGGACTTGGGATATATGAATCCCATAAAACCTAAGCACCGCACCCACAAACCTTGTCATCGGAAGAAGAAGGTTGCAGTGGGTGAAAAAATGGCAGTAAAGGGATATATGACCGGTAGGCGGGTTCGCCGCCGTTTGACCGGACCCAGGCAACATGCAGCCAAACTCAGGGAGAAAACCCTGAGAGGCGATAAGGCTGTCAAAATCGGACTGCCTAAGTTTGCAGGGGATTTCATTCCACTTCTTCACGGCCTTGGTCCTCCCTGCCTCCTCCGATGAGGCCTCAGCAGCCTTCTTCCCCTTGCCGATCTTCTTCAATGTAGACATTACTAACGATTTTCTACGGCAATGGATGGGGGAGATTGTGTTGTCTGAGCTATCAGACATACAACTGTGACAACGAACAAAGGATGCTTCTGAAGAACAGATATCTGGAAGCAGAACAAAGGTAATCGGAATACAAAGAAAGAAAAGAGCTCTGAATAATAAACAAGAAGATGAAGAATAAAAACTCTTAAGGGCTGGCTTTTATAGGCCCAGGAGAGAGAAAAATTGGTGCTGATCGGACTTCACGCGCCCCCACTCGCAGGAGTAAGCCAACGCGAGCGCGACACGTGTCCCTGACACCGTGTGAGGGGACACGAAAAGAAACTGTACAGCTGCTGCCAGAGTTCACGCGCCACCACTCGCACGAACAGACCAACGCGAGCGCGACACGTGTCCCTGACACTATTTGAGGGGACACGAAAGGCAACTGTAGCACCTCGAGCACACGAAAGGTCTGACACGTCTCCATCACTGACGCATGACAGCAACAACCAACCACGTTCAGGGACGTTTCGTTTTCAACCAAAAGGATAGAATTTCGCGCAGCCAGGAGTAATAAGAAGAAAAGGACAAAACCCTATTAAAAGAGCAAACTATTAAGTCTAATATCTATCTTACCTCGCTCGCGCGAGACAAGACACACATTAGACTGGGGGGGCTTGAAGAGATATGTACCCGCCTCAACACCGAGCGAGGCGGGTCAACCCACAAGATACAGAAGAGTCTTGAAAACAAGACATTATGAAGGCACAAAGCTAAAACCTATGCGCATGGCGCATATCACATATGCTCACGCATATCACATGCTCAGGCATCACATGCTCAGGCATTACATGCTCAGGCACCACAGATGCTCAGGCATCACACATGCTCAGGCATCACATATGCTCATGCATCACATATGCTCACGCATCACATATGCTCACACATATCACATATGCGCGTGGCGCATATCACATGCTTGTGCATCACATATGCGCATGAAACATCTGCGCGTGAGAATAAAGAGAAGACCTCGCGCATCCTCAGGATAGGCGCATATCACACATGCACATAATCAACCTCGTCCTTATCCAAATCAGGATTAGGGCAACCTTGATTGTGCACGTCAGACAACCTTCCAGAAGGTATCTTTTTAAGGAATAAGAATATGCTGATGTTGACAGCTGCCAAATGAAAGGTGGACAACTCAGCATAACCCATGTGCTACCACGTGATTATAACCAATGAAAAAGCACCAGGTGTCCCCAAGGACACGTGGCGCAAATCAATTGGAGGAGGCCAACAAAACCCTAATTGGGTCTTAGCCCAATCAGTGGAAACCCTAGCACTATAAATACAGCATCAACTCCACAAGGAGAGGGATCCAATTATACACTCAGTTACAGCCAGTAACACACTCAATTACATCCAATTACAGAGTATTCAGCTATTAAGCAATACACTCCATTTTCCTTACTCTCACATTATTATCTTCTCCTACAAACACTTATTCTCACACCGGAGGGTTACCCCAAAGAGGACCCCTCTGTCCCTTTCTGAGGGGTAAGTTGACGGTGCTGTTCATTTTGTAGGTGGAAGAACCCAGATCCAAGAGAACCATCGGTGAAAAAGCATAATCACACCCGAGGAAAGTAGATCATCCACCAGTGAGTCGATCCACGTTTCTTCAGTGATGGTTGTACTTTTGGCTCACTTATGAGTCATTGGGCTTCGGTAGCACGTTATGGTTCCCTCGATCACAAAGATGTACTTCAGTTTAACCCTCATTTTATTCAAATCCCCACTACGCTCAGTTTTCATGCACCTCCTCCTGAAGCTGCGGTTTTGGGGACAAAGTGCGTCAATTCTGTCACTAGAAAATTCGTGTTCCCGAACTCAAAATCAAATGACCTCAAGAATAAGGTCGTTGCACTAGCGAAAGGTGGATCAACACTATCTATAAAAAAACCTACACGGGTTGAAGTATTGGCTTCTCTAATATACAAAACATGGGCCGCAGGATTTAAGAAATCTATTTTACTTGTTCCTATGAACGTGCGAAATAAATTTTTGCCAAAGCAGCCACAAACCGCCGTGGGAAATTTTGGGTCGTTTTTTTTTGTTCACAACCAAACAGGAAAGTGAAGCGTCGTTAGATGTGTTGGTTTTCAAGATATAGAAAGGGAAGATGGAACTTGAATGTGTTAAAAGTCATCAACTGGCTCGTGAAAAAGTTGATTCGTACTTGTCAATATTAAGTAAAGAAGAAGAGTTAGAAAATTACAAAACTTTTGTGTGTTCGAGCTTATGCGGGTTCCCTTTTAACAAAGTGGATTTCGGATGGGGAAATCCCGCAGTTGCAGGTGTAACTCTTAGACATGAGAAACGTATTGGTTCCTGTTTGATGGATACTCCTAATGGAGATGGTATTGAAGCATCAGTGACGTTAGAGCACAAGACATGGAAAGATTTCAAAATAACAAGGAATTGCTTTCATATTGTCAAAATTGATTAATTTTGATTTTGCAGCCTGGTTTAATAACATCACAACCGAATCTACCTTTTATTATCTTTGTTTATCTTGTTCGGTTTAGTTTCAAACGTACTGCATTGTGTTTATTTATGTTTGTGCGTGGTTCGTAGGCCATAAGACTTTAGAAACTGATTTTAAGCTTAAAACTTGTCCATAAGACTAAATCACGTGGCCTAAAAACAATTTACTCTATTTTTTTTGTTGCGTAAAAAGCAATTTACTCTATCTTCCTATTTTATTTCTAACTATTTTTTTAAAGTTTTCTTTACATATACGAATATTCTTTTCGTCAAGCCAATGATCCCTAGCTCAAGTCGTTAAGGTAGGACACCTACAGACTTAAATATAAAAAGAGGAAGGTATTTGGTTCTATTGAGCTAGGGATATTACTAAAACAGACTCTCTATTCATACGAGGTAGAGGTAAAGGTATTTACATTTTACCATTTTCGGACTCTACCATAATTTTGCTATTGGTGAGATTTACAATTTACTGAGTACGATGACGATGATGATGATGTATTTGATTCTAGTTCCACATCCACATGCATGTGACAAAAAATACGGGGTTCCAGACTTCGAGGTTGGGTCGAGGGTTTTTTCATTTATGGTGGGTTTTCTTATGTGGGATGGTCTATGGTACTCGGGGAATAGATATAATGGACCGGGTCAATGTTCCGTCAATGATCCAATTAGTCATTCAATTCACACACACACAAAGAAAAAAATATAATCATTTGCGTCAAATGCATTAAAATCCCTAGAGGGTACATATAATTACAATGTAACATTATTTGTTTTTAATCTTTTTTTTCCATTTATGCCACTTAATTAAAGCTTTACTATATATGTGTATAAATTTAAGTATGAACTCAGCCAAAATAAATAAAGCAAAACAAGTCTGAATTGTCTTTCATCAATGGTTATTTTATTATCATCCATATTTTGAATAAATATTTTGTCACTATATATGATGTTTTTGTCCCCTTCTAGGGATAAAAAAGTATGGAAGATAAGGATCATTAAATGAAAAGATTGTAACTGCTATGAACATAATGATATATACAAACATGGTGGCACTATATATCTACGTTTAATCCGCAGCTACAAGATTAAAATAAAAAGAGTCTTTCCATTAAAAGTTGATGATGATAGGGTATTTGCTAGAATTCGAAGGAAGACAGCCTCACACCATCATTTCTCGAGAACTAATCAAACCCTCATCTCCAACTCCATCTCATCTACGAACTTATAATCTTTCCAAGTTTGATCAGTACATCTCACATAACTTTGTTCCGCTAATTTTCTACTACCCAAACGATAAAAGTTGCAGTTTAACCCCTGATGACAAAGTGCGGAAGATGAAGGAATCATTGTCACAAAGCCTAACCAGATACTATCCGTTTGCCAGCAGGGTACACTCACCCACATCAACTTACATGCATTGTAACGATGAGGGAGTTGTGTTTGTCGAAGCCAAACACGATAGCCAAATGAACATGTCCCAACATATCGATGACGATGATGACATTGTTGGCCAACTTTTTGTTGATGGCTTGTCCCGGTGGCAACACTCTCCTAGTAAGAGAGCCAATCTCCTTGGAGTTCAAGTCAATCACTTTGCGTGTGGTGGAATCGCGGTGGCAGTGGCCATATCTCACTTAATTGGTGATGCCAGTACTTTTGGCTCACTCATGAGCCATTGGGCTTCTGTAGCACGTTATGGCTCCCTTGATCACCAAGATATAATCCCATTTAACCCTCGTTTTCTTCAGATCCATGCTACAACCAGTTTCCATGTACCTCCTCCAGAAACTGCGGTTTTGGGGACAAGGTGCATCAATCCTGTCACCAGAAAGTTTGTGTTCTCGAACTCAAAATTAAGTGACCTCAAGAATAAGGTCCTTGCAATGTCGGAAGGTGGATCAACAGTACTATCTATAAACAAACCTACACGGGTCGAAGTATTGACTTCTCTAATATACAAAACATGGGCCGCAGGATTTAAAAAATCTATCTTACTTGTTGTCGTTAATGTGCGAAATAAATTTGTGCCAAAGCAGTCGCAAACTACTGTGGGAAATTTTGGGTCATTTTTTTTGGTCATGACCAAACATGAAAATGAAGCATCATTAAAGGTGTTGGTTTCCAATATACAAAAAGGGAAGATGGAACTTGAATGTGTTAAAAGTCAGCAACAGGCTTGTGAAAACATTGATTCGGCCGCGTCAAGGTTAAGTAAAGAAGAAGACTTAGAATTACAAAACTGTTATGTTTTCGAGTTTATGCGGATTTCCGTTTAACAAAGTGGATTTCGGATGGGGAAATCCAGCAGTTGCAAGTTTAACGCTTAGACCGGAGAAACGTGTTGGTTGCTCTTTGATGGATACTCCTAATGGAGACGGCATTGAAGCATGGGTGACTTTAGAAAAACAAGACATGGAAAGATTTCAGAATGACAAGGAACTGCTTTCATTTTGTCAAAATTAACTAATTCTGATTTTGTAGCCTGGTTTAATAACTTCACAACCGAATGTGCCTTTTATTATATTTGTTTTATCTTGTTCAGTTTAGTTTAAAAAAATTGCATTGTGTTTATTTATGTTTGTGTTTAGTCCGGATGCCATAAGACTTTAGAAATCGATATGTTTAAAGCCCTGATGAACAGTAATTTGTGGTTGGGTAGTTATCCCAAACATCCGTCTAGCAGTTAAGCGAATCAGTGTCCTTATACTGATGTGACTCTTCGTTTACTGCATACCAAATAGGGTTGATCGAAACATTCTACGACCAATTCCCTTATTTTCGAATCAAAGTATATTGTGTGTTTGGTTAGTACTTGTTTGTTTACGTAGTAAATTCGATAAAAAAATCATAAAACGATGTTTTGAAACCCAGACCGGACGGTCCAACCTGTAGGCTTTATGGTTCGTTTATTAGCATAGTATTGTCCATGGTATTGCTCGTTTTCTAAAGAACCTGCCAGCTTTGGTGGTTGACGGTCCGACCGGAACCGGTGAACAACATATTGAACCGTTAAATTCTTTGTTTTCTATTAAATAAAAAAGAATTTACGATTAGGGAGTCGAAATACTCTAAAAGAAAACAGCAAAATGAACCAACCAAGCTTGATTTATGTTTATTTAGAAGAAAATAAGTCCTAAAATTGGAAAAAAAATTAAGTTTGCAGTCCCATTAGTGTAAAACAGCCAATAATGATTCAATTAATGACTCAACATAATAATGACAGTAGTTAATGTGAGCAATTAATGATTTAATTTCTATTATGTAATTAATACATTATTCCAAATACAAATTAAAAAAAATTAAAATTAAACTGAAATACAAATTATATGTATTTATATTTATATTACTTATGACGTCATCCGGTCAATGTATGGTCCGACCTCCCGGGCCGGTCTGACCTGTAACATGGTAATCGATGGTTTGTCCGAGTCTAAAGACATTGAATCAAAGCACACACATGTGAAAGGATGCATTGTTTTGGTTTTGGGATGGGTGTGATAAGACGGAAAAAAGTGAGAGTGATGTTAATTTAAAGTCGAAACATACAGTTACAGAATGGATGAATTAGAAATGAGGTATATATTTCCTCGTAAAAAAGGGTGTTATCGGTCACTTCAATATTTGTATAATGTGTTGTGCTTACTCGTTTATTTCTGATATGTGCATGTGTTGTGTCTGGTGGGCTTTGGAGGCTTTGGGCTTTTAAAAGTTTAAAAGCTTTGGGCTTAGAGCTACTTGTGTATGGGTTTAGCTGGTGAGAGTTTGTTGAAGGCCCATTTGGGTTGCTGGAGGTGTTATAACTAGGGCTGTTCACGAACCGAGTCAAACCGAGCGAGCCTCTGCTCAAACTCGGCTCGAATTGAAGATATTACTTTTCCACCATTGGCCTCTAGTTTCCTCTCTGTCTTTTATAATCATACTCACAGTTAGGGTTTGGTTATTGTTTCGTTGTTCTTGAGAGTTTATACACTAGATCATTGTGTTAATGATCCAGTTTCGTTGTAGTTGGTTTATTGGTGTTGTAAGCTTCGTCTGTGTTTGAAGATTGGAGATTATTTGTTATCTTTGATTGTTTGTGATTAATAACACATTTGTTTGGGCTTTAGTTGGGTTGAATTATTAAATTGGTTGAGCTTAAAACACATAAGGGTAACGTTATTTTTTTTTCATGGCTAACGAAACACGAAAACCTACCTAAAATTTATTTTTTTACACTACGACGATAAGTTGAGGGGTAGTCGAGGCCACCCCTAGCACTAACCTACATCTGCCACTGGGTAGCTTATGTACCTAGTGTCTGTTCTTAGTGTTGAACCTAAGCTTTTTAGAGAGGCTATTACCGATAGTAATTGGGTAACAACCATGAATGATGAAATGAATACTCTTAACATAAATCAAACTTGGGAGTTAGTTGATTTGCCTATTGGAAGAAAACCAATAGGGTGTAAGTGGGTATATAAAATTAAGTATAAATCAACCGATGAGGTTAAGAGATAAAAAAGACAGCCTTGTTGCAAAAGGTTTTAACCAGAGAGAAAGAGAGAAAGAATAGACTTTGATGAAACTTTCTCTCACGTGGTTAAAATGATAACCGTTAAGTGTTTTATCTGTTTGGTTGTGCAACATGAATGGCCTTTGTACCAACTTGATATAAATAATGATTTCCTTTATGGGGATTTACATGAGGAATTTTACATGAATTTACCCAAGGGTTTATTCTCTAAGGTTGTAACTAAAGTCTACAAACTTAAAAAATCCTTGTATGGCTTAAAACAAGCATCAAGGATGTGGAATGAGAAACTTGTAGGTGTTTTGTTGAGTATAGGTTTTGTTCAAAGTTCAAGTGATCATTATTTGTTTAATAAATATGTAAACAATGTGTTAATTGTTCTTTTGTATATGTAGAGGATATAGTTATCACCGGGAATCACAAGATGAGATAGAAAATGTTAAAATCCTATTAATATAAATTTTTTTGATAAAAGATTTAGGGTTGTTAAAATATTTTTTAGGGATAGTATTGAAAAAAACAGAAGGTTATTGTTTATCACAAAGAAACTATTGTGTTGAGCTTTTACAAGAATTTGGTTTAACAGCTTGTAAACCGGTTAATGTACCTATTGAACAAAACTTTGTACTTTCAAATTTGTGTAAAAAGGATGATTCTCTTTTATAAAATATAACCATCTAAAATTAATTTATTTATCTCATACCAGACTAGATATTTCGTATTCGGTTCAATATCTTGTTGATGTATGTGGCGATGGCGGTGATGTTGTACGCCGATGGTGACGGTGGTCTGGTAGGGTGATGTTGTTGACGGGTTCCATTTAGGAACCTAGGCGACGGTGGTCGTCACAGTGGTGAAGGTACGATTGGTAGGGGAATTCGAAGGACCAAATTGACGGGTTCCATTTATGGTATTTATTGTTGCTCATTTGCTTGAAGGATCAGATTGGTATGGGGAATTTGAAGAAGAATGTGTTAGGAAAATTTAGGGTTTTATCAATTAAAAAGGGGAAACGATGTTAAAAGAAAAGAGAAACAAATATAATAAATGAAGTTATCATTTTAACCCTGACTTAACGAAGGAAATTGACGGGGTTAAAAAAAGTACTAAAATTGCATGTTTTTTGAAACTAAAGTTGTCATTTGCACAAAATAAAAAATATATATTAAAGCTGCGTAGTTGGCCAAATAAAGAATATATAATTATGGCAAGTGAGTTATGATAATTTATATTGATTGCAGTGGGGGGACGGTGGAGGTTGCGACGATGGTGGGGGCTATGGCGATGGTAGTGGTGTTGGTGGCGGCGATGATGGGTTATTTGTGGATGTAGAAACGATGGTGGCAGAGTGGTAGCGATGATGTCGGTTGACGAGCCACTATTACCAAAAGTAGAAACCAATAACTAATCTGTTATTGCTTAAAACATTACATAAATTGAATTTATAAGACATCACATACTTTATTACATTTATCAAAAACTAAATCTCTATTTAAACCTCTCAAGCCCTCTTCCATAGCCTTATAACGTGAGCTAACATCCTGTGAAAGATAGCTATAGCATATACAAAGTACAATATGTATTGTTATATAAGGTCGTCTCGAAAATTTTGAATGTCCAAAAAGAACACTAAAAAAAACCCTTATATAAAAAAAAATTCCTCACAAAATCGTGCAATAAAACATATTATTAAGTTACCTGCAAGTCTATTACTTCATTATTCATTAATATGCCCGAACCCAATAATATATTATCATATTGGTTTGATACATAATCGAACTGTTCATATTTTTTTAGGCTCTTATTGGTTTCTTATCATTCAAGTTCACTTATTAATGTTAGAAATATATATTTATACGTATATGTATAATTTTTTTAAAAAAAATTTACGCCTTCATCGAAATCATGCCTAAAACGTCGGCCAGGCCTTGTAAGGGCCTGCTGTTATAACTACACTATATAATATCGAAGTTTCAAAATCACATTCATTGCCACGTTAGATGTCACATTCAGTTTTTTTTATCACTGATTACTTCAAGTATACGGTTTTAGTAACAATATAAAATTTTAAGTAACACATTCAGTTTCATGCTTTGACTGTTTGGTAAGCTTGTACTGAATCATTGAAAGGCTTGACCGATTAAGAGGTCATATCTAAATCTATTAGCATGTTTTTAAAACCTTAAAACTTACATATTAATAGGTTCCATTAAACATTAAGAGACTTTTTAACAGAACCAAAGACACTTAATTAACTTCGACTAAGTCAGATGTAGTCTCTTAATTGAATCACTAAAAGGCTACCAACGACTTTTAGTTGCACACTTAGTGGCATATTCACCATATGGTTTAAATAAACAAGGTAAATTAGATTTTATTAATCCTTTCGTTTTGCAATTGGCCGATAATAATCTTACCTCAAAAAATTCTTGCCACAAGTCTCACCTTTCGCTCATTTCGTCTTATTGGACCTCCGTTAAAAAATCTTAATTCTGTTAAGTTTTTTTCCAACTTTCAAACTGATGTTTTAGAGCTTTTGATCTTAAGAAAGATGTGAGTCGAATAATGTAAAACTTAAATTAAAATAGTGCTCCAAACAACAATTATTAAAGAAAACGATAAAAAAATAACTAAATGGCAGTTGTAAAAGTGAATTTAGATAGCATGTGTATCAAATTATTGACCCCTCGAATTATCAAGAAGATGATCATGTACACTAATATGTATTCTACCAATTGTTTTGATTTAACCCATGCAACTTTATGATTATAAGTTATACTCTTTTTAACGACGCTCTTAAAGTTAAGCTATATATATCTAATCTAATTATATTATTAAAGCAAACATATCGTGAGCACATAGCCGATGTCCACATAGGCAATTTTCTTATATAACACTAATTTATCAACATTATATTCAATCGTATATTCAAACGTTGTAATAGTTACGTAAACTTTCCATTTTAAAACATTTGACTAATTTTAAATACATCAATAATATCAATAATTATTTATTTATATGAACAATGATAATTAATTAGTAAGGGTGTAAATCATGTTTTCTTCCATAATAAGTCTATTGACAGATAATTGTAACATAATCTAATTCGAATTTTAATTTTAGAGCTCCAAAATTAATAATAATATATGTAATACATAATTTAATGTTTTATAAGGATTGTTTCATATGCAACTATATTAATTTTTTTTTGTTATGTTATGTGCTTTATGTAATAAATCAAAACTCATCCATAATCTTATACACTTGCTAACAATCTACTACAAAACGTTGATTGCTTTAACATCTTCAATTTCATTACCAAAACATAAAATTTATATAAAATGATGTTTATATATCATGTTAATTTACAAATTGTTCAAGTATATTAACTAATATCTTGTTTTATTTGTGTTTTATTTGTGTTTTACTATATTTTCAGAGTGCATGTAGTACACATGTTCCTAACCTAGTATTCCATTAATTGAGTGATCGAAAATTTGAGTGTTCTTCTTATCTATAATTCGATTAGTATTATTAGTAATTAATTATTGATTCTAACCTCGTGTAATCACTTAACAAGTTAACTCGATAGTAAAATAAGCCATTCATCTAGACAAGTATTCTACATCGCATGCTCAAACTACTAACAATGAAATCCCTAGAGGCTAGATATAATTACAATGACACTTTTTTTTTTCTTTTTTCCATTTATTTCACCAAAAGCTTGACTACATATTTTGTCTATAAATTGAAGTATAAACCCAGCCACGATATATATATACAAAACAACACAAGCTTAAATTGGGTTGATCAATGGCTGCCACTCCTGGTATTCTCACAGATTGGCCATGGAAACCACTTGGAAGCTTCAAGGTAAAACCATCACCCCTTTCACTTCATGCAAGCTTTATGGCTTGTGAATTAAAAAAATATTTCAAACTTACAATTAGTCTCTATTTCTAAGTTTATGTATGCATGCATTAGTTCTTCAGATAATATATATTCTTGGTGATCTGTCTTTCTCAATGTTCTCTTATTTTTATTTGGTGTTCATTCATAATACACGACTCGTTTACAGGTTTACGGGTTGAATCCAATATAGAATAATAACTTTTACATGAACCTGGAAATCTTAAAAGAAATGCATGATATAAATTAGTCACGCTTAAACTAGATATCCTTAATCTTGTTTAGCTCTTAGCTTTTGACATAAAATATCCAACCAAAAAAAATTTGACATAAATTTAACCCAATTTTGACATATAATATAAGTTTATAATGATATGCGAGTGTGGATTGGATATAAAACTATGTATTTGATAAAAAAAATCCTAATACATAATAACTTTCTTAATAAACTGGAGGCCATAATTTTTCGAAGGTCTAAAGTGGTTGCTTTACTTTCAAACCCATTGGGCCGCCTAGTGTGGGTTGGATCTAAAACTGATCCAAACCCATTTTGACTAATCTTAAACTTGAGAATTCCATGTTGGGCATCTGACATGTTTTGTGTTGCCTTGATAATTCACACTAGTTAGGCATTTAGGCCTACGAATGAATTAAATGTTTGGTGAACTGTTTGCGAATCGTTCGGTAGAAAGTTCGTTTATTTAATAAACGAGCGAACATGAACAAAAACTTTGTGTTCGTTTAAATGAACGGATATGAACACATATTTCGTTCATTCATTTTTGTTCGTTAATGTTTATGTTCATTTATGTATTAATAAAAAATAATTAAATACTATCTAGATAAGACTTATACTTAAAAGCTTCATATTTATCCATTTAACTGTATTCACTTATGTTCGTTTTTGTTCATTTACATTTGTTCATATATGTTTGTTAACCTTTATTCAGTTATGTTCGCTTATGTACGTGAACTATTTGTTTAGATTTTAAACAAACACTAACATGTTCACTTTATAAATTAAATAAGCGAACACGAACACAATATATTTCTTCGATTAAGTGTTCGTGTTCGTTTAAAGTTAAATGAACGAACACAATTTAGCATGCCCTTGTTCGTGTTCGTTCAGTTTATTTACTAGCCTACTCTTAGTTCATTTTGTAATATTTGTACTATTAAAACATTGTACTTACTATATATATGTTAGAACATCTATTAACAATTTTACTGCATTTTATTTAACAAATGAAGTATGCGGTATTGGCACCATGGGTGGTGAAGAGCATCTATGACTTTGTGACTTCATAAGCAAACATGAGAGATTCAACAACTATTCTCCTACTTCCTTTACTCTTAACAAGAATGCTTCATAATCAATTTTGGATTTCTTTCTCTCGATACTGAAGAAACACTAACCGGACCCCGGGCAGATTACGGATAACCTGGGGATTAGATAGATGTTTCCCACGAGGGGTTAGACCCGGCAAAGATGGTTCTTCTGATAACCTGCAAAACAGACACCGTGAGCTCGTCACTGAGAAGGGGGGGTTCCTCCTTGTGACCACCCTCCGGCGTGAGAATCAGACTAGATTGCTCTTTAAATATAAATGTATATTAAGAGATTGCTAGAGCAGATATCAGGTATAATATGTAATACGAGATAGTATATGATGATAATGTGATAAGATGAGATGATCATACCATTTGGGGTATTTATAGCCGAAGGTAGGTTTCCAAAGAGGTGTGGCCGGCTGAATAGTATTCCTGTTCTACCAACTGTGGCCTACGCACGTGCCATGCTGGTAGTTGGTGGGTAGGCAGCTGCTGACAGTGACATACAGTACAAGAGCATGCTGCTCGCCATACTACTGTCAATGAGCTGTCGTATCTTTGGTCAGATCTTTTGCCCATACCTCGTCAGGTACAGTACAGAAGATCTTCCCGTATCGTACGGACTGGCTTTTGGGCGGGAGTATTCCCCCTCCCGCCTTTGTGCGGGATTGTTCCCGGCTTTGCTCATTCCTTCAGGTGACAACTGAGTGATTGAGAGCTAAGTGCCTTGTGCGTGTAGCCTTGCTGCGCGGGTGGCCTTCCCTGATGGCTTGTATCCGCAGCTGCGGGAACAAGCAGAGTACTTCACCATTGGGAGGCATTTCCTGCGGGAACAGCTTGCGTACTGCGCGTAAGGACGTCACGTCTTTGAGCATGGTGGGTCCTGTGGATCCAGTTGGTTTCTGCGCAGACGTCCCTCTTCAAGGTGAGTCTTGCGGGTCCAACTGGGCTCTGCTGGGACCTACCTCTTCAAGTCCCCCCAGTCCAATGTTCTTCTCATGAATGTTTAATAAAGTGAGGTGAACTTTTGGACTTAAGCAAAGGGTTTTGAAAAAGGTTTAGTTTTAAGGTTTTCCATGGGGATTCTTCCCGCGGAAGTCCTTGTCACTTGAGAAATTCCCGACTTTCCTGCTTGATCTTTGGGTATGATGCGGGTAGGTCTGTAACCTCCTCGCAAGTCAGGAGCGTTGAGTCCCACTTGTGTGGATTCTCCATGAGGTTTTGGTAGTTTTGAACATAGTGATCAATTATGTTAAAACCACCAATTCCATCCTGGAGCTTCAAACAATGTAGTTCTCGACGTTCCCGCTATGCGGGGATGTTATTTCCGTTTCCGCAAGCATTGCCCAGAAGATCCTTCTTGGTTTCAATTCCCTGCGGAGCGCTAGGTATGTGAAGGGTTTTGCCTTAACACTGTACCCGCGCTCGTCTTACGGTTACTTTACTTCCAAGGTATTCCTGGCGTCAATTCCCTGCGGGTGCTAGGTATGTGAAGGGTTTTGCCTTAACACTGTATCCGCACCCGTCTTATGGTTACTTGGTTGCCAAGGTATTCCTGGCTTCAATTCCCTGCGGGTGCTAAGTATGTGAAGGGTTTTGCCTTAACACTGTACCCGCACCCGTCTTATAGTTACTTGGTTGCCGAGGTATTTTTGGCTTCAATTCCCTGCAGGTGCTAAGTATGTGAAGGGTTTTGCCTTAACACTGTACCCGCACCTGTCTTACAGTTACTTGGTTGCCAAGGTAAGGGGTATTTTCCCGCTTACTTTTGAATCTTTTTGAATTTTTTTGAAATTCGAAGAGTTGGTGAAAGGATAAGAACAGTCCAAACCTCTGAAACGTCGTGCGACGGTTTCTTCTGACTGTGTCAGGACGTGCAGGAAGTTATGGTGACGTGACAGTACATGGTCATTCCAGACGCTTTTTCAGGCGCGTGGGCGCGATTTTTCGGGCGCGTGGCCGCGAAATTAATGGTACGCGTCCTTTCAACAGCTGTTGCCAGCTTGCTTTTTCCCACGTGTCATAGTTTCATTGCACCTTCGATTTCTCTCTCCTCCGCATTAAATTCATCGCATTAATTGCGATTAGTATATAAAGGGGGAGAGGGTTCTTTGTAATCCACACTTTCACTTTTCTCTTCATCTTCAAAACGATTTCCGGCGAATACTCACCTTTTCAGTCGAGCATTCTCTTGAAATCGTTTTCTACTTCCATCTGCAAGATGTCTTCTCGCGATCTCGAATCTACAACCCAGGAGGCTGGGGTGTACGCCGATGACAAGAGTACTGCTGGCGAGTCTTCTGATATACGTTTAACGCCGTTGATCTCTAGTAAATATAAAAACCGTGGTTTATCAAATGCTTTAGTGAAGAGATCAGCGCGTTGTTCCTGAGTGGGGATTTTTATCACATCGATTAACTTCTTTTCGTAGCAGTCACGAAGGAAGTGATATCGAATTTCGATGTGCTTCGTTTTGCTAAAATGGACCGGATTTTTGGTAATTGAAATTGCAGCAGAATTATCAATATATATGGGAGTAGTAGAACATTCAATACCGTAGTCACGCATTTGTTGCTGAATCCAAATAACTTGAGAACAGCAACTGGCAGCCGCAATATATTCCGCCTCAGCTGTTGAAGTGGAGACTGACGTCTGCTTTTTGCATTGCCACGTTACTAAATGACTTCCAAAGAACTGACATCCTGCTGTTGTTGATTTGTAATCGAGTTTACAACCACCATAATCCGAATCACTATACGCATGAAGATCGAAGTTGTCATCATAAGGATACCAAAGACCCCAATCTGGAGTACCCTTCAGATAACGCAAAATTCTTTTGACTGCAATCAGATGGGAGACCTTCGGCTTTGACTGGTAACGTGCACAGAGACACGTAGCAAACATTATGTCTGGCCGAGAAGCAGTCAGGTACATTAGAGATCCGATGATCCCTCTATAGTGAGTTGGATTGATCAATTCACCCTTCTCGTCAGGATTAATCCCGTGATTAACCTCTAAAGGAGTTCCCTGTGAAGAAGAACTCAACATCTCAAACCGTTTCAAGATGTCATTGACGTATTTTGTCTGGTGAATGAAGATACCGGAATCTTTTTGATCAACTTGAAGTCCTAAGAAGAACTTCATCTCACCCATGGAGCTCATTTCAAATTTTTCTTTCATCACTTGTTCGAACTCCTTACAAAGTGTTTTATTCGTGGACCCGAAGATGATGTCGTCCACGTACACTTGTACCATAATTAGATCTCCTTCTTTTTCTTTTGAGAATAGCGTGCAGTCAATGGTTCCCCTTCTAAACCCGTTGTTCAGAAGGTGTTTGGATAGTTCTTTATGTGCCAGTCTGCTCTGCCTGTCGATCTATATCAGTACATCGTCAGGAAGTTCATGCTCGAGTCTCTCGGGCCTGAGTTTCCTGAACTCCATCAGACGGTGTATGATGCCCCCAGAGGCAAGATCGGGGTATATGCTGCATTCTTTGTTTATGGGAATCTTAGGTTCCCATTGACAAAGTTTGTGTACCGTGTCCTGGAGAGGCACGGTGTGCACCTGACCGAGGTGCACCCGATGGCGATCGCGAAGATTCGCCACTTCGAGTGGGTGTGCCGGATTCTGGGCATTGAGCCCTTTGTCGACCGCCTGATGACCTTCTACTCTTGGAGGTGCATCCAGGGGTGGTATACTCTGATAACCCGGATCAAGGGTTTGAAGATTAGCGCAACCGAGCGCAGTCTTCGCTCATGGAAGCAGGAGTTCTTTTACATCTCCGCTCGTGCCATCCCTCTTGCCATGAAATTCAAGAATGGGCAAGCACTTCCCAGCCTTCACGCCTCCAACTACCAGGAGGCGGAATGGTTCTCGAAGATATCCCGAGTCCAATCTCCGGTTTACCAGTTTGCGGAGTCCGGGATGGTGATGCTCGGGATGAGCCGGGTGTGGAAGGATGCGGATGCGCGAAAGATCCCGATCGTCCTCGGATACGGTTTGAACTCTGTTCCTTACGGTATGCTCTGTTTCTTTTTGTTGATTTAGAATCTCTTCTAACTTCTTTCATGTTTATTTCAGAGGGTAACGACTTGCAGTCGCTCCTGTATCCGCGGGAGGCTGACAGTCCCGCTCGGATGGGTACTCGCGCTCTAGACGAGAACGAGTTGCCCATCCTAGAACAAACGGCGGATCGGTTCGTGGAGGTCTACCCGTTAGGCCACGAGATCCTGAGCGCCAGGCGGCCAGGTAAGGCGCTATTCAACCCTCGACCCCTCAATGTTGAAACCTCTGCTGGAATTCCTCTAATCTTATGTTCTGATAAGGAATCCGCAGATGGTCCTCCGTTGGTGCGGAAGAAGAAGGCTGCCGGCGGGAAGCGGGCTGTCCGGGAGGAGAACGTAAAGCTTACCGCAGTGGCTGCGGAAAAGGAGAAGGCCTTCAAGGCCCTCGAGGTTGAAGTTCAGGCCCGGCTCGAGGCCCGTTCCAAGGCTGCCCAAGCTGTTAACGAACAGCTTCGGCTGGCTAAGGAAACTGCAGGAACGCAACCGAGAGGGCCACCAAGGCTGAAGCTGTTGCTGAGCCTCTACGCGTGGAGAATGAGGAGCTTAAAGCCAAATTAGAGGCTCTCCAGCAGGCTCATGATGCCTTTGCGATGGAAGACGCCAAAAAGCTCCAGGAGATCTTGGACCAGAGGGGGGTGCTTGACCATACTGAGCGGAAGCTAAAGGGCGTCGAAGAGGCTGCGGCTAAAGAAGTGTTGCTTGCCAACCTCAATAAAAGTGAAGCCGAACGCGCCCGTAACGAAGCTCAAGCTGCCCTCCAGGAGGCTCTGGTTGCCAAGGAATGGCTTCTTCGAGAAGCGTTGTCTCAGGTATGTTTAGCTTTATAAAGTCTGCGCGCTTTTCTTTGTAAATAGAAAAGGTTTTGATACTTGTATTTTTTTCTTGTAGGTTGTGCATCGGGTCTTTGCTGATACGTCTTATGACGATGCTATGAGCGCAGCCCTCAACGCTTCTCACGAGGATGGGGAAAAGGCCGGCTTCCTGCTTGGTCTAGGTTCGTTGAGAAAGGCATCCGCCTTCCAACTTCCCTTTGTATAATGTTGATACTGAAGCTGTTTATGACCATGCAGTGAATCAGTATGCCGCCTTCCCGCATCCGGTGGTGGAGAAGGTGACCAAGTTGCTACTGCTGATGATGGGCTAGCTATCCTTAAAGCTTTCCTTGAACCGCCACGCTCTACTGATGGTGCTGGTCCGAGTGGAAGTGGCCCTGAAGCTTGATCCTGAAGATCCCTTCCCACTGCTAGGATAGGTTTAGCTTGTATAGATTTATATTCTTGTAGGCGGGTAGTTACCCGGCCATTCTTGTAATGATATTATGAAATATAAATCTTTGTGCGGGTAAGACCGCTATTTTCACTGGATTCCTTGCTTTATAAACGTTATATGACTTGCATACTTTAGTTTAAATTAGCAATTTTCCAAGTGTTTAGAATAAGTTAACCTTTGAACGTGGTAGATAATAGGTTGAAGTTTTGCTTCCTCTTTCGTGATTGTGCGGGTAGGACCGTCACTTGCACTTAGTAGGATGGCTAAACTTTACCTACATCTGACCTGCGTGGAGGTTTTCCTCATCTTTTTTGAAATTTCTAAGTGTTTAGGATAAGTTAACCTTTGAACGTGGTAGATAATAGGTTGAAGTTTTGCTTCTTCTTTCGTGATTGTGCGGTTAGGACTGTCACTTGCACTTAGTAGGATGGCTAAACTTTACCTACATCTGACCTGCGTGGAGGTTTTCCTCATCCTCCTGTTAGAAATTAAGTATTTTGAATAACCGTTCGACGCGCGTTTGTCAATAGGTTCGGTTTCCTCTCATGATTTGTGCGGTTAGGACCGGCACTTTCATTTAGTTGGATGACCAAAGTTTACCTATGACTGACCTGCGTGAAGGTTTGCCGTTTTTTGGGTTTATGCGGGTTTTGCCGCCTTCCCCACGCAACGACTTTCACACATGTATGCGGTGAAAACCGGAATCAGTGTTGAATAAATTAACCGTTCGACGCGCGGTTGTGAATAGGTTAGTGTTCAGTTTCCTCTATCATGATTCATGCGGATAGACCGGCACTTTCATTTAGTGGGATGACTGAACTTTACCCTTTAACTGACCTGCGTGAAGGTCTGCCGTTTTTTGGGTTTATGCGGGTTTTGCCGCCTTCCCCACGCAACGACTTTCCACGTAATTATGCGGTGAAAACCGGCATATCCGTGTTGAATAAATTAACCGTTCGACGCACGGTTGTTAACAGGTTAGTGTTCAGTTTCCTCTATCATGATTCATGCGGATAGACCGGCACTTTCATTTAGTGGGATGACTGAACTTTACCCTTCAACTGACCTGCGTGAAGGTTTGTCGTTTTTTGGGTTTATGCGGGTTTTGCCGCCTTCCCCACGCAACGACTTTCACACGTAATTATGCGGTGAAAGCCGGCATATCCGTGTTGAATAAATTAACCGTTCGACGCGCGGTTGTTAATAGGTTAGTGTTCAGTTTCCTCTATCATGATTCATGCGGATAGACCGGCACTTTCATTTAGTGGGATGACTGAACTTTACCCTTCAACTGACCTGCGTGAAGGTTTGCCGTTTTTTGGGTTTATGCGGGTTTTGCCGCCTTCCCCACGCAACGACTTTCACACTTATGTATGCGGTGAAGACCGGCATATCCGTGTGGAAAGTTCATAAAGTATAAATGTAAAATCATCAGCGTCGATGTTCTAAGGAGAATCATTTCCATTAGAAGTGGCTCTGGGCCTTTTCTTTACAAATTTGGAATTGATCTACATGCAAACTGTGTAATTGAGCTCCCTTCCATGTTGTTGGGATGGGAGTGCCATCGAGCCGATATGCACCTGGTTCGGGATCTCGTTCTTTACGCAGCATGTAGTCTCCACATTGACGCTGCAATTTTATTCGTGTTTTCCCCAGCTGGGGTTCTACACGCATCAGCCTGCTCAGCGTTCATTGCGCCACGAGGTGCGCGAGCGTCCAATCTCTGACAAATGCTTCGACCATGTCCTTTACGTCTATGCATTCTTCAGTGTTGTGGCCTTTTGTCCTGTGAAAGTCACAGTATTTGCTCCGATCAGCATTGTGACGATGTCGGATTATTGGAGCCTTTGGCCATGGGAGCTCCTCAGTGGCGAATATCTCGGTGACGCTTTTGGTGAATGGCGTCCATCTGGAGTTCTGGTTTGGCTGTACGTTATCCCTTCCGCCTAACCGATGTTGCAAGCCGGATGAGGTGTCAAAGTTTACCCTTGACTGCCAAATGCCTAGCTTCCGCTTTTTGTTTAGTCGGGCGGTAAGGACGTTGTCTTCTCTTGTTTTCTGGGTGTAGAGGTTTGTGCTCTGTGGGAGATCTCTACCCAGTTGCCTCTCAGTTTCCGCAAAGCGTTTAGCTGCTGTCATGATGGCATCCCATGTGGATGGCATGCCATCTTTACCCGTTAAGGTGCGGATGAGCTCTGGGTCGTTCGCGCCCTGAATAAAAGCAGCGCGAACAAGATCTTCGCTAATGTTACCCAGACTTAGCTTCTTTGAGTTGAAGCGAGTGATGAAGTCTGGCAAAGATTCATCTTCCTCTCGAATGCATTTGAGGATTGTCCATTGCTCTTCGGTATACTTTCGTTGTTGGCTGAAGTGTTGGATAAACTTCTGTTGGAAGTCTGCCCAGTCGTAGATGTGGTTGACCGGTAGACGATCGAACCACGCTCTAGCTGGCCCAACAAGCGTCATTTGGAACATGTAACACCACGTAGGTTCCGTCCAATTGCTGACGGTTGCCCCCGCTATGAATCTGTTCAAATGATCGTCTGGGTCAGATATACCATCATATGTGCCTATGTTGGACATTTGTTTGGCACTTTTTGGGGCAATTGCTTCCGCAATGTCCCTTGCAAATTTGGACGTTCCCGCATTTGCAAGAGTTGGTCTAAATGTTTTGGAGAAGTCACGTGGGCTTCCACCTGGGTTTTTTGGTTTGAAGGCTTCCCCAAAACGCCTTCTCGGTTGGGAGTCCGTTTCTTTACGCTTCCCTTTCGCCTTATGACGAGGGTTTGCGTCTCTATCGGATTCCTCCGAATCATCGTCCAAGTATTCTTCGAATTCGTCAGCCTGTTGGACGGAACGCAAGCGTTCGTCCAACTCAGCTTGGAATTCCTTCTGACGTGCCTCCGCCCATGCCTTAACTTCATCGAGTGTTTGGCGGGGGAGCCTTGTTCGTTTCTCTAACTGGGTATCGGTGAATCCCAGTGAGCGATTATTTACTGCACTTGCCCCAGCTTGGGTAACTTGGGTAGTGTTCGTAAAATTTACTTCACTTGCCCCGGCTTGGGTAACCGGGGTAGTGTTTGTAAAGACTGTGTAGCCGGTATTCCCCCCAGTAGCTGGGGTTGTGGTTACCGGAGTTTCTTTAACCATCTTTCCAGAAGTTTGAAAAAACTGAAAAGAAATGAAGTTCTATCTTTTATGCACGGATGGCGCCAATGAAGAAACACTAACCGGACCCCGGGCAGATTACGGATAACCTGGGGGTTAGATAGATGTTTCCCACGAGGGGTTAGACCCGGCAAAGATGGTTCTTCTGATAACCTGCAAAACAGACACCGTGAGCTCGTCACTGAGAAGGGGGGGTTCCTCCTTGTGACCACCCTCCGGCGTGAGAATCAGACTTGATTGCTCTTTAAATATAAATGTATATTAAGAGATTGCTAGAGCATATATCAGGTATAATATGTAATACGAGATAGTATATGATGATAATGTGATAAGATGAGATGATCATACCATTTGGGGTATTTATAGCCGAAGGTAGGTTTCCAAGGAGGTGTGGTCGGCTGAATAGTATTCCTGTTCTACCAACTGTGGCCTACGCACGTGCCATGCTGGTAGTTGGTGGGTAGGCAGCGGCTGACAGTGACATACAGTACAAGAGCATGCTGCTCGCCATACTGCTGTCAATGAGCTGTCGTATCTTTGGTCAGATCTTTTGCCCATACCTCGTCAGGTACAGTACAGAAGATCTTCCCGTATCGTACGGACTGGCTTTTGGGCGGGAGTATTCCCCCTCCCGCCTATGTGCGGGATTGTTCCCGGCTTTGCTCATTCCTTCAGGTGACAACTGAGTGATTGAGAGCTAAGTGCCTTGTGCGTGTAGCCTTGCTGCGCGGGTGGCCTTCCCTGATGGCTTGTATCCGCAACTGCGGGAACAGGCAGAGTACTTCACCATTGGGAGGCATTTCCTGCGGGAACAGCTTGCGTACTGCGCGTAAGGACGTCACGTCTCTGAGCATGGTGGGTCCTGCGGATCCAGTTGGTTTCTGCGCAGACGTCCCTCTTCAAGGTGAGTCTTGCGGGTCCAACTGGGCTCTGCTGGGACCTACCTCTTCAGATACAAGACGGCGAAAGGCCAAAACAGAATTGTTGACAAGACTATTGAGTTAGAACAAGTTGATCGAGAAAGAGACTGGTCCATTTCTCCTCCTTTTATACATGATAACACCAGAAGTTGTGTTTTTAGAATATATACCTACGGTTCATCTTTATATCACACTTTCTATAAAACATATATAAATAATATTTCAAATACAACTTTAATGTATAGTGTATACTAACATATTTTTATGTAACACTAATTGGTTTAATTAATATGATAGCTTCACTTATTAAAAATAGATAACTTTGTTTTCAGGGATGACCAAATAATAATCACCGGATTATTGTATTATTTGGTAACTCAATACATGGAAGGAGGTAAACACTTACCAGTGTGGAGGTTAGATGGGATCATTATTATTATTGTGCTACATGCTGGTCCGGTAGAATTCTTATATTATTGGCTTCATAGAGCTCTTCACCACCATTTCCTCTACAACCGCTACCATTCTCATCACCATTCCTCCATAGTCACTGAAGAAACACTAACCGACCCCGGGCAGATTACGGGTAACCTGGGGGTTGAATAGATGTTTCCCACGAGGGGTTAGACCCGGCAAAGATGGTTCTGATAACCTGTAAAACAGACACCGTGAGCTCGTCACTGAGAAGGGGGGGGTTCCTCCTTGTGACCACCCTCCGGCGTGAGAATCAGACTAGATTGCTCTTGAATATAAATGTATATTAAGAGATTGCTAGAGCAGATATCAGGTATAATATATCAGATACAAGATAAGATGAGATGATCATACCATTTGGGGTATTTATAGCCGAAGGTAGATTTCCAAGGAGGTGTAGCCGGCTGAATAGTATTCCTGTTCTACCAACTGTGGCCTACGCACGTGCCATGCTGGTAGTTGGTGGGTAGGCAGCGGCTGACAGTGACCAGGCCTGCTGTGTACTATTCCTTTTCCACCAACTACAGGCTATGCACGTGGTATGACAGGAGTTGGTGAGTAGGTAGCGGCTAATAGTGACATACAGTACAAGAGCATGCTGCTCGCCATACTGTTGTCAATGAGCTGTCGTATCTTTGGTCAAATCTTTTGCCCATACCTCGTCAGGTACAGTACAAAAGATCTTTCAGTATCGTACGAACTGGCTCATTTGGGCGGGAGTATTCCCCCTCCCGCCTTTGTGCGGGACTGTTCCCGGCTTGCTCATTCCTTCTTCAGGTGACTACTGAATTATTATGAGAGTTGAGCCTTGTGCGTGTAGCCATGCTGCGCGGGTAGCCTTCCCTGATGGCTGGTATCCGTAACTGCGGGAACAGTCGGAGTACTTGGAAACCATTGGGAGGCGTTTCCTGCGGGGACAGCTTGCGTACTGCGCGTAAGGACGTCACGTCTCTGAGCGTGGTGGGTCCTGCTGATCCAGTTGGTTTCTGCGCAGACGTTCCTTTAAGTTAAGTCTTGCGGGTTCAACCGCGCAGACGTCCGTTAAGGAGTCTTGCGGGTTCAACTGCGCAGACGTCCCTTTTCAAGGTGAGTCTTGCGGGTCCAATTGGGCTCTGCTGGGACCTACCTCTTCAAGTCCCCCCAGTCCAATGTTCTTCTCATGAATATTTAATAAAGTGAGGTAAACTTTTGGACTTAAGCAAAGGGTTTTTGAAAAGGGTTTAGTCCCACGGATGGCGCCAATGAAGAAACACTAACCGACCCCGGGCAGATTACGGGTAACCTGGGGGTTGAATAGATGTTTCCCACGAGGGGTTAGACCCGGCAAAGATGGTTCTGATAACCTGCAAAACAGACACCGTGAGCTCGTCACTGAGAATGGGGGGGTTCCTCCTTGTGACCACCCTCCGGCGTGAGAATCAGACTAGATTGCTCTTGAATATAAATGTATATTAAGAGATTGCTAGAGCAGATATCAGGTATAATATATCAGATACAAGATAAGATGAGATGATCATACCATTTGGGGTATTTATAGCCGAAGGTAGATTTCCAAGGAGGTGTAGCCGGCTGAATAGTATTCCTGTTCTACCAACTGTGGCCTACGCACGTGCCATGCTAGTAGTTGGTGGGTAGGCAGCGGCTGACAGTGACCAGGCCTGCTGTGTACTATTCCTTTTCCACCAACTACAGGCTATGCACGTGGTATGACAGGAGTTGGTGAGTAGGTAGCGGCTAATAGTGACATACAGTACAAGAGCATGCTGCTCGCCATACTGTTGTCAATGAGCTGTCGTATCTTTGGTCAGATCTTTTGCCCTTACCTCGTCAGGTACAGTACAAAAGATCTTTCAGTATCGTACGGACTGGCTCATTTGGGCGGGAGTATTCCCCCTCCCGCCTTTGTGCGGGACTGTTCCCGGCTTGCTCATTCCTTCTTCAGGTGACTACTGAATTATTATGAGAGTTGAGCCTTGTGCGTGTAGCCATGCTGCGCGGGTAGCCTTCCCTGATGGCTGGTATCCATAACTGCGGGAACAGTCGGAGTACTTGGAAACCATTGGGAGGCGTTTCCTGCGGGGACAGCTTGCGTACTGCGCGTAAGGACGTCACGTCTCTGAGCGTGGTGGGTCCTGCTGATCCAGTTGGTTTCTGCGCAGACGTTCCTTTAAGTTAAGTCTTGCGGGTTCAACCGCGCAGACGTCCGTTAAGGAGTCTTGCGGGTTCAACTGCGCAGACGTCATTTTTCAAGGTGAGCCTTGCGGGTCCAACTGGGCTCTGCTGGGACCTACCTCTTCAGTCACCGAGCCAATCACTTGTAAACTTCTCTATCTCTAAATAAAATATATATAACATATACATGTAATTATGTAAATATGTAAATACAATCATCATGGTTCACATGTAATTTATTGCGCATGTATAGTTGTTTATTGAACAAGTTACAATGTTCGCAGCCGTGGTTCATCCATTTGCGGAACACCTTGCATATTTCGCACTGTTTGGCTTCCCAATGATGACAGTAATCTTGAGTGGCATGGCATCCCTGACCGCACTTTTTGGATACGTGACGTATATTGATATCATGAACAACATGGGTCATTGCAACTTTGAGTTCATTCCAAGATCACTCTTTGTTATATTCCCACCTCTCAAGTATGTCATGTATACCTCATCGTAAGTCACACCACTTCCTTATAATTAGACTTATATATATGTTATATGTTATATGTCACAAAGTAAAAACTTAAATCGCATCCACCGTTTTAAAAAGGGTGTGTATGCGAGTCGTTATTTAAAAAATAATACTAAAAATATGGTTATAGATCGATAATGCTTGAAATCGTTTTAAAAATATGGTGTTTTTTATGTTCTCTCCATTCTAGGTACCACTCTTTGCACCATACTCAGTTTCGAACAAACTACTCGCTTTTCATGCCATTTTATGACTACATTTATAGTACGATGGACAAATCTACAGACGCATTGTATGAGAAGTCGCTCCAACGATAGGAAGAATCACCAAATGTCGTGCACTTAACACATCTAACAACACCCGAGTCGATCTATCACATGAGGCTAGGCTTTGCATCCTTAGCTTCAAAACCACACACTTCTTTTAAATGGTACTTGTGGATATTATCACCCGTCACGGTTTTGTCCATGTTAATCACACAAGTTTACGGAAAAGCATTCGTCGTTGAAAGAAATGTCTTCAAAAACCTCAAATTACAAACTTGGGCCATATCAAAATACAAGACACAAGTATGCATATTGTTTGTTTATCGTTTTTTTCCCTTTACTTTTATTGCTATTCGTGAGATTTTACTTGGTACATTTAACTTTTTGTTTATTGGGATTTCATTTCTAGTACCTAATGGAAAGGCAAAGACAAACCATCAATGACTTAATTGAGGAAGCTATACTAGAAGCTGAGGCAAAGGGTGTCAAGATTTTAACTCTTGGTCTACTTAATCAGGTACTACACGCAATTTTAGGGTGTCTACGAGTAGTTGTCTCGATCGCTAGGTGTGCGAATTGTGCTCATTTGACTACAATATACATTTCATATGTGATAATCAAGTTTTTTCAACTGAAATAACTAATGTCTTGTTGAATACTGGTGACTGTTTATCCCCTCATTCGATTTTATTATTTAGTTTAGTTCACTATTTTTTGGTTTTGGTATATAAACTAATTATAGTTCTGTAATCTTTTAGGGGGAGAAATTGAATAACTGTGGGGAGTTATTCATAATAAGAAATCCTAAACTAAAACTGAAGTTGGCGGATGGGAGTAGTTTAGCAGTTGCATTGGTTTTAAACAGCATTCCAAGAGACACCACACATATTGCTTTAAAGGGCAGCTTTAATAAGATTGCTTCCTACCTTGCTATAGCTCTATGTCAAAAGGGCATCCAGGTAATTTCACTTACCTATCACAAATGTTATAAAAGAAGATATGGACCCTGATGGTTACAAAGTGAAACTCTAGACTAGCATACATTCAATTGTACTTTTTACTTTGTTTTGTCATAGGTTGTCGTATCTCAAGAGAAGGATTACGAGATGATCAAATCCAAGTTTAAATCGGTTGATGACCAAGATAAGTTGGTCTTTTCAGGCATTTATTCCCAAAAGGTAGCCATCAAAATACAATGTCAAAAGAAAAGCACTAAGATCTTAAAGCAAAATATAATAAATTTCATAAATGAATGCTTACAACTATGGTCGTTCACGAGCTGAGCTAGCACGGGATCAAGTTCAGCTCAAAACTATATGATCCTATTTGAATCGGCTCAAAATAAGCTGACTGAGCTGTTAATTGAGCTCAAACTTAGCTCGAATACAACAAGAGCCGGTGCGACCAACTAGCTCTATATATATACAAGCCAACCTTAGATTGGCTAAAGGAATATACGAGTAGATTTCGAGCAAGCTCTGATCCGGCCACGAGCTATTTCCCTACTTGCAACATTCAAAGGGAAGTTAGTTGATGAAAGCTTATATTTATTTTGTGTTTGTTTTGGGTGATTTGTGAAGACATGGTTAGTGGGAGAAGGACTAAGCAAAGAAGAACAAATGAAGGCATCAAAAGGAACCTTAATCATTCCTTACTGTCAATTCCCTCCAAAGAAAGTGCGCAAAGATTGCTTTTACTACACGACACCATCAATGCTCACTCCCAAATATCTCGAAAATGTTGATTCTTGTGAGGTTAGACCTCATGTAACCCTTGTTATTTGTGGTTGATCAAATTGACAATTACTAATGATTAAACTTATGTTTTTAACAGAATTGGTTGCCAAGAAGAGTGATGAGTGCATGGAGAATTGCAGGGATACTTCATGGGCTAGAAGGCTGGAATGTGAACGAGTGTGGGAATGAAGTTTTCGACATTGAGAAAGTTTGGGAAGCCAGTATTCGACATGGGTTTAGCCCTATCATGAAATCATTCGCGTAATCTATGTGTTTATGATTATATGTTTACTTTAAGACTCTTAAAAATAAGGGTGTTCGTGTTTGCTTTGGTTGCTTCCTAGACGAGCAGATTGCAAATGGTGTGATGTTAATCGCTTGAAGGAAGTTTACAAGTTCTATATAAGAAGCCATATATAATAGTGACTACAAGTAAACGAAGGACATCATGTGTGTTTACGTTGGTTTATAACCATATGTGTTTGGTGTGAGAGTGTTAGTTTCTTGCATATGTATGATTTGGGTGACAAGCAAAGTTATGTAATTGAAACAATATTAATAATAATAATTTTCTTATAAAATCGGCCATTTTAGCCCAACCCCATTTGGGTTTGATTTGTATTTATATATGTTGCATGAGTTTGTTTTGTTAGCGTTTAAGCAAATGTGATCCATGAATGAATTATAATTAGTCTCTTGCTTCTATCATGTTTAAAATGTGTTATCAACGGATTTGCTATTTTCACATGTTGGCGTATCGATGGGAAGAATTGCATAAATTAGCAATTGATAGTTTGGAGAGAATGAGACGAGAGATACAAGAAGGTAATACAATCACCCTCGTTCATTTTTTCGACATATTAGCTAGGGCCTAGTTTAACATAATGGAAGACATCGTTTTGTTGTGGTTGCTGTTATTATATTTTTAAATACTCTAATATATATAAAGAACTCATTTTCCCTACAAGTAGGATATGATGATGCCAATGAGCTTATGATGGAGTGGTAAGGGAGATATTTGATGTTTCATGTGACCCAGGTTCAATTCATGCTCTCATCATTTACTTTTAGCGACACCGGGTGATGATGGGAGACTAAGCGAGTAGGTTGCGTTCACTAGTTAGATCCTTGAAATGAACAGGTTTATTCTCATTGCAGTATCGTGCCTTCGGGCGAGTGTGTCATGGGAGTTGGCCTTAGCTGGTGAGGGTTTCCCCCAAATTAAAAGATGTATATATCATGATATGGTAAATTTATATGAAGGGTTCGTTGGCCATTTAAAAAAAGTGCATGATGATGGTGGGTTGTTTCAAGATTATGCCGGGTTTCTCTTGATATCAATGAAACCATAGGTTCTTGTTCTTCATGGAGAAATTAAATGCAGATTTATCTTTTGCAATAATGATTGCGTGTGTTGTGGAGGATCAAAAGAGATCGAAGAAATTAGAGAGATATGAGTGTCGGTGTGGGGGTATTGACACAAGAGTGTGTTTTCTATGGTTTTTGAGAAATGAACGTGTCTTGTTTATCATGGGACTCCATTCATGTGTGGTTGGACTGTTGAAGATCAGAAAATTGGGATTAATTTGTTGACTTCAAGATCTTTTATATATCAATCCCATACGGTTCATTTCTTGCCTTATAATTCAAAAATAAACAAGTTATAGTCTTGATCCTTAGTTAATTAGTAACGCGTTTATGATACTGCACTTCACAAGTGAAGAACAAGATCAATTCCGAATATCTAATGTTTTAAAATTTTAATCACCTTAGAAATTAAACCTTGCTCAATAAAGAGGTATACGACTGTTTAACATAGGGATGAGTTCGATACCGTACCAGTGCTAGTACCAAAAATACCGATACCGAAAATCACCAATTCTTGGTTCCAGTACCGAAATATTCAAAACTCGATCCTATATATGCACCCTTGTTTCGGGTCGATCGAGCCACCAATATTTAAAACTCGATCAATTATAATATCTTTATGCAATTTTATATTAACAAAGACATGGTTTTCCATTCTAAAAGGCTAGCTGGTGGCACAGCTTGTTGGCTGTTTCATTCTATTTCGATGTAAAGGTTGATTTATATGAAATAAGTAACATATATGTTTCGGTCATTAACAAAGCATTTAAATTTGGCATCCCATCAAAACTTTCATTTTATGCCTAATATGTTTTCATAAAGATAAAAAACTAGATCTTAAATAATCTAATAATCCTAAATTGATTCATACATATAAATTAAACTAACTTTTTATTCACTGAAACTCAAGAAACAACTGATCGAATATTTATCATTGATCTAGTTAACCGTATGCATCTCATGAAACTAGAAAATTTTAAAATACAAAAATTGGGGAAAACACTTGAAACTCTAATATTGATAATATTCAACATTTGTTTTCTATTCTTATTGTTGGCCTTCGTTCTTGAATCAAAGCTGCTCGAGCTAACATTATGTTCTTGTTCCCTAAAGAAGAATCAAAGACAGTGCAATCTATCCGGTCTTTGAGTAAATCTTCATGTCCCCATGTATCCGGGATCCAAACCCTACCCGCCATCTCGACATGGTGTCTCTTTAGCCTCTCTCTTCCACTCTCCTCCACCGTGGCCACCGGCGGTGTGGTCATGTCTCCTTGTCCAACCGCCGATGGCAAACAAGAAACTGAAGTAGGTTTTTTTATCAAACTAGGGTTCTTCATGGTGCATCTTTCATTTTTAATGGTCTTGTTTGAAACAATAATATTTTGTTGTTGTTGAGCTTTCTTGCAATCTTGTGATGAAGATGATGGTGATGGCATAACATGGTTGTGGTTGTGGTTTTGGGTGGTTTCAAGGTTAGGGTTTTTATGGATATCCATTGAAACAATGGGTTCTTGATCTTGTTGTTGTTGTTGTTGTTGTTCTTGGTGGTTTCTCATGGAAAGATTAAATGTAGCTAGCTAGATTGATCTTTTGCAAGAATTTGTGTGAGGATGTGGAGAAGAGTTGAAGAGATTGGAGATATATGTGTGGGTGTGATGGGTGGGTGGTGTGTGGTAATGCATGTTGACACAGGAGTGTGTGTATTCTATGGTTTTTGTAAAATGAACGTGTCTTGTTTAATATGGGACTCCTAGCATAGTAGCATGTGTGGTTGGACTATTGAAGAAAAAAAAAAGTTTGATAAATATGTTGACCTCAAGATCTTTTGGGTGCCCTTAACGTTTTTCTTGCCTTTTGAATATTAGTTACACGTTAGACCTAAAATAAAAAAAAGTTTAATGTTTCCTTAGATTTTCAACTTTTTTACTATATTTATGTTATTACAATTTTTAGGAAAATTAGATTTTATTAATCCTATATTTATGAAGTTGGTTGATAATAATCTTATCTCATAACATTATTGTCACTGGCCCTGTGTTTTACATAATTCGTTTTCATTTGACTCCAGTTAAGAAGAAATCAACGTTGTTAAGTTTTTTTTTCTGAATTTATAAACTGATGTTTTAGGACTTTGATCGGAAGAAGGATACGAATCAATTAATGTAAAAACTTACCTCCAACCGACCGAATGGTTTTTCGATTCAGGTGTTTAAACTTCCAATTAACAGAATTAAAGTCGTTTGGAGCACTTTTCCCTGATAAGTTTTACATCAAGCGAATCGTATTCTCATTCCGAACAAAATTTCTAGAACACAAGTTACAAATTCGGAAAAAAAAACCTGAACAGTGTTAAAGAAAAAAATTAGTAGTGGTCTAATAAAAACAATTAGTGTGAAATATAAGACTAGTGAAGTAATTGTGATTTGTCCTAATTTTTATGATGAAAAAATAATAATTTAATTATATTGATAATTACGTATTCAAAAGAATGATTTTTTTCAAGTGATGATGTGGCTTAGCTGACATAAGATAAGTGGTATTCAAATGGCTTTTTGTGACGTGTTAACACAATATTTAAAAAAAATAACTTATTATTATTTCCAAATTATGAAGTCAAGAAAAATCCTAACCGTGAACCCAGCCGCCGGCTAACTTCATCATTTCTATCGACCAGCTTGACCATTTTAGGCCACTCAAGCCATGGATTCAAGTCATCGGCTAGCCTCAACTAAAAAGTTGAAAGAACTCTAGCCAAGTCCGTTAATGTTGAAATATATGGATCGTTCAATTCAATAGTGTAAGAATAAATATATTTTATATATTTATTTATATGGTCATCACTATCATTTATATAATAATAGATCAAAATAATTAATTATACCTTATTATATATTAGCTTGGTAATTGTTGATGGGTCATATTACTCTTAATAGCTAATAAAGGGTTTCCCCTTGGGTGTATATATAAAGAGAATAAATTAACGTCATAACCTAATCTCACACACATAAGTAAATCATGTGTCTCCTCTCTCTTCAAAACCGGGTTCCTCTCAATAACCCTAACCATCCTTAACTATACATCCTAAAGGGGAACTCGATCAAGATGACAAGCATGTCGACTACATCATACCCTGCTGCGGTTACTACTCTTCATGCTGTAACAGGTTCATAGGTTTAATATTTATCATGTTTTATATTACTTACATGAAGAACTGATCAACATGTGGCATCAGAGTGATGTTGATTAATCAGTTCTTCATGTTTTCCGTAAATCTGGAATTGAATCAGAAGACATGAACTAAAACTTGATAAACCCTAATTTTTTAGGTTTCTTTTTTTTTCATGTTCTATTACGAAAACAATACATGAAACTATTTAAAATCGCTAAAATTCATATTTTGTAAACTCTAATATTTTCGAAATCTGTTAATTTCATGTTTAAAGATTTCGATTCCAAGTTTTTTTTATGTTTAATTGTTAAAATTTTCGATGATGTTCTTCGTGTTCATCATCATTATCGAAAATTATACATATGTTGGTTCAAAATCTAGATTAAAATTTGTTAATGATTATTTAGGGAAATAATTTTTCAAATCTTGGATAACTTAGAAGTTTTAATATTTTCTTAAAAGATTTGAAGCCCCTTATAATAGGAAACAAATATAATTGTTAATCATGAAAAAGATTTGAACCAAATCTTATCATTATTAAGTTAGTTAATAAAAATCATGGGTTAAGGGCTTAAACCAGTTTACGGGTTCACGGGCTATTTAAAAATCATGTATTATGGGCTTAAAATAGCTTATGTGTTCTAAGAGTTTGAGTTTCTAAAATGGTTTGAGGTCATAACCCATAAACCCGAAAACTCACTAATACCGGAATCAACATTTTCCATAAAACTCCATAAAATCATGTAAACACCCAAATACTGAAAAAGCCGAAAACTGGCAATTCTCGGGAACCCAAAATTTCCGAGAACTAATTCCGCAAAATAAGGTCCTACCGGAAACTTAAAAATCCTTACTCTAAACATTTTCCGCTATTAACTAATTAAATGTTTTGTAAACCTTAAATATTATAAAATTTTACAAAACATAAAGGCTTAACTTGAATGAACTTTTGATGTAACACTTCTACCCAAATGTGATGAGTTACATTCACCCTATCATTCAAGTATAACTGAAAAGCTTTTGTTAGTTTTGCCTAACATGATACAAATGTCTCACTTCTGCCCAAAGGTGATTTGTTACATTTTTATTTAGCAAAACTAGCCCGTGCATAATTAAAATAATTGTCTCACTTCTGCCCAAATGTGATGTGTTACAATTGTTTTGCACATATACTTAAATAAATTTTAATTCTGCCCAAAGGTGATTTATTTTTTGTTTAAGTAGAACTATTAATTATAGTCTATTAGTTTGATGTTAATAATAGACATATCACATCTTCAATAAAATATAGTGATCCTCATATTAATGATCCTTCATTAATCTACTGATCATAAACTTTAATCTATATTATTTTAATATCTCATAATATTATTCACTATATTTTCTTCCATAAATAACGATTTCATCCAAATCATCCACTCTAATCTTAAAATACAATTGAATTTTGTCTCATAAAGAGTTTTAATAACATTTAGCTCTTCTCAATTTTAATTATTCATTAAGACATGATATGGCTATCCTACTGCTCTTTCTAATAACAATCATTATATTAAAAACTAGAGCATAACAAATGGGATGGGTCAATCATAATGTCTCTTATAATAATGATAATCAATAATTTATTTAAATAAATGCTATCACTAGAGTTATTCTTGATTTAGTTTTTCCTAAGACTAATCAAAATAACTCATAAGATGCATGCATTCTTTCTTGAAAATTCTAACTATAAGGTTAAATGGCATTACCGAATACATCATAATGTAAAATACCATGACCCATAAAATTAAGGGCTTACATATGGAAATAAATACATTTCTTAGTACATTACATCCTAAAATTTTCAGTTGTACAATTTAGTGCCTTACGAATCAACTATAACACTCAGAAGTACCAAAGGAAAATGAGTATGTTGATCAGCAACATATGTACATGAAAAGAAATGTCTAGTGCTAGAAATAAGATGTTATTCAACTCACTACCACTAAAACCTAAAAGAGGATAATTCTAAGGTTCATAGACAAAATACAAGTATTACTTCCAGCTTTAGGTTTCTTAAGGAGAAGTCCCATTGCAAAAATATACCATTAGATTAGGCATAGACATTACAAGACTATCCATAATTCAAAAGAACAACTGGCTAAAATTGATAGTTGTATAATAATGATATATAAGTCTGCTAATCCTAATATTCCCATTAACACATGATTTGTTGAGTCTAGTTCTATATGTTTACCCGAAATCAACAAATAACTAACATGAGTGTTAGTGACAAATTTAAATGTTAAGGTTATTAGAACCATGATAAACTGTCTTTTAATTACACTTTATGATACCTTAAATATTCTGAAGATTAATCAGAATTTAGTATCAATACTTAAGTTACATTATGACAGTTATAAGGTTTGCATAGCCAACATAAAGTCACTCTTACCTTAAACTCTTATATTATTTGTTATCAATATCTGGATTGAAACATTTATAAAATAGAACTAGATGATAATGTATACTTTCACAACTTTGTTATAATGCAAATAAAAATTTAACGAAAGACAAATGAGACCTATAATATTCATCTATTAAAACCAAATTTCATGAGAAATCATGACATGGTTGATGAGGGTGATTTTTCATATAATCTCATTCTTAGTGATTTTAAATCATGTGTTAAATGCCTTAAACATTACTTGGCTTAAGGAATAAGTATGGGTCCACCATAAGTTATATTTCACTGACATTCGTGAAACTTATTCAAACGGAATATTCAGACATAATTCTTTTATCATTCAAAATGCTATTTACTTGTATCTAATCAGTATTCTATGGTCCGCGGTCTTAAAGAGATCCGTTCATATATACTTAATACGATTTCTTCTAAATATGTCCTTTAAGTTTATTATGACATATGGACGTTAATGGAATCAAATCATGTCTAACATATATATGACAGATTCCCACGTCATGTACATCATTGAAACTTCTATTGTATTTTTCCTAGAGATATTAAAGATCAGTGGGAGCCTTAAGTGTCTCAATCATAACTTACAAGATTTGCAAGAGGTGGGGGAGTGAAAACTTGATATTATCTCAAATACACCTCTTGTACAAGACACTGCTCCATCATAACATTATTCCATCAAAACTTATCACTTTAGAATTTACTACTACTCTTACAAAAGTTTCATTGTTGCTTAAACGTGGACAAATTCAGATTTCTTACTAAATTAATCCTCACAAAGAGAAACTGCAACAACTTATATTATTAACTTGTTTCTCTGTTAGAATCTATTGGTCTTTAAATACTGACCATAAGTATGCTAATTTCCTAAAGGTTTCTAAGGTCAGTGGGAGCAGTAAAAGTCTTTATAATGACTTGTTAGAAGTACAAGAGGCGGGGGGAAGAGATATATTAAATTTTACTCCAATTACACCTCTTGTACACCATACTGCGGCAAATCTTACACACTTAGAATCCTGAAAATGATAACAACCTAACAAAGAGCTAATCCATAAAACTGAGACTTTTAAAATTACCCAATAATCAACTTAGGAGGCCATCTAGGTTTTAAAACCTACTAAATTTGATGCTTATGTAACCTCCCTAACTAAAGTTGAATTGGATGTTGGAAAGTTTAATTATCATACCCCTTATAATTAAACCATTATCATCAATCATAATTGACTCCATAAGTCGCTAACGTTTTGAGATTTGGTTGAATCACCTAAAGGTGTTCATAACTAAACTAAATCCTAACACAAATGTTAAGACACTAAGAAGCATAATTGATTATTAAAGGTTAGATTCAAAAGGGAATAAATAATCAAAGAATCTTATAACCTATATTATAAAACATTTCTTTGAGGATCATCACTGTTCAAGTAGCTTATAATAGTTAAAGAGCTATGTTAGAAGAACATTAAAACAACTTTCCCTAATAACTGACTTACATATCTACATGCTCATAAAACAACCTAAATGTTATAAACTGAAGGTTAATGAACATTTAGTCTATAAGTCAATAAAATCCATATATGGGTTAATGCAAACATCAAAATTTGATGAAATATTTATACAATTATTTTCATCAAAAACCAAGTGGATTAATGTACCTACCTCAAGATGAGTGGGAGCAACTAAAAACAAATTTGTCCTTATATAGATGACATTCTTCTGACAAGTATATGTTACATAAGTCAAAGCATTGTTCACACACTTTGATATGAAATATCTCAAAGATATCCCTTACATAATAGATATCATAACATTCTGAGATATACCCAAAGGGACATTAGTTTTGTTCTATAAGTTTTATCTTAAATGGGTCCTTACACATGTAACAAACAATATTACTCTATTTAGAGTATAATAGGATCATTGAGATTATTACCTTATGCTTCATTAAGTAGAAGCCTTATGTAGGTTCAAGTCTATACTCGTTCAGATATCACTCAAAATTGTAACACACTAGATATGCCTAGATTAATGTGAAACATCTAAAAGAGTATTAAAATATCTTTAAAAGAAACGAAAGACTATAACTTAAAAGAAGAAGTGAGAATTCAAACCGGTATATTACTCTAAACTTTGTCATATTCAGAGATAAGAAAATGTAATTTTTTGGATATATTCTTATGTCGGTAGATAAATTTATCTCATGGAGGAGTCATAATGAACTGAAAACAACAACCTAAGTCATAAAAACATAATATGTTGATTAATTACAACGTTTTTGTCAATAAATGTTGTTGATTATTTATTAGTGGACTCATAAGTTTTATTAAACTCCAAATAACTTATATATTGAAGACTAATTGTGATAACATCAGCTACCATGTTTTCTCAAACAGTAACAGTTTGATAGGTGCTGCATTAAATTTTGATATGAAATTAATTATTCGTTTATGAACGAATTAAAGAATCTAAATTTTCATATCGAATACATACATGATATGCTTAAGGATCCTATAACTAAAGGTCTATTACCCATAAGTATTATAAATGCGCTTATAATCATGAGGGGTTTATTAATTACCATGTACAGCTGCATATCATACTATGAACGATTAACTATTAAATTTCTTCATCAGTTTTGATTTTGTACGTCTCTTAATATGTTCTGCATGCATAATGACATATAGACGAACTAAATATACAAATCAAATGTTCTGAAGGGCTTACTTGAAAATTTTGATCATAACTACTTAGGTTTTAAATAAGGGCTGCAGTATGATTAATGGGGGTCTTGAGCTGATGTTCAATTCAATGACTGTATTTCTCTACTCCAGTTTAAGTTTAAAGCTAAAATGAGTGTTAACTCCTGATCAGGCTTATCTAATACTCATAATAAATGATTACTGGGCAAGTGGGAGAATGTATGAATAAATATATTTTATATATTTATTTATATGGCCATCACTATCATTTATATAATAGTAGATCAAAATAATTAATTATACCTTATTATATATTAGCTTGGTAATTGTTGATGGGCCATATTACTCTTAATAGCTAATAAAGGGTTTTCCCTTGGGTGCATATATAGAGAGAATAAATTAACATCATAACCTAATCTCACACAAATAAGTAAATCATGTGTCTCCTCTCTCTTCAAAATCGGGTTCCTCTCAATAACCCTAACCATCCTTAACTATACATCCTAAAGGAGAACTCGATCAAGATGACAAGCATGTCGACTACATCATACCCTGTTGCGGTTACTACTCTTCATGCTGTAACAGGTTCATAGGTTTAATATTTATCATGTTTTATATTACTTACATGAAGAACTGATCAACAAATTGCAAATAATAATAATAATAAAAATATTAATGAGGTTATTAATTTTATTGTCATTTGGTTAATGATGACAATAATACCATAATACTATAATAGTGTTTGTTTTTGTATGTTGGATTGAGTCGAGATCAATCTGGACTAAACATAAATTGAATTAAATTGAAAGGAGTGTTGGGCTAATGCTTGCTATAGAGTTGTTAACGGGCTAAAAGATTGTATTGCGCTCGTGGGCAGGACTTGGACCCCAAATCGTCTCACACAGTATAGTTTTTCATCTCACATTAGATCGCTCTAAGTATGGCATTTGGTTACTGAATCGCCCTATCTCTTCGTTATTAAACTTCTTACATGTTTGTTTTTGTTTTGGCGAGGTATTATTTCTTTCGGTTAATCTGGAATTGATTTAAAATGTTAATATTTTATGACCGTCTTTTTTTATTAGATCTAAAATTTTATGAGATATACGGCAAGTAACATGAAGTTTGAGGACCATTCAGAGTATAGCTCGAGCCACGGTAGGACCTGGTCACCAAATGCGTGTTCTTACTAATGTAAGATTTCTTGAAATTCATATTTACAGTTTTATTTTTATATGTTGAAAGCTCTCTCTATTCATATTTACAGTTTAAGGACGATTTGAAGACTAGCTCTAGCCATAGTAGGACTGGGTCACCAAAGTTCCACCTACTCCTTCCAAGATTCAATAGACATGTTGAAGGTTTTAAGATATACGAAAATATTGTTGATTTATTTCCTTATCGAAATTATCATGCTAATTATTCTGATTACATTCATTGATAATTCTTGCTAATTTGCTTTTTAATAGTTCAGATGTGTTCGTTGTTGAAGATTGGATAAAGATTTGGTGCGTATTTTTGACATATAATTTTGTTGAAGTTAAAAAAAATTGTTATACATACATTAAAAAAAAAGTATAATATTTTATTAGACATAGTTCACAACAATATTACATACAACATTATTAGAAAAATAATTTATGAGAAAGTTTAGTTAAGGCTAAGATTTTATGGCCCCATGAAGAACCCAATAACGAAACGCAAGCATTCAATGTTTTATGGTTAATTGGTTGCCATATACCAAGCTACGTGCATTTTTGACTTTATATTGAGCACATATAGACATAATATGTGGACGCTATTTTTATCCATGTCATAGAATTATTTAAGTTTTTTTTATATATATAACACATAATCTTTAGTAAAATCTTCCATGTTGTGTTCAATATAAGACCACGCTTAGTAATAACTAAACAACATAGAGGGGTTGTGTGACACATGACGTGCTAGCCAGCAGTGACTAATTAAACAAAACCTGGTGTAGTGGTAAAAAGTCTCAAAACTCTCCTTATAATCATTACACTATTAATTTTTAATATAAATATAAAATAAAAATAATGATTGGACAAGGAATTCCCCTACCACCATTGTATATTCAACAAACTCATCCAAAATAACCTCAAAACTAAGGGGTATAATGGTGTTCAGTTGTTCACCACTTCACCTAGTTTTGAAGCTAGTTTTGCTCCCACAATATGACCACTATGTGTAGTCTGCAGGTACAAACCTTTTTAAGGACCAAATTTCGCTTAGAAGTGTTAATTGTACCTCGTTCACCTTGAAAAATTATATACACCCCCTCCCCTTCTCCTTTTATATCCTGATTAAAGCTCCGCCACTACATGTAAAGTAGTTCACTGTCGGGTTAGTCGAAAATGAAACAATCCCTCAACTCTTTAAATTCATAATTAATAAAAAGTTATGTATAATATATACAAGTTTAACCCATTCGTGACATATTTAACGATTTTCATTTTGATTACAACTTGTCAACTGTTTTGACTCTTTAGATAAACATGTCACAAGGATCATGTCCGCCTTACATGATCTTGGGGCTTTAAGATAAATAGAGATATAACTAATGTTTGAGCTCATCATTATTTTTAACTTAAATCTTGAATTTACATCCTATTAACCTGAAAAGTTTACCACCTTTTGAGCAAACTACATAGAGGAAAACATTATATTTGTAAATGTTATATTATAAACACATCCTGACATCCTCATCGTAAAAATATAAATTTGGTACGTATACCAAAACCCATGAAAACAATTTTCAGTTTACAATACATAAATTAAATAAATAAATAAATAGTCTCAAGAGTTTACACTTCACTATCAAATGTTGAAAAGAAAACTTTCAAAACTGACAAAATCTTATCGTTTAGAATAAATATTAGAAGTCAACACGCGTTATTATAATTCGTCATTTTCTTTTCTTATAATTATCTTCTTTAAAAGTGATAGAATTTATGAGGTTAATGTGTATGGTTTTTAATACTCAAATTGTAAATTAAATCATGTAGGTTGTGTTTTTTAAGCACATTACTCATCAACACCCCTACTAATAGAGTCGTTTAAAAGATTAAACCCAATGGTTAAACCTTTAACAATCTACTTAAATGATTTACATGGCTATTTAGCCGTTTAGTTGGTGAAACTACATGATGTATATATGTCTTTTAGATGGAATGCTAAAAAATTAACATTTTTTTCAAAAGTTGAAACAAGTGATTTGGCAGCTACAAGAAGTTCGCTTGCATATATGTAGGTTAGAGTTCTCGCAATGTATAATATAATACATGAGTGTTTCTCCATTATAAACATGCTCAATTATATAACGCCCAAAACCAAAAAACCACGCTATCACGGTATGTAAATATATAATATTTACATATTCGTCAAGAATTCAAGATAAATATTCATACAATCATACCAAACACTTCTAGACTTGTATTCTTACACTTCACTATCAAACTTGGAAGACTTCCAAGAATGACAGGATCTTTGGCATTTTTAGAATTATCACGCGGTATTGCAATTTATTGTTTTTCCTTTACATAATGAGGATGTTGGTTGGGGATATAAAAGAGATGTAGTCAATTTATATTTATGCTATAGACAATTTAGAGCTTGAAAAGTGTTAGATTGGTATTGGTACACATATCATGCTTTCATTGGTTCCGAGATATGTATTTTATAAATTAACTATTGATTCTCTAATCAAGTCACTTGTTGAGTTGGTTCTTTTCATATCGAGCTAAATATTTAAACCCAAATTCTAAAATGGTAACGAGCGAAAAATAAATAAAAAAAACAATTAACTTTTCACATAATTACAGAAAATTTCATTTGAGTTGAAATAATTAGTAGTTTAAACTGGTATAAAGTTACTAATCATTACTCATACTTGCAAACATACATTAAACGGGTCAACGTGAAACACAACCAAAGCACGACCAGTTTTAAACGGGTCGACGTGTAATTCTACTAATAGGGAGTTCAAACCTTCTTTAAACTGATGTCTTACGTTTTATGTCTTTCCACTAACATAAGTTAACTTTTTAGGCTACTTTGATTTAAGTGATCATTTCGCCCTTAGAGATGAAATAAGTAACGGAAAAAGTGTTAGCATTTGAAAACAAAGGTTTATGATTCAAATTCTAAAAGTGTCATTGTTTACAAGGCCTATTCTTTTCTCGCCTTTCGCCCGAAGATTCTCAAAGATGATCTTGTTTTTCTTTACTTTACCATTCAATTTCTTTAGGAGTTCTTTAGCTCTTAATTACTCTATTCTTCTGTTTATTATGATATATTCATACAAAATGTCTACAAATCCATCGTCAAACAACTCAACTAATTTGAATCCAGATAATTGTGCCATGTTGAGACACTTAATTTAACGTTCACATAACTTCAATCAATCAACAATCATATCCAGTGTAATCCTATCAATAGCAAAGCTATAAGTAGAGTCTGGAGAGGGTGAGATGTAGACACACTGTACCTCTATCCAATGAGATAGATATGTGACCTCCAAAGAGACACTCAGCTCCAATAAACAAATGTATGAGAAAATATAATATGAAATCAAAGTTCGACAGTAATATAACTAATAATAGCACGTAGTAAAAATACTAGTACTACTACATAAAAAATCATACTATACTATTAAAACAAATTAGTTTGGTGTCACATGCCCATTGTCTATTGGACGATTGTCTCTCCTTCCAAAATTATCTTTCACTTCTCTATTTTTCTTACCAATTAAATAAATCAAAAATAAATTCTATTCCTAATAATTAAAATACTTAATGTATTCATTTAAGTCAATATACCGGTTTCTAATTTTAGATTTTAACTACTTTTTTATTTTGAGAGTTACATATAATTTGTAACTAACAATTACTTAAAATAGGAACAAATTCATCAATAAATGTAGATTGTTATCTTTTTTTTAATGTTCACATCTAATTAGTTAAAATTGGGCCAAATTCATCAATAAATGTAATTTCATTTAAGTTTTTTGTTCAAATTATCATCAAAGTTTATGGTAATTAGATTTTATTTATTTATTATGAACAATAATTTTGTTTTGCATATGTCATTATTAACAAAAATCTCGGTCATTCTTTTTAATTCGTAATAAATATAGCTGAAAATTAATTTTTCAACCTACTGGATATTATATAAAATACACTATATACTACAATATATTGATTTGGTCAAACAAATTAAACAATCATAATGATTCTTTCAAAAGAGGAAACTTAATTTATGCAAAATAAAATTCAAACAAACTTTTCATAACTTATTGAATTATTATTTATATAAACAACATAATTTATGCTAACCATAGAAACTTGGGGTATGTTTGGTTGAAAAGAATGGAATGAAGGGGGAATGGAATGGGAGAAGGATTGGAATGGGCAAAGGAATGAAATGGATCATTACCATTCCTTTGTCTTGTTTGGTTAATATACGGAAATGAAATGAATAATTACGTTATGTTGTTTGGTATCCGAAAAAAATTTTATGAATGAAATAGAAATAATTAAAATATTCCTATCTCAAAATATATAAATTTTTTACAAAAAAAAAACCCTGAAATAACGACGGTGGTGGTAGCTCTGGAGATGAAATGGTGGTGGCGGTCAGGCGGGGGGGGGGGGGGGGGGTCAAGCGATGGTAGCATTAGTAGTGATGGCGGTGGTAGGGTGGTGATGACGGTGGTAGGGTGGTGATGACGGTGGTGGTGGCCAGGCAGTGATAGTGGTGGTGGCGGTTATGGTCGGGTGGCGATTGTGACAATGTTTGTTGTGGTTATGGTGACGATGGTGGCGGTGGTAGCTTGGGTGGTAAGGTGGTAGTGGTGTAGGTGGTGATGGCGACGGTAGCGGTCAGGTGGTGGTGGCGGCGACGGTGGTGGCGGCGGAGGTGGTGGTGGCGGCGGAGGTGGTGGTGGTGGTGACAGTGGCGGTGGTGGTCAGATGATGGTGTGGCTATGGTAGTAGTGGTGGTGGTGGTGGCGGTCAGGCGGCGGGGGTGGTGGTTGTGGTGGTGGTGGTCAAGCAATGGTAGCATTAGTAGTGATGGCGGTGGTAGGGTGGTGATGACGGTGGTGGTGGCCAGGCAGTGATAGTGGTGGTGACGGTTATGGTCGGGTGGCGACGGTGACAATGGTTGTTGTGGTTATGGCGACGATGGTGGCGGTGGTAGCTTGGGTGGTAAGGTGGTGGTGGTGTAGGTGGTGATGGCGACGGTGGCGGTCAGGTGGTGGTGGTGACGATGGTAGTGGCGGCGGAGGTGGTGGCGGTGGTGGTCAGATGATGGTGGTGGCTATGGTAGTGGTGGTGGTGGTTGTTGTTAGATGATGGTGTTGTTAAGAAAGTAGGTTGAAAGATGAATGGAATGAAAAAAAAGAAGAAGGGGGGTAGGAAGGAATGATTTTTATGGAATGGGATTCCATGTGTAATGGATGATTCCATTCCACTGTGCAACCAAACACCTCTTATTTCATTCCCACGTAATGAATCATTCCATTCCGCCTGTCATTACTGCATAACAAACGCTACCTTGGTCTTCCCTTAAAATACTTTTACCATGAACTTTCACACCTAAACTTCAAGCCTATATATCGAATACTTGAGCTTACAAAATATGTCACTCTTAAATTGTCACTCCTAATACTTGGTGGGTTATTAACTCGAAGATTTAATAATTTGAAAGTGTTGATAACATTTTAAGTTGAATGATATTTTAAGTTTGAAGGTATGTACGATTTGTTTGTAAAATACGCTACTTTGTGTAATCGATATAACTATACGTCAGTCTATGTAACTTATTGTTCTCTGCATGATATAAGATTCTAAAATTTTCACATTTTAATCGTATTTTTTTTAATTTTATATTTTAGATGTCTTCAAGTTCCAAAAGACGCACTAATTCTCAATTATCATCTTCCAATACGATGAATAATACAAATGGTTGGTGAGTTTAATAATTTAAGGTTACTATCTAAATACTATGTTATAATAATAATAATAATTTTGTTTGCAAAACATGCAGTGTCATCGTCTACACAACCATTGCGTATCATATCTAACGGTAATAATTTTTTTATAAACCATCAATTGATTTAAAATGTTAATATTTTATGACCGTCTTTTTTTATTAGATCTAAAATTTTATGAGATATACGGCAAGTAACATGAAGTTTGAGGACCATTCAGAGTATAGCTCGAGCCACGGTAGGACCTGGTCACCAAATGCGTGTTCTTACTAATGTAAGATTTCTTGAAATTCATATTTACAGTTTTATTTTTATATGTTGAAAGCTCTCTCTATTCATATTTACAGTTTAAGGACGATTTGAAGACTAGCTCTAGCCATGGTAGGACTGGGTCACCAAAGTTCCACCTACTCCTTCCAAGATTCAATAGACATGTTGAAGGTTTTAAGATATACGAAAATATTGTTGATTTATTTCCTTATCGAAATTATCATGCTAATTATTCTGATTACATTCATTGATAATTCTTGTTAATTTGCTTTTTAATAGTTCAGTATATCTAACATTACTTTATTTTTAATAATTTTAGTTTATGACGGCCCAAATTGGTAGATTGGCTAATTGCATGGAAAAGGTATTGGATGTAGAGTAAGTTGGTTGTGTTTGTTTTGGTCATTACTAATGTATTTTAGTTATTAATTTTCTATCATTTTTTATTTTATGTAGATTAGATAATTTATATAAATTAATTCATTTTTATATGAATAACAATCTTTATTTTTTCTGTGTTAAAATTTTTGAATCTTATATTGAAAATTTTAACAATTATTTATTGAACTTTCAAAAAATGGAATGTTTTTTATAATAATATTTACAATTATTTATTTATGTTTTAAAATTCAAATTTGGCCATTATTACAACAATATTTTTTTAGTTTTTAGTAGTATTCAATCTCAACAAACTTTTCATCTTTTATATTTTACCAAATTTTAATTAGCATAAATGACATATTTAATATATATGGGAAATTTTAAATAATTTACTTTTGAGTATACTTGAAAGTTAATAAGTTTTGTATTAAAAACGCATTAATTTATTTGACCATGTTAATATATGGCGTATTAATTATTTCAAATTTATATTTAAAAAATCTTAGATATTTACTATAATTGCTTATTTATTTTAAAATATTCATCATCTTTAATTTTTATGATACATTCTAATCATTTATACATTTATTTATTTATATTTTTAAGAACCGAATTTGACCACTCTTTTTTAGTTTTAATATTCTCCAATCTCAATAAACATTAAATCATTTATATTTGACCAATTTTTGATTAGGCATAAATGCCAAAAATTACCGATTCGTCTAAATTATTTCGTTCAAATTAAAAAATAAACTAATAAACTAAATAGAAAATAAAAACTTTCCATATTTTATATTTTACCATTTTTTCATCAGGCATAATGTCAAGATTAATGTATAAAATTGAAAAAAGAATTATCTAATGAATTTATTGTTAAATAAGTTAATGACGCTAAAGTCTTGACAATAATTTTGTGATAATTATAAAAATTAATAGTATATTATTTAGTTAGTAAATTTCTAAAAAAAAGGAAGTTTTTTATAATAATATTTACATTTATTTATTTTTGTTTTTGAAAGCTGAAATTGACCACTCTTGCAACAATCTTTTGAAGTTTTTAATAGTTTTCAATGTCAACAAACTTGCCATCTTTTATATTTGACCAAATTTTTTATTAGTATAAATGGCAAATTTAATGTATATAAAAAATTTTAATACTTTATTTTTGAATATACTCGAAAGTTAATAAGTTTTATATTAAATACACTTTACTTTATTTGACAAATATAATATGTTGTTTATTACTTATTTCAAATTTATATTTAAAAATTTTTAGATATTCACTATGATTGCTTATTTATGATAAATATTCATAATCTTTAATTTTAATGATACATTTCGATCATTTATACATTTATTTACTTCTGTTTTTAAGAACCGAATTTTGAACACTCTTTTGTAGTTTTTATTAGTCTCCAATTTCAATAAACTTTCCATATTTTATATTTGAACAATTTTTAATTAGGCATAAATGTCATGAATTACCAATTTGTCTAATTTATTTAGGCTAAATTAAAAAATAAACTAATAAAGTAAAGAGAAAATAAAAATTTCCATCTTTTATAGTTGACCAATTTTTAATTAGGCATAAATGTCAAGATTAATGTATAAATTGAATAAAATAATTATCTAACGAAATTTATTGTTAAATAAGGTAATGATGTTAAAGTTTTGACAATAATTTCGTGATAATTAAAAAAATTAACAGTATATTATTTAGTTACTGAATTTCCAAGAAAAATGGAATTTTTTTATAATAATATTCATATTTATTTATTTATGTTTTTACAAAACCGAAATTGACGACTTTTGCAACAATCTTTTGTAGTTTTAATAGTATTCAATGTCATTAAACTAAAAAAAGTTAATATGTTTTGTATTAAATGACAAATTTAATGTATTAAAACTTTCCATCTTTTATATTTGACCATATTTTAATTAGCATAAATGACAAATTTAATGTATACTGGAAATTTAAATAATTTACTTTTGATTATACTAAAAAGTTAATATGTTTTGTATTAAATACACATTAATCTATTTGACTAATTAATATGTTGTTAATTACATATTTCAAATTTATTTTTAAAAATCTTAGATATTCACTATAATTGCTTATTAATGCTAAATAATCACCATCTTTAATTTTAATGATACATTCCAATCATTTACACATTTATTTATTTCTGTTTTTAATAACCGAATTTAACAACTCTTTTGTACTTTTTAATTGTCTCCAATCTCAACAAAGTTTCCATCTTTTATATTTGAACAATTTTTAGTTACGCATAAATGTTCAGATTAATGTATACAATTGAAAGAATAGTTATATAATGAAATTGATTTTAAATAATGTAATGATGTTAAAAAGTTTAAAACATAATTTACTTTAGATTGCAGTCACTTTAATAGAACTTTAATTAGGGAATGACTTCTATATAATAAAATTAATATTAACCGGTTTAATTTTAATTATCTCTATATTAGTTTAGTTAGACTTAATTAGTGAAATTAGTATAATAAATCTTTATTACTTCAATTTAACTTAATACATTTAATTAAAAGGTCTTTGAATCAAAATAAAACAAAAGTTTAATTACAAACTAATTTATAATAAAATATATCTTTATTTATTTATTAATGTTGAAATGAAACTCATAACACCTTAAAAACTTTAGTTGTATATTAATCAGACTGCTATGGTTTATTTTGCCTTTTAGATTGTGAAGCAAAATTACTTTTTTTGTTTGTGAAATGTCAAAGAAGTTAATGGTGAGCTAATATGATTATAACATGTTCATATCTTAATTTGGTTTTTTAGTTTAGGTGTATAGTAAGTTTGTGTAAGCATTACCTATTTATTTATACAATCTAAATGTTTAATATTTTGGTTACAAATTTATGTTAAATATTTTTGTTGGTTAATATGTTAGTTATGAAATTTTATGGTTGTCTATATATATATATGGTTGTTGATATGTTTTCAACCCATTTGTAACATGGGCTACCGTAACACCCTTGGCAAACACAACATCGTCCCACTCTTAGGCTATCCCACATCGGCCGTGGACAAGAGAGATCACTGGTTCATAAGTAATGTCTTGCCTCTTCAATCACCAACCCGTTTTGGGCAACCAAAAACAAATCCGTGAGCTCTTCGTGGGCAGAGCGGACAATATTGGTGGTACGAGAGGCCGGGGTGTTACAGGTGGTATCAAAGCCACTCTTGTGTCGTTCGGGATGATGGGACATGCCTCATCGAGGACGATAAGTCCAAAGGGGGGTTGTTTGTAACACCCTTGGCAAACACAACATCGTCCCACTCTTAGGCTATCCCACATCGGTCGTGGACAAGAGAGATCACTGGTTCATAAGTAATGTCTTGCCTCTTCAATCACCAACGCGTTTTGGGCAACCAAAAACAAATCCGTGAGCTCTTCGTGGGCAGAGCAGACAATATTGGTGGTACGAGAGGCCGGGGTGTTACAGCTACTACTCTAGAAATATATTGGTGAGTTAGATACTTTTACATAAATGAATTTTTGATCATCTATGTGGATTCAAGTTAGCCGATAGTCTTCATATCGAGTCGAGTAAGTTGTTTTAATGTTGTTTCCTGTGTAATATTTCTAATTATCATGTTTTTAATATATTTATGAACATCAAATATAAATAACCTAATTGGTTTCCTGGTTTTCAAACTTATCTGTTTTGTGTATTAAAATCGTTCATTAAGTCAACAAAATTGAAACATCATGCTCTATAAAATTCTGTTTTTTATATTTATGTTCATCTTTTTCATATGATAACCATATTATATTCTATTACAGATGTATTCAAAGTTAAAGAAAACGCAATTTTTGGTCAATCAACGCCTTCCAATAAGAAGATTTCAAACGGTTAGTCAGTTTAATATATTTTAGTTATCATTTAATTTTTAAGTATGCATATTTTTTGTAAACGTGCAGCTTCAACGCCAAGAGAACTACTTATTAACATTTTGAACGGTAACATTTTATTTTAAACGTGTTAATATACTAAAGTATAATTTCTTTATTAACTAAAATATAGTAAATAAAAATTAATATGTTATTACCTAAAAATTTTGCACTTGTAACAGAAATTTATAAACGATTTTTGATATTTTTATTATTAACTACATTATATATTTTTAATAAACGAATTTTTAATAACATTTAATGTATGTTTACATATTTCTTTTTCTATTTTCTTTTTTAGAATTGATAGGAAACATAATTTCCAGTTATCCATACTATTTTATTTTCTTAAAACCAATTAAAATATATGTTTTAATTAAGATGTGTATACGAATAAATTTATGTTAATTAGAGGCGCAAAGATATTTCACAATTATTTTTTTACTTATATTTGGTTTACTCAATTTATATTGTTTCCATACTTAGCAACAAAATTAACAACTTTAGTTGTGCCTCATATAAAAAAAATCAATTTTTTGATTTTTAATTAAGACCATACTAATTATATTTTTATATTTTAATTTGAACTAAAATTTTAAAAAAACACATTGTGCTAAATAAATCAGAAAAACCAAAATTATTTTGACTCATAGATTGGTTCTAAAAGTCGATGTGCCAATAATGTTACTAAAGAATATGAATTAGAAGAACGGTTTGTGTAATGGAACTAGATTGCGAGTAATTAATTTGGGTATGCGTTTTGTTGAAGTAAAAGTTATTTCAGGTACTAATGCTGGTTATCGCACTTATATAATTCGTTATGGTGTAACACCTTCAGATAAGAAACTTTCGTTTAAATTGAAGAGAATGTAGTTTTTTTTTCCAGTTGTAGTCTGTTTTGCAATGACCATTAATACAAGTCAAGGTCAATCTCTAGCAAGAGTTGACATATATCTCAGAGACCCGGTGTTTCCAAATGGACAACTCTATGTAGCTTTATCAAGAGCGAAGAGTGGTGTCAAAATTCTTATATTAAAAAAGGAAGACAAAGTTATAAATAAAGAATCAATATTGTTTATAAGGAAGTCTTTTTAATAGCTTATGTATTTTACATTTTTAACTTTTGATTATATTTTCACTGTAATTTGAATGTTATTTTGGTTTATCTTTGTATTTCACAATCATTTGTTTTCGTACAAATATTATTTACAACTTAAAGTATGCTGTCGTCTTGAATAATTTATAACAACTTATGTTGTCCTTTCAAATGACACGTGTTAGTTTGAAAATTTCAATATTTCCACCCGTGTCGTACACGGGTTAATAACCTAGTATATAATATATGGAAGGAAAATAACATAATGGTGTGTGATCAAAATACGGTAAAGAGAAGTCCTAAGGTATTCTTTTCTTCCTAAAAATCATTAACTTAAATTATACGTCTCCAAGAATTCCTTTTCCTCAATCATGTCCTAGGAGAGGTTAAGGTATAGCAAATCATGCATAATCCTCTCATCCAAAGTCAATTTAGGTCAGCATCTACCCCTCCCCCCCTCTATATTAATGTTTTCTACAGACCTAACAAGATTCGTCGTCTGTCTTCTCTTCACATGCCCAAACCATCTCAATCTCCACTCTCTTATCTTGTCAGATATGTTAGTTACCCCTAATATATCTCCCGAAACACATCGTTTCTTATTCGATCTAACCTTGTGTGTCCGCACATCCAACGTAGCATTCTCATCTCTGTTACCTCCATCTTCCGCACGTGTGTCTTCTTAATGGCCCGACAACATGTTTCATATAACATTGCAGGTCTAACTGCGACCCTATAAAATTTTCCCTTTAGTTTAGTTGAGAATCTCTTGTCGCACAATATACCTGTGACTGCTCTTCATCTGCACTATCCTACTTGGACTCGATGGGCCACATCACTATCTAATTTCACATAACTTGTTAACATAACGCTAGTGGGTTGAAATGTGATCTATATGCTATAGTAACCTTTCAAATGTTAACATAAAAAAAAACGTATTTTTCTAGATATAAATCACAAACTAAAAATTATTTTTAAAATATGTCGTCTAGATATAATTTTCAGGACCACACGTATACAATAACGCGTTATTAGATATTGTGCTTAAGTGTACAACAGATTATTATGCATTAAAATATGATAGGTTTTTGGATAGATCCCATATAACTTTAATGTATTGAAGCTGAATTCATCTACGGTTCATTTTAAACTACTTATTCATTTTAATATTAGTGAAGAGGTAGGTCCCAGCAGAGCCCAGTTGGACCCGCAAGACTCACCTTGAACAGGGACGTCTGCGCAACGACCAACTGCTCCCGCAGGACCCACCATGCTCAGAGAAAACCTTACGCGCAGTACGCCAGCTGTACCCGCAGGGAAAGCCTCCCAATGGTGAAGTACCCCGCCTGTTCCCGCAGTTGCGGATACAAGCCATCAGGGAAGGCTACCCGCACTAACAGCAAGGCTACACGCACAAGGCACTAGCTACTTCAGTAGTCACATGAAGGAATGAGCAAGGCGGGAATACTCCCGCCTAAATGAGCCAGTCCGTATGCTTCTGGAAGATCTTTTGTACTATACCTACTAAGGTATGGGCAGAACAGACGATCTGACCAGAACAGCCCATGAACCAATCACAGGGTGACAGCTCACCGACAACAGTACGAGGAGGAGCACCCTCTAGTACTGTTTGTCATTATTAGCCGCTGCCTACTCACCAACCCTTACTATGGGACGTGCGCAGCCTACAGTTGGTGGAACAGTGCATAGCCGGCAGTAAAGGAACAGTGTACAGCCGACCTTGTTACTGTCGGCCGTAGTCTATCCACCAACCAGCATGGCCTGTGCGTAGTCCACTGTTGGTAGAACAGGAATACTATTCAGCCGGCTGTACCTTCTAGGAAATCTACCTTCGGCTATAAATACTCCAACACCTTGGAATGGTAAGGACATCATCTGATATCTCGTTATCTTATCTAGCAATCTCTTAATATACACTTATATTCAGAGCAATCTAGTCTGATTCTCACGCCGGAGGGTGGTCACAAGGAGGAACCCCCCCCCCCTTCTCAGTGACGAGCTTACGGTGTCTGTTTTGCAGGTCATCTGAAGAACAACCTTCTCTGCTGAACCTCATCCTCGTGGGAAACATTACTTAACCCCCAGATTATCCGTAATCTGCCCCGGGTCACTTAGTGTTTCTTCATTGGCGCCATCCGTGCATAAAAGCTAGAACTAATTCTTAGTTTTTTTTTTCAAAAATTTCTGAAGAAATGGTTAACGTTACACCGGTCCCAAGGCCAGTAAGTGACCAAGAAACCCCGGTGACCACAACCCCAGCAACTGGGAACACCGGCGGTTATACAAATTTTACGAACACTACCCCGGTTACCCAAGCCGGGGCAAGTGTAGTAAACAATATTCCACTAGGGTTCACTGATGCCCAGTTGGAAAAACGAACGAGGGTCCCTCGCCAAACACTAGATCAAGTTAAGGTGTGGACCGAAGCACGTCAGAAAGAGTTCCAAGCTGAGTTGGATGAACGCTTGCGTTCAGTTCAACAGGCTGACGAATTCGGCAGTACTCGCCAACATCTCAATATGAACAATGAGTGCGAGTACTCAGACGATGAGCGGGAAGAATCCGATACCGACGCAAACCCTCGCCATAAGGCAAAAGGGAAGCGTAAGGAAACGGACTTCCAACCGAAAAGGAATTTTGGGGAAGCCTTTAAACCAACGAATGCGGAGAGAAACCCGCGTGACTTCTCCAAAACCTTTAGACCAGCTGCTACAAATGCAGGAAAGTCAAAATTCGCAAGGGACATTGCGGAAGCAATCGCCCCGAGAAGTGCCAAACAAATGTCCAACATTGGCACTTATGATGGTCTATCCGACCCAGACGACCACTTGAACAGATTCATTGCGGGGGCAACCGTCAGTAACTGGACGGAACCCACGTGGTGTTATATGTTCCAGATGACTCTGGTTGGAGCGGCCAGGGCATGGTTCGATCGTTTACCGGTCCACCACATATATGATTGGGCGGACTTTCAAAACAAGTTCAGCCAACACTTCAGCCAACAAAGGAAATATACTGAAGAACAGTGGACGATCCTCAACTGCGTCAGAGAGGAGGATGAATCTTTACTAGACTTCATCACTCGCTTCAACTCCAAAAAGCTAAGTCTGGGCAACATAAGTGAAGATCTTGTTCGCGCCGCTTTCATCCAGGGCGCCGAATACCCAGAGCTTATCCGCACATTGACGGGTAAGGACGGCATGCCATCCACATGGGATGCCATCATGACGGCGGCCAAGCGCTTTGCCGAGACGGAGAAGCAACTGGGAAGGGATCTTCCCCATAGTACACACCTCTACACGCAAAGGACTAGAGAAAACAATGTTCGGATCGCCCGGCAGAACAAAAAGAGGAAGCTAGGTATTTGGCAGTCAAGGGTAAACTTTGACACCTCATCCAGCTCTCACCCTCTTGTTGGCGGAAGAAATAACACACACCCTTCAAGCCAAAAACACCGGTGGACGCCACTCACCAAAAGCGTCACGGAGATATTTGCCACTGAAAAGCTACCATGGCCAAAAGCTCCAATGATCCGGCAGCGACCTAATGCGGATCAGAGCAAATCCTGTGACTTCCACGGGACAAAAGGTCATAGTACGGAAGAGTGTACATCCTTGAAGGATATTGTTGAAGCATTCGTCAAGGATCGAAGACTGGCACACCTGGTGGCATCAATCAAGAAGGGAGGAAGGAACGATAACCGGTACCGAGGCAACGGACGAAAGCCCGTTGACATCAGCATCAACATGGTTCATGGTAAGATCAGAGAAAGAAAAAGGCGAACGACAGAACCATGCGCGTGGAAGGAAGCTGAGGTGCGCTTCCCGCGAGTGCCAGGAGGACCCAGCAAAGAAGGCCCTATCGTCATCAAAAGCCAGCTGGGGCACTACATCACTTCTCGCACTCTTGCTGACAACGGCGCCTCGTCAACGGTGATGTACAGGCAGTTCTTCGACAAGCTAGATGACGAAGACAAGGAACGCCTGGAAACGATATGCGCCTCGACGGAAGGGTTCGATGGCAGCACAAACACCCCCCTGGGTATCCTATATTTCCCCGTCACTCTTACGGACGGGAATCACTCACGCACAGAAGACGTGGATTTTGTCGTAATGAGGAAGCCACACCACACATACGACATTCTATTCGGAAGAGACGGGATGGCAAGATTCAACGCCGTGGTATCCTCAGTCCACGGCATGATGGGATGGCCAATAGCTGAGGGTGTAGCGATGATCACCGGCATTCCCCAGGTATGCATCGCATCTGTCTCATCTAAACCCAAACCAAAGATGGCTAAACCAACCATCACCGAACCAGAAAGATGGGCCTTCAACGGCAAATACCCTGACCAGGCCGTTTCCATTGGCCCAACAGTTGTCGATCCCACACGCACCTTACTCAAGCGCTTATTACAAAAAAAACGCTGACATCTTCGCGTGGACACCAGCTGACATGACTGGTGTACCCCGAAGTAAGGCAGAGCATAAGCTAAAATGCGATCCGGCTGTTACGCCAATCGTACAAAAGCGTAGAGTAATGGGGCCAGAACAAACTAACGCGTGTAGAACCCAAGTCAAGGAACTCCTTGACGCAGGCATCGTACGCGTTAGTAAATATCAAACTTGGGTTGCAAATCCCGTTATGGTACCGAAGAATAACAAACAATGGCGCATATGCATAGATTTCAAGGACTTGAATAAAGCATGCCCCAAAGATGGTTATCCGTTACCCGAAATTGATCTTAAGGTGGATTCGTTGGCACCGTTTCGCCTTAAATGCTTCCTGGACGCGTATAAGGGGTACCATCAAATCCACATGGCCGTTGATGACCAGGACAAAACCGCTTTTCGGACGCCCGATGGCACATTTTGTTACCAAATGATGCCATTCGGACTTAAGAATGCCGGGTCCACATACCAACGCCTGATGGACAACCAGTTTCATGCCCAAATTGGGAGGAACTTGGAAGTCTACATGGATGACTTGGTCATCAAAAGCCCTGACGCAGAAGCGATGTTGAAAGACATCGAAGAAACTTTCAACACGCTCAGGAAGATAAACATGAAGCTCAACCCGAGCAAGTGTGCCTTTGGAATGGAAGAAGGGAAGTTCTTGGGGGTCATCGTCACTAAAGATGGCTTCAGAGCGAACCCTGAAAAGGTCGAAGCCATTATCAAAATGGAATCACCTACTACCATCAAACAGGCTCAGACACTGAATGGACGACTAGTGGCACTTAATCGCTTTTTGGCAAACCACGCGGATAAGTCGTTTCCTTTCGTGTCAACGTTAAGAAACTGTTTAAAGAAAACGCACTTCCGCCGGACACCAGAAGCGGAAGCAGCTTTTCAGGAGATTCGGTCACGCTTGATCGAACTCCCAACGCTCACAGCACCAAAAGCGGGAGAGGAGTTAATCCTATACCTTTCCGCAACAGATAGAGCAACCGGGGCATTCCTGCTAGTAGAGCGAAAAGGCATCCAGATGCCAATCTATTATGTCAGTCGTATCCTAACAGACGTAGAAACCCGGTACTCTACCCTCGAAAAATTAGTCTTAGCACTTATACACGCTTCACGCAGGTTAAGACGATATTTCCAGGGTCACCCAATCACCATTCTCTCCAACTTCAAACTTGCAAACGTTCTAGGCAAACCCGAGTTATCGGGACGCCTAGCCAAATGGGCAATTGAGTTGGGGGAGTACGCGATAAAGTATAAGCCAAGACCAGCCATAAAAGGCCAGGTTTTGGCCGACTTTATTGCAGAAGTGCCTACATCGCGGGAAAAAGAGTGCCAGGAAGAGGCTCAACCCTCTCCAGCACAATACATCAATGATGTCTGGCGACTCTACACTGATGGAGCAGCCAGTAACGAGGGTTCAGGCGCAGGGCTGAAACTAACCAACCCAGCAGGCCAAGAATACACTTACGCTATTCGACTGGATTTTCCAAGTACGAATAACGAAGCCGAGTATGAGGCATTCTTGGCTGGGCTGAGAATTGCGCGTAAGATGGGAGTGAAACACTTGGAAGCCCACGTGGATTCCATGTTATTAGCCAATCAAATCAACGGGACGTACACGGCCGTGAACGACACAATGGCCCTGTACCTCGCACAAGCAAAATCCCTTATGCGCGATTTCAATGACTGCAAAGTCATACACGTCAAGCGAAGTGAAAACAAATCTGCGGATGCGTTAAGCAAGCTTGCATCAGTAGCCTTCACCCACTTAGGAAAGGACATCCGCATTGAACTCCTCGAGACACCTTCGGTCCCGCACAAGGAAATTTGTGTCATCCAAACCGGCACAGAAACGTGGATGACACCAATAATAAAATACCTTGCGGCAGGTACACTACCAGAGTCAAAAACACAGGCAAGAAAACTACGCTGTAAAGCACTGAATTATCAACTCATCGATGACATCCTTTACAGACGTAACTTTCTTGGCCCACTCTTAAGATGCGTGGACAACCAAGATGCTGACTACCTCCTAAGAGAAGTACACGAAGGCATCTGTGGAGTACACGCAGGTCCCCGCGCTGTTGTAGCTAAGCTAAACAACGCGGGATACTTTTGGTCGGGGATGCATACGGATGCGCTGGCATACATCAGAAAATGCAGGTCTTGCCAGCTCTACGCACCCAACACGCACCGCCCGAAGAATGAACTTGTTCCAGTCACCTCTTCATGGCCATTTCAGAAGTGGGCCATCGATGTGACAGGCCCATTTCCTACAGCAGCAGGAAATGTTCAGTTCCTAGTGGTAGCCATCGACTACTTCACCAAGTGGATAGAAGCAAAACCCTTAGCCCAAACAACCGCGAAACATATCAAAAAATTTATTTGGGAATTTATTATTTGTCGTTTTGGACTTCCACAGAATTTGGTGAGCGATAACGGCACCAACTTTGCTGACAAGAAGCTACAACAGTGGCTGAAAGAACTTCAAATCACCCACACCTTTACCTCAGTGGCACACCCGCAAGGTAATGGTGAGGTGGAAAGAGCAAATAAGAGCATCGTCGAAGGCATAAAGAAAAGACTCTTGGAACACAGATCCGGCTGGGTGGACGAGCTTCCGCACGTCCTTTGGGCAAACAGAACGCTGAAGAAGGCCAGTACGGGAGAAACCCCGTTCAGTCTCACTTATGGCACTGAAGCCATGGTCCCGGTCGAAATTGGTTTACCCTCACCAAGGGTCTTGATTCAGCCAGAAGACAATGATGCGGAAAGACGGTTAGATCTTATGCTAACCGAAGAACGCAGAGACTTAGCCGCAGTGCGTGAAGAGAACTACAAGCGACAAATGCAAAAGTACTACAACACGCGGGTAAAACTCTGCAACTTCAATGTAGGAGACTACATACTGCGTAACAACGAGGCTTCGAACCAAGAACACTCAGGAAAGCTGGCCCCGGTCTGGGAAGGGCCATACATTATCAAAGAAGTTCTGGGAAAGGGCGCATACCGGCTCGAAAGGCTCGATGGCACTCCCATCCCAAGAACATGGAATGGGGCTCAATTACGCAAATGTTATATGTAGATCAATTCCAAACTTTTAAAGAAAAGGCCTAGAGCCACTTCTAATGGAAATGATTCTCCTTTCACAATGTGTTGATAGCCTTACCTTTATACTTATGAACTTCCCACACTGATGTGCCGGTATTCACCGCATAAATAGGGGAAGAAGTAAGTCGTTACGTGTGGAAGGCGGAAAAACCGGCATAAACACAACGGTAAAAATTTCAAGTTTTTAGGAAAACCTACACGCAGGTCAGATGTAAGTAAAGTTTAGCCATCCTTGTAAGTGCAAGTAACAGTCTTACCCGCACAATCACGAACAAGGAGGCAAAACTTCAACCTATCATCTACCACGTCCAAAGGTTAACTTATTCTGAACATTTAGAAAATTTCAAAGGAAACGATGAGGAAAACTTCCACGCAGGTCAGATATAAGTAAAGTTAAGCCATCCTACTAAGTGTAAGTGACGGTCATACCCGCACAATCATGAAAGAGGAAGCGAAACAAACTTATAATTTGTCACGTTAAAAAGTTAACTTATCTAAGTACTAAAGAAATTACTAAGTTAGATCAAAACATGCGTAAAATAAACAAGGCAAAGAACTAACACAATCTTTATTCCATCAAATTCAAATATTACAAAGATTGCTGGGTGCATACCCGCATACAAAAGAAGCTATACAAAAGCAAAAATCTACGCTAATGGTGGAAAGGGGTCTTCAGAATCAAGCTTCAGGACCACTTCCACTTGGACCCGCTCCATCAGTAGAGCGTGGTGGTTCAAGGAAAGCTTTAAGGATAGCTAGCCCATCATCAGCAGCAGCGACTTCGTTCACCTTCTCCACCACCGGATGCGGGAAAGCGGCATACTGGTTCACTGCTTGGTCATAAACAGCTTCAGTATCCACATCATACAAAGGGAAGTTGGAAGGCGGGATGCCTTTCTCAACAAACCCTAGACCAAGCAGGAAGCCGGCCTTTTCCCCATCCTCATGAGAAGCGTTGAGGGCTGTGCTCATAGCATCGTCATAAGACGTCTCTGAGAAGACCCGATGCACAACCTACAAAAAAGAAAAAATACAAGTATCAAAACCTTTTCTATTTACAAAGAAAAGCGTAAAGACATGAAAAGCTTACCTGAGACAACGCTTCTCGAAGAAGCCATTCCTTGGCAACCAGAGCTTCTTGGAGGGCGGCTTGAGCTTGGGTACAGGCGCGTTCGGCTTCACTTTTATTGAGGTTGGCAAGCAACACTTCCTTTGCAGCAGCCTCTTCGACGCCCTTTAGCTTCCACTCAGTGTGGTCAAGCACGCCCCTCTGGTCCAGGATCTCTTGGAGCTTCTTCGCGTCCTCCATCGCCAAGGCATCATGAGCCTGTTGGAGCGCCTCTAATTTAGCTTTAAGTTCCTCATTCTCGAGGCGTAGAGGCTCAGCAACAGCTTCAGCCTTGGTGGCCCTTTCAGTTGCGTTCCTAGCAGTTTCCTTAGCCAGCCGAAGCTGTTCGTTAACAGCTTGGGCAGCCTTGGAACGGGCCTCGAGACGGGCCTGAACCTCAACTTCAAGGGCCTTGAACGCCTTCTCCTTCTCTGCAGCCGCGGCGGAGAGCCTCCTATTCTCCTCCCGGACAGCCCGCGCCTGAGCCATTTCTTGAATGCGAGCTGCTTTTAATTTGTCGTTTTCACGACAAAGCAGCTCGACGCGCGGCTGCATCCGGGCCAGGAGAACCCGAAGCTCATTGGTTAGCCTACCCTCCATGTAGCTAGCCATGGCTTCCCCCAACGCACCACTGGGAGCTGCGTGACTAGCCCAATCCACGCACTCCACAGGGGTGCGAAGGGTTGTTCCTCGGCGGATGTTCCATCGTGGAACATACACTTCATTGGAATCCGACACTGCAAAAAACAAAAAGCAGTTAGGAAAAGATGATATAATATATATATATATATATATATATATATATAATAATAGGCCAAGAGAACCCTACGCACCTGTAGGGTCAATAACAGGCCGATAGCCGCCAAACCCGTCACCTGAACCCAAGGGAAATCCGTCCAAGAGGTCAGGTAGACTGGAAGGAGGCAGAGGTTGGCGAGAAGCCCCATGCATACCTGAAGGATCGGCCGTCGATGCCGATGACGGAGGAGGCATGGTGAAGTCCGTCGCGGTCGCCGCTGCGGAGTCCGCAGCAAAAGTAACCGCCGGCTCAGTGAAAGATGCGGTAAAAATGACACTGACAGCCGGCGGTGATGTCGTCACAGCTGGAACAGTTGGCTCAATGGAATGAGCAACTGAACCAGCGGAAGCAGGCGCAGCCGCCTGGGTCGTCGCATCAGGTAGGCTGACCAAGCCTACTGTCATGGGCGGGGGGGGGGGGGGTACTCCTCCCCGCTCCACCCTGGAATGCGTCAACATCCACGCCTGCACAAAGAAGAAGTATTAATGATGAAAAGCTATGCAGTTAAAAATATAGTTTGTACTTACGGGTTTTCTAGAGCCTAAAAGTGCGGACAGGCGGGGACGAACCCGATGGAGCCGGCCTCTTTGCGCCGCTCACCGTCGTCATCCGGGGCTCTCCGGAGATGACAGTCGCAGCCTCCGGAGCAGTGGTCTTATCACCACCGGGGTTCCCCGCCACCTCCTCGCTCTCGGCCTCTGAGTCAGACCGAGGCATCGGATCGGCAGTGGAGGCCACCTTCTCCTTTCCCTTCCCGCCGGCAGCCTTCTTCTTCCGCACCAACGGAGGACCATCTGCGGATTCCTCATCAGAACATAAGATTAGAGGAATTCCAGCAGAGGTTTCAACATTGAGGGGTCGAGGGTCGAATAGCGCCTTACCTGGCCGCCTGGCGCTAAGGATCTCGTGGCCTAGCGGGTAGACTTCCACGAACCGATCCGCCGTTTGTTCTAGGATGGGCAACTCGTTCTCATCTAGAGCGCGAGTACCCATCCGAGCGGGACTGTCAGCCTCCCACGGATACAGGAGCGACTGCAAGTCGTTCCCCTCTGAAATAAACAGGAAAGAAGTTAGAAGAGATTCTAAATCCACAAAAAGAAACAGAGCATACCGTAAGGAACAGAGTTCAAACCGTATTCGAGGACGATCGGGATCTTTCGCGCATCCGCATCCTTCCACACCCGGCTCATCCCGAGCATCACCATCCCGGACTCCGCAAACTGGTAAACCGGAGATTGGACTCGGGATATCTTCGAGAACCATTCCGCCTCTTGGTAGTTGGAGGCGTGAAGGCTGGGAAGTGCTTGCCCATTCTTGAATTTCATGGCAAGGGGGATGGCGCGAGCGGAGATGAAGAAGAACTCCCGCTTCCATGAGCGAAGACTGCGCTCGGTTGCGCTAATCTTCAAACCCTTAATCCGGGTTATCAGCGTATACCACCCCTGGATGCACCTCCAGGAGTAGAAGGTCATCAGGCGGTCGACAAAGGGCTCAATGCCCAGAATCCGGCACACCCACTCGAAGTGGCGAATCTTCGCGATCGCCATCGGGTGCACCTCGGTCAGGTGCACACCGTGCCTCTCCAGGACACAATACACAAACTTTGTCAATGGGAACCTAAGATTCCCATACACAAAGAATGCAGCATATACCCCAATCTTGCCTCTGGGGGCATCATACACCGTCTGATGGGGTTCAGGAAACTCAGGCTCGAGAGACTCGAGCATGAACTTCCTGACGATGTACTGATACAGATCGACAGGCAGAGCACACTGGCACTCGCCAGCAGTACTCTTGTCATCGGCTGTAGATTCGAGATCACGAGAAGACATCTTGCAGATGAAAGAAGAAAACGATTTCAAGAGAATGCTCGACTGAAAGGTGAGTATTCGCCGGAAATCGTTTTGAAGATGAAGAGAAGAGTGAAAGTGTGGATTACAAATAACCCTCTCCCCCTTTATATACTAATCGCAATTAATGCGATGAATTTAATGCGGAAGAGAGAGAAATCGAAGGTGCAATGAAACTATGACACGTGGCAAAAAGCAAGCTGGCAACAGCTGTTGAAAGGACGCGTACCATTAATTTCGCCGCCACGCGCCCGAAAAATTGCGCCCACGCGCCTGAAAAAGCGTCTGGAATGACCAGGTACTGTCACGTCACCATAACTTCCTGCACGTCCTGACACAGTCAGAAGAAACCGTCGCACGACGTTTCAGAGGTTTGGACTGTTCTTATCCTTCACCAACTATTCGAATTTCAAAATTCAAAAAGATTCAAAAGTAAGCGGGAAAATACCCCTTACCTTGGCAACCAAGTAACCATAAGACGGGTGCGGGTACAGTGTCAAGGCAAAACCCTTCACATACTTAGCCCCCGCAGGGAATTGACGCCAGGAATACCTTGGAAGTAAAGTAACCGTAAGACGAGTGCGGGTACAGTGTCAAGGCAAAACCCTTCACATACTTAGCACTCTGTAGGGAATTCAAACCAAGAAGGATCTTCTGGGCCTTGCTTGCGGAAACGGGAATAACATCCCCGCGTGACGGGAACGTCGAGAACTATATTGTTTGAAACTCCAAGATGGAATTGGTGGTTTTAGCATAATTTGATCAATATGTTGAAAACTACCAAAACCCCATGGAGAATCCACACAAGTGGGACTCAACGCTCCTGACTTGCGAGGAGGTTACAAACCTACCCGCTTCATACCCAAAGATCAAGCAGAAAAGTCGGGAATTTCTGCGTGACATCAGGAAAACCGCGGGAAGAATCCCCACGGAAAACCTAAAAACTAAAACCCTTTTCAATACCCCTTGCTAGTCCAAAAGTTCACCTCACTTATTAATAATTCATGAGAAGAACATTGGACTGGGGGGACTTGAAGAGGTAGGTCCCAGCAGAGCCCAGTTGGACCCGCAAGACTCACCTTGAACAGGGACGTCTGCGCAACGACCAACTGCTCCCGCAGGACCCACCATGCTCAGAGAAAACCTTACGCGCAGTACGCCAGCTGTACCCGCAGGGAAAGCCTCCCAATGGTGAAGTACCCCGCCTGTTCCCGCAGTTGCGGATACAAGCCATCAGGGAAGGCTACCCGCACTAACAGCAAGGCTACACGCACAAGGCACTAGCTACTTCAGTAGTCACATGAAGGAATGAGCAAGGCGGGAATACTCCCGCCTAAATGAGCCAGTCCGTATGCTTCTGGAAGATCTTTTGTACTATACCTACTAAGGTATGGGCAGAACAGACGATCAGACCAGAACAGCCCATGAACCAATCACAGGGTGACAGCTCACCGACAACAGTACGAGGAGGAGCACCCTCTAGTACTGTTTGTCATTATTAGCCGCTGCCTACTCACCAACCCTTACTATGGGACGTGCGCAGCCTACAGTTGGTGGAACAGTGCATAGCCGGCAGTAAAGGAACAGTGTACAGCCGACCTTGTTACTGTCGGCCGTAGTCTATCCACCAACCAGCATGGCCTGTGCGTAGTCCACTGTTGGTAGAACAGGAATACTATTCAGCCGGCTGTACCTTCTAGGAAATCTACCTTCGGCTATAAATACTCCAACACCTTGGAATGGTAAGGACATCATCTGATATCTCGTTATCTTATCTAGCAATCTCTTAATATACACTTATATTCAGAGCAATCTAGTCTGATTCTCACGCCGGAGGGTGGTCACAAGGAGGAACCCCCCCCCTTCTCAGTGACGAGCTTACGGTGTCTGTTTTGCAGGTCATCTGAAGAACAACCTTCTCTGCTGAACCTCATCCTCGTGGGAAACATTACTTAACCCCCAGATTATCCGTAATCTGCCCCGGGTCACTTAGTGTTTCTTCAATTAGTTTTTAAATATATAAATAAGTTATCAAATATAAATTAGGTTGACTGATATGGAATTATTTAAAATCGTTTAAACAATTTATAATAAATAGTCACAATTTTCATAAATTTACAAAAAATATTTATAAGATTAAAAAATCAATATACTTTCACAAACCCAAAGGTGCTAAATTTTGGTATACTAAAAGTCATAAACTTGTTTAAATCACGTATATGTGAATTTCTTTTAAAAACTTTGCTACCATTTAAAATATCAAAATTTAATTTAAAAAAATGAAAAAAAGGTCAAATAAATAAATAAAAACTTTAATAGAGTATAGATGACATGTGACCATGGTTACTTTTATATTATATAACATGGCATTTAGGGATGTAAGTGAACCGGACGTTCGGCGGACGTCGGGGCGTCCGTTCGGCAAGAAGTTCGTTTATGTTCGTCCGTTTAATAAACGAACTGGACATGGACACAAAAATTTCGTTCGGTAAGCTTAACGGACGAACAAGGACAAGGGCCAAGTTCGTTCGATAGTATTCGTGAACGTCCGATAACGTTCGTCCGATTACGTCCGGTAATGTCCGTCAGGTATCGTTATTGTTTATATCTATCCAGTATTATAATTTAACTGCAGAATTTCTTGTGTTATTAATAACACTTTTATATTACTACACATGTTTGATGTCTCTTATATTATAGTGATCCACTTTATGTTAATATATTAAGTGTTAAGTATATTTGGATGTTATATGGTGTAATTCCTAATTTGTATGTGAAGTTGTTTAGATATATGCTTGGTGTTAATATGTAACCGTTTATATTTGTCCATTAGTGTTCGTTGTCCATTAATGTTCACATGTTTGTTTGTCCATTAGTGTCCGTTTGCCCATTATTGTCCGTTAACGTCCGTTTAAAATATTAACGGACGGACATGGACGAACACGGACAAACTCAATTTCTTAATGGACGGACACGGACATGAATTTTCGTTCGGTAGAGTGTTCGTGAACCGTCCGTTTGTCCGTCAAAAGCTTAACGGACGGACACGGACATGCTCTCGTCCGGTTCGGTCCGGTCCGTGTACACCCCTAATGGCATTAGTTTGTATTTAAAGTAGTCTTCAAACGTTGGGGATGGCATATAATTGTCCAAATCCCAAAATAAGTATAACTATTTACGTAAATTGTAATAAGATTCAAAACAAAGTTCATAAATAACTCTTAAAAGACGAATAACTTTTATTTAGTTTCTAATTTCTTATATAAAAAAACTAAATTTCACTTGAAAAGATTGCATTCAAACGTGTCAAAACCGTCAATGCATCATGATAATGTTATCGACTTAAGCCTTTTTAAAATATATTTTTCTCCAATATTATTATTATTATAGCTTATTAGTAAATTAATAAAAAACAAGTTTGATGTGACAAAAGCGCGTGATTCAGTTATAATACTAGTATAAATTATATAAAAGCTGTGTGATTTTTTAAGATTTTAATACCTACTGATCACTTGGTGGTCTCGTTTCTATTTTTTTTCTTCTTCTATTTTTATTGATTATTTTAAAATATAAAAAATAATTTATTGGTCAAGAATGAATATCATTTTGTGGTCATTTCAGACCAGTCGATAAAGAAAAGAATGTATACTATTTATTTATATGCATCACTGTTTTCTTCTTGTCAAAATTTAAGTATGAAACATGAATGATTACTTCAAAACGTTATTTGGATGAAATGTTTAGAGATACTTACGATAAAATTAAGGTTTCTTTATTTGTGTGTGTAATCTTTGCGCAAGAACGATACAATAGCAGACACATGTAAATTTATATAAGAAACCCAACCCGCCAAAGTTTATTTATGTAAATTTATTTTACATAGCTATTTTCTAAAGTTAGTTCAAATATCTAAGATAGCGCTCTAACAACACTTTGTAAGACAAGATAAGCTTTATGTGAATGAGATTAAAAACTTTTAAAATAAAATGTTATGTTTCCATTTAATTAATCTTAGAGTTCAAGTCTTACAAACGATAAAAGAAATTTACTGTTAATAAAAAATAAAAAAAATGAGAATTTGAGTACTGAAATTTTTTTTTCTTATGTAATGTATACTGGATCTGGATATAACTAATGGTTGAGTAGGTGACCATAAATATTATTTTTCGTAAGAAGGCTTTAAAGATATAGTTCTTAATTTAGAAAGTTAACATGTTAAAATAAAAATAAAATTTGGAAATTAAGATAATGATTTTGCCGGCCTTTTAGAGGTATCCTTAGCCAAGAAACGTAACTCATGGACCCCTTCCACGTCATGGCTTTCGTCACTCATTAGGTAATCATATTTAGCTTACCATTTAAGCAATGCTTTGTAGTTTAACTGTTTATAAGGCTAAGGGGTGTGGGGGTTCTAATGGGGGCTCCAGCCAATAATATTATGACGTGTGGCAGAGAGAGAAACTGGATAAGGGGGGTGTTGGAGCCCTCGTTGGAGCCCCTGGCCCTGGTGTGGATGGGCTCCAGCAGGGGCTCCAGCGGATTTTTTTTTTTATTTTTTTATAAATGTATTAAAAAACGTATTATTAAAAAAACTCATAAATTATTTAAAAAAACACACATTAATTAAAAAAACACATTAATATCTAAAAATAAAATAAAAATTAAAGTACTAATCTTATTCTTCGGCTTGGTCTTCTTCGATCAACCTCTTTCGGATACGTTCCTTTTGCTTTTCCATCAGCATTTGATCGACCGGATTTAGGTTACTGAAGTCTCTTGTAAGGAAGTCCAAATCTCTCATTCGACTTTTTTCCTTTTTGTCATTAGAGACCACCTCCATCGGCGATGTTTACGGCTCCCCCCTCAGCCGGTTTTTTCCCCTTGGCGTCCCTTCCCAATGGCCTCCTCCTCGGCGGTGAAGACGTTTCCTCCCCCGCAATGTTTAGGTCGAATCCAACGCGGCAATCCGACCCGGCGGAAGTGCTATACGCTCCAGACGAACTAGTTTTAGTCCGTTTCGGCCCTACTTCCGCATCAAGGTCCGGCGCCACCAGCTCAACCCACTTGGAACACCTTTTCAACCTCTCCCACGTCTTCACCATCCCATACCTCCGCAAACACTCCTGCCTCCACTCTTCGACCGTGAAATTGTAAACCGCCAAATCATCACTGCCACTTGGTCTCATACGAACGGCGTTCCTGTTGAAAAGATTAGTAAACAAGCCGACAAATTTTCTGATTTCGGACCACCGACCCGAAATCATATCGGCGTTTCGCTCTGTACTCCCAACGAGCGTATAGAACGTCTCCCTAACCTTTGTCCAAAAAATCTTGCTTTTTTGGTAGTCGGCTGCAAAATGAATAATTAAATTAGATTTCCAGTTAACTTTTTTATTTAACTTTTTTATTAAAAATCATTTTTAAAAACGTTAAAACAATTACCGCAACGCCGATCCTCAGAAATGACTATCCAAGCCCGACACAAGGCTTCCTTTTCATCCGATGACCACGGAGTGGTTTTCCGTTTCGTCCTCGGAGTCGAAGCCGGTCCCGGCCCGTCCGTTGCAAGTTGTTTTTTCCGGTGGACGCGTCTTCTTGCTCCCGTAGCATCACCGTGTGATTCTTGTGTCTCTGGAACAACAAAGTTAGGAGACGGTTGTATGTTGGATGGTTGAAAGCCGGATGTTTCTTGCGGCCCCGAATAAAACATCGGTTGGTCTGGTGACGACCATAAATCGTCGTCAATATAATCTGAATCTAGGTTTGGGTACCAATTTCCAGACATTTTTGGGTATTATATAGGAGTTTGGGATATTATATAGGAGTTTGTAAGGTGAAATTGTGTTTTGATATGGTTGAAATGGGAGTAATTTGGGGTATTATATAGAGGTTTTTAAGGTTTTTTTTTTTATTAATTCCGAGCTCAATGACTCTTTTGGGCATCCACACCAGCTTTTTCTCTCTCTTCTCCCGCGACCACACTCACGCCTGCCTGGGGGCTCGTGCTCGCGCCCCTTTCGCGCCCCGGTTCGCGCCCCGGTGGTGTGGGGTTAGCGCCTGGGGGCGCGAGCGGAGGGGCTCTCGCGCCCAGGTTAGCGCCCCACACCCCTCAGCCTAAGTATGTTATAATAAAAGTTTAAAAAAAAAAAAAAAACTGATCCTAAAAGATAACTAAAATTTAATATGACCTTTTATGTTTAAAATTTACGCTTTCACTAATTTTGTTTGCTAAGTCATTTGTCGATGTCAATTGGGTTCATCCCAAATGCAAACGTAACTTTTAATATCTTTGATAGTTTTGGGTGGAGATATAGTATGTGGATATAACTTATTGGGTTTAAGTCGAAAAATATATCAAGTCGCCAATCGCACATTAAAGATGTTACAACTTACAATGTATTTACGTGATAATTGTTGTTTCTTGTAAATTTGTGTAGATTAAGGGTCAATCTCACGGTAAGTATTGAACTAAGTGAAAGTCGTTAGTGAATTAATCATTTGTATACACTAATCAATGATAGATACATTGATTTGTTTAGCTGAACCGATTGTGTGATTCTCTTCCTTCTTTCGTAACAATAATATCGGAGTTATGGATTCTTTCTTGTAAAGTGGGATTTAACATAATGAACAATAACAAAACCATGAGTGTACCCAATTATGAAAATAATTTATATAATTGTGGCATCTTAAATCGACCCTTTTTGTTAAAAACTTAGTCCAAGTGATTTGAATAACGTTTAGTCAAATATTTTTGTTTCAACTTTAAATGATCTCACGTGAAAGACACGAGGGTAACTTTGTTTTATAGTGCTTCTCTCCCTCTATTGTATATATATATGTTTTTATTCCTCTATTATATTTCATTAGTAATTTTATATTGAAAATCTCATTAAATATTAGTAAACAATATAATAAAACACCCCCTCTGATGTCACATTGTACTCATACATCCCTAATCGTGAACAACTTCAACCACCATGGCTTGATGACAACCATCTCAACCCTCTAGTGCCACACCATAAAATCAACCCCCCTCAAACAAAAGTGGCATGCTATACATGGTTAATCTCCGATCGAATCAGTAATCGTATACCCTTTTCAAATAAATGTTTTGAGGATTAGCCAAATGGTTGTTTGTAGGTTAACATGTCAAATTATAGACTTAATAGTCATCTACTTTTCACACAGATGTTTGAGGATTCGTCCAACGGTAAATATCAAATCATAGCCTCTTACTTTTTGAATAGTCGTTTGAGTTTTGATGTGAAATCTGACTTGGGGGATAACGTGGGAATAGTAGAACCTTAACAAAATAGAGCGCCTTATATAGTCAAACTTAAAACATCTTACCGTCTATTGCCACTCAAGTTCACATAAAATCCAAATTTAAACACCATGTGATCTGATTCGGTTTCGCTTAAAGCACACGACAAGAAGAAAAACTAGATTAACTATATATTTATGGAAGTGTTTTTTAAGGTCACGTGTCGGGGTATTGCGTGGGATGCTATAAAGGCAATAATGTTTTTACAATAAAGTCATATGTGTGTTTAAGTGTAATGATTGAAATGACATTATCAATTATACATGTTTTTACTAAAATAGATGATAATGACGTGACGGGAAATGCTCCTTATAACACGTTTACCATTACTTATGATGAATTACCCTAAACTTTGTGTGTTCCTATAGATAAACATGTACAATAAAATGACAAACTAATTATCTTCAAAAACACGCATAAACATATGTCATTTTCATAATGTTGGATTCCACACTTCCTTTTAAATAAAAAATATCATTTTTTATTAACGATAATACATCCCAATACATTGTATTTGTCAATAATATACAAGTTTGTGAACACACATATAAATACAGTATGAATAATTAATTAATTAATTATGATAAGTCTTAGCGTAGCATTGTTTTTGACAATAGCAAACAGGGGTGTGAAACTTGGTCATAACCGGTATAAATTAAGTATAATGCCGGATTGAACTAGACCATATGACATGTATATTCGATTTCGTGCTTGGCTTTCGATTTTATTTGATTTTCCGGATCAAGATCTTTTGTGAAAATCATTTCTTCACATGGTTCAGTTTGATTATACGTACGGACTGTTTGGACTTTGGTAGCCCTTTAATTAAAAACCGTATACATACTTGAAACATCTTAATATCTTAATAAGAGGAATGAGACGGTTATCATCCGGTTTATTCGTATCCAGCGAGTCATGCATAGTCATGAATGTAATAGTAAAAGACTTAGTTATGCTATTCAAATAAGGCTATCTCTAGCGACGCGACTTGTTACCCGTTTGCCTACTATTTTAATGTAAAATTACAATTCATTGTTTATTTCCAGTCAAGTTGCCTTTATATTTTTCTCATTTTGTCATATTTTATTGTTAAATTGTGAATAGTTTTCTCAAATAAGTAATTTTGCATGCTACGTCATTTTAATACTTTTGGTGTTTAAACACATACAGTCATAAAGAGGAAATCTATTTCCAATTTAGATGGAGTGGAGGTAACTCACAGTTTACAAAAATGTCATGGATTCGACTCTCATTTGAAGCAATTTGTTCTGAATTAAACCAAAAAGTTATTATAGTGTTGACTTCTTTTGTTGTCAGGTCATCACGTTCTATTCTTTGAACGGAAAGATAATACATATACCAGTGTGATCCTAGATGCCTGAACCACCGTTGTTAAAAAAAGAAAAAAAATAATCCACAACAATATTAATAAACTACTATACATAATAGTATCAAATAAAAGATAAGGATAACTAAAACTAAATAATAATTAATTAAATAATTAAAAATAAGAAAAACATTCGCATCATTTATTATTTTATTGTTTTGCTAATTCACCCCCTCAATTAACAACATCATGCCAATGAGTTTGTAGCGAAGTGATAAGCAAAGACTCGAAGATTAAACGAGTATGTGACATGCACTAGTTGTATCGAGATTAAATGAGTAGGTGACGTTCACTAGCTGGTCTTTGAACTAAACGAGTTTTATCTTACCGCATTACCGTGCCTTCATGCGAGTATTCACGGGTTTGGCCTTAGATGATGGTTTTCACCAGATCAAAAGACAATTTTATCATGATGTAGTGATATTAGTCAGTAACCTATTTGAAGAATTCGATATCAGTTATAAAAGTTCAATTTATTATTTAATTATTTTATATGCTAATTCACCCCCCTCAAATAACAAAACGTGATCCCAAAGCTACTGAGTACCGAGTGGCGAGTTGACTAACTCAGTCTTCCGTCACTATAAAACCAGACCTTAACACTCCCACTTCATTAATAATCAAATCCTCCACAAACCCACTTCAAATTATTCAATTCTACTCAAAACCCACTTCAATTCCACTCTAATTCATTCAATAAACATGAAATCCGCTTCATTTCACTCCGATCAATCAAAAAAACCGATGTATAAGCCAACGATTCCGGTTCGGCGAGGCCAAAACAAGATTAAACGACAAATCATGACCCAGATTTTGAATTCGGCGGCTTCCGTTGCTTCAATTGCTTCGAGTTTTGTGATTAAAAGCAAATTGACCCGAAAAGATGTCGACGGGAGCTCAATCGGTACGAGTCCGGCGTTAACAACATCGGATTCCGACGGAGTTTTGGAATCCGGTAGATGATTAGCCGTGGTCGACGGACCCGGCCTGACTATGAAAGCCCAAATTTTTGTTTTTTAAAAGTTTTATTATATATATATATATATATTTTAAAAAATATTTATTTTTAATGTTTAAACTTTAAACTTAATTACTTAACTAATAATATAAGGCCCAAATATTTTCGGGTTTTGGCCCGAAATTTTTTGACGGACTTGATTATGTATTTTGTATTGGTGTTGCATTGATTTGTTTGTTCAATTTATTATTAGTATGGGTTTAAAAGGCTGCTGCCTTTATTGTAAATAGATGTAAAGCGTAATAATAGATTTAATTTGATTATATATTTATATCAGAGTTTTTGGATTATTTTAAAGCATTTCATTTTGAAGATGAGGGTACACAACAATATTAAGGTTGTGTTTGGTATGTGTTAATAGTAAGTATGAGATCGGTATCGTACTGATCGGTATCGTACTATTAGTACAGAACCAGTTCTCGTTACAAAATGTTATCTATACAGGTACTGAATTTCAAGAATAGTAGATATTGAATACCTAACAGAATTTACGTTGCGGTGGTACTAAAATTGCCGGGTACCAGTATCAGTACTCGGTTACAACCTAGTTAATAATATTTTAAAACCGAATTGTTCAAACATAACAGGTTTGGAGTTTTGTATGGTCAAGTTTGTTATTTTAGGATAAGCAGAGAAACATGAAATATGTACAAATTAAAATTGGGCGGATCTATATATTTTGGAGATCATACATCTAAAAAGATTATAGAGACTCATTTGAGAATAACAAAATGACGTGTTAGATTGGATCTAGATGAAACAATCTATCCATGATAAGTTAATTGGATAAATTGGCTTATTGCCCTTGTTTGTCTTTCAAATATACGACTGAATATATATAAACTAATAAATTATATTTACAATTCATCATTTAAATATACTAATTATATTTGCAATTTCATAGTTCCAAACCTAGCCAGTTATTATACTTTAACCTATTTATTGGAATTTCACATCACTCCTTTGTATGTGTTTTGACCTATTGCTTTATCACTTTAATTTATATGTCAAATTCCGTAGCTTTCAATGTGAAGCGAATGCAATTTTATTTCTTTCTTTTTTTTTCTTCTTTTGAATGGCAACCATAAAGGCATAAACCATAAAGCCAAATTCTCAACCCGGTTTTTGACTTTGTTAACCTAAAGCGGAATCGGTTCCTACCCAAAACCGGTACTTAAAAAACCCCCATTTGGCTCAAACCTGGCTGCTATGTTTGAACACTTACCAAAAACAATCTTTATACAATCTTAATACTGCTATGTGCCTAGCTACTATTATTTCCCCATTGACCACAGTTGACTTTTCTTCCAAAACATAAACACAACTTTGAAATAGTTCAACAAAACAAAACTATTTAAAAGCAGTGCACAGATAACTTTTATGATGTATAAAACCATAACTACATCTTTAAATAAATTATAAACAAACTTAAACCAGTTTAATTAATACTTGTTTTAGAGAATGGTTAGTTTTATATAAGCAAACAAACAATCCGTCAACGAGATAACCCAATTTCAAACACTTGCTAAACGTGTTTAGAAACACAATATCCAACATTATATAATACCAGAAACTCCATAAGAACACACATCAAACAAAGCGAAAACCTGAACTTGCATTGGATCATTAAGTCTTGTCATGTTGTCTATAAAGACACCAGGCTTTCAACACAACACACAACCTGATCGACCCTTAATGTATTTAACAAAGGAAATTGATGTCCCGGAGTGAATTGTATCGATTCCATACATTTACTCCTCTTGTTATACACGGGTACCCTCATCACATCACCAGACACCTTGAAATATGTGGGAAAGATAATCTTGTCCATAACAACGTCACCTATAACGAGTAAATCTTCCTCGTCCAAAGGCATGGGGAATGTAATGGTTTCTTCGACCCAAGTACGGTTTTCATAGTCTTGTAATATCCAGAAATGTATGTCGTCATTTTCCAGGACATCATAATGGAAAAGAAGTGCTATGCAGCCGTTAAATTTTATTATGCAAGGACCGTCAACATACTTATCGTCATAAGGATGGGACACAACACCTAGAGTAAGAGGAGTTTTAATCAATGAAATCATGTCGGTCCTCAAGTCAAACGCCAGAATGTCATCGTCTTTAAGCAAATGATATACTACACTATTGAGACAAGTACTAAAGGCATTGTCAAAGTCAAAAAGATCCCAGCTAAAACCCGTAGGAAGAGGTTCCACATCGACCGTTCTCCATGAACGATTTGACAGAGAGAAAACCATAATCTCTATTGTACTAGTTGACTGCTTAACAAACTTCCTGATGAGCAAAATCTTATGTTCGTCTGTCGACTCGTCAAACCCAAACAAGTAGCAGAAAAGAACCTTTCCTTTTATGGAAGATTCGGGTTGGAGTTTAAAATTGTTGTGTGTGCTCGGGTTAACAACGAAAGCCTGACGAATGTAATGTTCATCCGAAATCGCTTTATCGGAAAAAAAAATACTAAGCCATTCAAGTATTGGGCTCGTGATGCAACAATAAATTCAGCATCATAGTCTCGTGTTGTGAGAGGAGTCACGGGTCCACCGTCATGGGCGGACAAAAAGTATTCTTTGGAAGCGGAATCATCGCTAGCGCTGATAAATAAGGCGGTGTGGGTGGTGCGAGTGAGGTGGAATTTAGTGAAGGATGACTGGGAGATAAGCGAGAGCCATGGTTTGGAAACCGATCTGAAACGGAGAATGGATTTGACAGGGAGTCTCGACAGGATCTCTTCGATCATTTCCCTCGGGAATGAAATGCTTGCCGTCGTCGATTGTTTTTCTTCTATGGTTTTCATTTTTATGGTCAGAACGGGTCAATTAAGAAAGGGTTATTTTGATTTGGGTCTAAGCGGGTTCAGATTGTGTAAATCCTCGAGTCTTGACCTATAAAAACTCATGTAAAAAAAAAAGATGAGAGATGTGTAAAAGAGTACGCATGTAAAACAGTTATATTACGACCCCCGGTTAAAATCGTCTATTGTAAAAAAGCATATGCCATTGATTCAAAATTGGCCATTGTAAAACAGTTATTTAGTTTCGTTTTCGTCGACTTTTCGGTTTTCGGTTCATTTCTCGGGTTTTTTTTTCTTGAACGAGGAAAACGTAGGAAACATTTTAGATTTTTTACTTTTTTCGTTTTTGATTTATATTCTGAGTTATGATTTTATTTTTATTAATTTTCTTGAACTTTGTAGGGGTTTTTGATCTTAATAAAAAACCCCTAAAAATAAATTTCAAAAAAAATAAAAAAAATCATAACTCGTTTTTAATTGACCCATTGCGACCCTAACCCGTTTCGACCCAACCCAACCCAACCCAACCCAACCCAACCCATTTGTCACCCCTAGTAAACACTAAACAACTAGCCAATATGTAAGCAATAATAATAACCCCAACTAAGACATGTATCCAATTTTAATTGATGGTTGTGTCCATCCAGTAAACAAACAACATCAGCATTTTTATAATAATAATAATAATAATAATAATAATAATAATAATAATAATAATAATAATAATTGCTCATAACTCTAGAATGAAGATGAAATTAGTTGTGGGAGCAGCGATCGGCGACAGCGAGTTAGAGATGAAACCCTACACGTTTTGACCATGAGCTTTTTACCAAAAAAGAATTTGCTAAATTAGGGTAAAAATAATTTCTATTAATTATTTTTTTAAGAGCCAAATATTTTATCACACTCAAACCACCTTAAGATAGATAAAAATAAGTTTTTTCTTTGAACAGCCAATTTATTAACAAGACCAACACAAGATGTATGTTTGACAAAACTAGTTGTTGGCTTAAAATTGATAGTCGAAAGCTGAAGTTTTTTTAATGTATTTAGTTGTTTGACAGAGTAGTTGTAGTTTTTAATAAAACTAGTCGGGTGCATAACCTGACATCAACTACATAATCAGTGTCGGTACATTATTCACCTAATGATAGTGCACACATAACACAAATGTAGACGTGTAATTCATGCAGCGAGTGAGTTAGGGATTGCGATCACGCCAGCTAGAGTTCAAGATCCAACTTGTCAACTATGATCGAAGACTAAGGTGCATGTTACTAAAGCTTAAGGGTACAACTTGCAAAGCATAAATAAGTTGCAAATTAATATATAGTATAATATAATATAATAAAATTGTATTTACTTGAGATTTAGCTACGGAATTGGAGTGATGTGAAATCCCAATAATAATTTTAAGTAAAATTTGGTCAAGGTTTGGAAACATGAAATTGCAATATAAAATTAGTACATTTAAAATGATGATGAATTTTAAACATGATTTTTATTTTAAGTTGACCCAAAATAGGTGGGGAAAATCCTCAAAGTAGCCTATTTATATAATGTAGTTCCAAGTTTGTCCCATCAAATTCAAGTTTCCAACTTTGCCCATTTGGTATCTCGTCGTCGGCGATATGTTAGCGAACACCAACGATGTGTTAACATAACATAGGGTTGACAATGTGTTATGTTGCTAACATAGGGTAGCACCGATGTGTTAATGTTTAAAGCAGGGGTTCCATGATGCGTTAGTTGATAATGCATCGCTGCTACCCTAGGTTAGCAACATAAACGCATCGTCAGCGACTTGTTGACATAACATAGGGTTGACGATGCGTTTATGTTGCTAACATAGGGTAGCAGCGATGCATTATCAACTAACGCATCGTGGAACCCCTGCTTTAAACATTAACGCATCGCTGCTACCCTATGTTAGCAACATAACGCATCGTCAACCCTATGTTATGTTAACACATCGTCGGTATTCGCTAACATGTCGCCGGCGACGAGATATCAAAGGGACAAAGTTGAAAACTTGAATTGGGGGGGGGCAAACTTGGAACCACATTCTATAAATGGGCTATTTTGGGAATTTTCCCAAATAGAAGAGAGAAAAAAAATGATCCAAAATGAATCCAAATTCCCAAAATAACCCATGAAATTTGTACTGGGGCGACACACTGGTAGTATAACCGACGAGATTTTCCAACCAATGAAAACTTTCCACTTGTAAAGTTTCTGACATTTCCGACGATATTTTTAAAAATCTTGGGGTTTTCGTCCATATTTCTAATTTAAATCATTTGGTAAAAAACAGTCTCTTCAAACGGTTTTTTTATGTTTCTTATTTGGTCCGCTCAAATTAACTTTTTCTTGAAAAAAAGCTTTTTGAATTTCGTCTTCCAAGACACATTTTGAACGAATTTCGTTTTCCAAGTTCATATTCTCATGGTTCTTATCTGGTAAGTTCAAATCATATATTATTCATATATCTATATCTTCTTATATCTGTAACATCCGATCCATCAATCTCATGGTTCTTATCTATATCGTCTCGACCGATAGGAATTTTGGTATTCCTTCTCGACCGACTACGTCTTTGAATATTCCGTCTACTGCGACTATATTTTAATTAGGTTTCAGGTGTACCACACTTTCTTAAATTAAATTATAAATTATCTATTAAATCTATTATTATTATTTTCATCTTCTTCCACCTTTTTCTATTTTCATCTTCAAGTTCAAGTATATTTCTAGGTTTTATAAAATGTTGGGGAAAATTGGTGAGGGGACGTCGAGGTGGTGGAGCAGTGGCGAAGCTTGGACTGAGGCACCGGGGGACCGAGCTCATCGATGTTTGTGGGTGAGCGGATAAGAACCCGGAAATGTCATTCATTAGATCAATCTGTAAAATTATTATCATAATATTAAGACATGCACTACGACTCAAATAACTTTTATTGATAATATGTGATGCTTAATAGTTAATATAAAGTTACCTGATGAAACCCCCTTTCCAACGTAAGAGGTACACCAAGATCAGCAACGCAAGAACTCAAAAATCTGATCACCAAAAAAATAATCCGGGTAAGTCTCTATGCATCGATCAAGATTCACGACCAAAGCCTCAACCAACGGGTAACTCATTACAAGGCGGAAGAAGATGAAAATAATAATATTAGATTTAATTGATAATTTATAATTTAATTTAAAAAAGTGGGGTCCACCTGAAACCTAATTAAAAATATAGTCGGAGTAGACAGAATATTCAAAGACGTAGTCTGTCGAGACGGAATACCAAAAATCTTATCGATCAAGACGATATTAAACTTTTAAAACTTACCAGAAAAAAAACACGAGAATACGAACTTAGAATACGAAATTCGTTCAAAATACGTCTTAGAAGACGAAATTCATAAAACTCTTTTCTCAAGAAAAATATAATTTGAACGGAACAGATGGAAACATAAAAAAACCGTCTGGAGAGACTGCTTTTTACAAAATGTTTTAAATTAAAAATATGGACGAAAACTCCAAGATTTTTAAAAATCTCGTCGGAAATGTCAAAAACTTTCCAAGTGTCAACTTTTCATTGATTGAAAAATCTCGTCGGTTATATTAACAATGTGTCGACTCAGTACGAATTTCATGAGTTATTTTGAGAATTTGGATTCTTTTTGGATAATTTTTTTTCTCCCTCCTATTTTGAGTCATTTAGGAAATTTCCCCTTTTTTATTTATATACACACAAGACAAAACAAAATAGCCAAATAGATCATTTTTTGCAATTAACTTATCACTAATGAATTGTTTCATCGAGATGCTATCTGAATCACGATGTCTAGTTTTTAAGTGGACCTCTTTAGTCTCTACTATTATTTCCCCATTGACCACAGTTGACTTTTCTTCCAAAACATACACACAACTTTGAAATAGTTCAACAAGAAAAAAACTATTCAAAAGCAGTGCATAGATAACTTTTTATGATGGAGTATAAAACTATAACTACATCGTTAATAAATTATAAACAAACTCAAACCAGTTAATTAATACTTGTTTTAGAGAATGGATTAGTTTTATATAAGCAAACAAACAATCCGTCAACGAGATAACACAATTTCAAACACTTAGAGCTAAACTTGTTTAGAAACACAATATCCAACATTATCTAATAGGAGAAACTCCATAAGAACACACATCAAACAAAGCGAAAACCTGAACTTGCATTGGATCATTAAGTCTTGTCATGTTGTCTATAAAGGCACCAGGCTTTCAACACAACGCACAGCCTGATAGACCTTTAATGTATCTGACGAAGGAAATTGATGTCCCGGAGTGAATTGTATCGATTCCATACATTTATTCCTCTTGTTATACACGGGTACCCTCATCACATCACCAGACATCTTGAAATACGTGAGAAAGATAATCTTGTCCGTAACAACGTCACCAATAACGAATAAATCATCCTCGTCCAAAGGCTTGGGGAATGTAATGGTTTCTTCGACCCAAGTACGGTTTTCATAGTCTTGTAATATCCAGAAATGTATGTCGTTATTTTCCAGGACATTATAATGAAAAAGAAGTGCTATGCAGCCTTTAGATTTTATGATGTAAGCACCGTCAACATACTTATCGTCGTAAGGATGGGACGAAACACCTAGAGTAAGAGGAATTTTAATCAATGAAATCGTCTCGGTCCTCAAGTCAAACGCCAGAATGTTATGGTCTCTAAGCAAATGATATACTACACTATTAAGACAAGTACCGAGGGCATTGCCAAAGTCCAAACAATCCCAACTAAAACCAGCAAGAGGTTCCACATCGACCGTTCTCCATGAACGATTTGACAGAGAGAAAACCATAATCTCTATTGTACTAGTTGGCTGCTTAACAAACTTCCTAATAAGCAAAATCTTATGTTCGTTTGTCGACTCGTCAAACCCAAATAAGTAACAGGTAAGAAGCTTCCCCCTTATGAAAGATTCGGAGGGAAGAAGCTTAAAAGTTTTACGCGTTCTAGGGTTAACAACGAAAGCCTGACGAATGAAATGGTCATCCGAAATGTGTTTCTCTAGATAAAAAAATACTAAGCCATTCAAGCATTGGGCTCCTGATGTAAAATTAAAACCAACCTTATAGTCGAGTGTTATGAGAGGAGTCACGGGTCCACCATCATGGGCGGACAAAAAGTATTCTTTGGAAGTGGAATCATCGCTAGCGCTGATAAATCAGGCGGTGTGGGTGGTGCGAGTGAGGTGGAATTTAGTGAAGGATGACTGGGAGATAAGCGAGAGCCATGGTTTGGAAACCGATCTGAAACGGAGAATGGATTTGACAGGGAGTCTCGACAGGATCCCTTCGATCATTTCCCTCGGGAATGAAATGCTTGCCGTCGTCGATTGTTTTTCTTCTATGGTTTTCATAACGGGTTAGGATTGAAACGGGTCAATTAAAAAAAGGTTGTTTTGGTTCGGGTCAGATTGTGTAAATCCTCTTGAGTCTTGACCTATAAAAACTCATGTAAAAAAAAAGTCAGATGTGTAAAAGAGTGCACATGTAAAACAGTTAATAATAATAATAATAACTAGAAACAGAGGCCGCTTGTTGCACAAATTCGAAATTCAACCTGTTCAGTTTTGCTAAGCCAAACATTGTACTAACATAACAATACATTAAATAATAATAATAATAATACTTAATAAACAGAGTATTAAAGTAAATCAATTTAGAATTGCTCATACCTTTAGAAAGAAGATGAAATTAGTTGTGCGATCGGCGGCGGCGAGTTAGAGATGAAACTGTACACGTTTTGACTATGAGCTTTTTACCAAAACAGGTTTAATGAAAAAGTATTTATTAAATTAGGGCAAAAATAATTTCTTTTAATTTTTTGTTTAAAAGTCAAATATTTTAGTGGCAATTTAATATATAACCTTACAAATATTGAAAATATCATATATATATATATATATATACCCACGCAAAACTAAAAATATTGTACATGCCCTTACAAAGTTATTACTATATCATATATACCCAATTCGTGAAAATATTTATATTTGTTGGTGCATGTTTGTAACAGATGATCTTTTGTGTTGTTAGAATTGAGAGCAACGGTCAAAGGGGAGTCTGTTGGTGCATTTTGTGACCGTCGCTATGCAATTCTGACCAGCGGAGACGCCATAGGCGAAGTTAGAACAACTTCGCCAGAGGCGAAGTTGTAACAACTTCTGCCATAGGCGAAGTTAGAACAACTTTGCCTACTGGCCCAAGCCCAAGCCCGCGAAGTTGGTTTTATATATATATATACGTGTCTTGTTTAGGTTTGAGTATCCAGAAAATTAGAGTGTGTTTTGTGTAGTTCAATTGTCTAGAGAGAAATCCAGAGGGAGAGTCGTTTGGGACGGCCCGAGGTAGAGCTCACCTCGGGTCGGCCGTCATTTGTTTTCGTGTTTGGTGTGTAACGAGTTATGATTATTATATGAAAGGATCTGCAGATGTGTTTATCCCATTCGTGTATTTGTTCGTGTGTTTGTATGTGTGTAATCGTGTTCTTCGTCTTCTACACCAATAAACGAGTCTAGGAGGATTCCGCACTCCTAGACATCGTGCGGATCTCGTATCGATCGGCGACGCCCCGCGCGGGAACCTACAAGTGGTATCAGAGCCTTAGGCTCTTATGCTATGGTTCGAGATCTGCGTTTTGGTGTTTCTGGCACGTTTCTGATGCGTTTTTGGCCGAACAGCCGCCGCAGGCGAAGTTATGGGGTTCAGGCGAAGTTGTCGCTTAAATTTTAGGGTTTAGGCGAATATATAAGGTTAAGCGAAGTTATTCACAACTTCGCCTACCTCACAAGTTCGCTTATCTCAGGCGAAGTTGTCTGTCAGGCGAAGTTTTAGACAGGCGAAGTTAAGGAGGAGCGAAGTTGACTTTAGGCGAAGTTATAAAAAAAAAAAAAAGTTTTTGTCTGTATGGCCAGGTGTACGCGATTATTGTGAGACCGAAGACGTTGTTCCGTCACTGAGTGAAACTTGTTATCTCTTGGTCTTACGTGTGAACAAATACGTGTCAACTCTGGATATGGAGTTGAGGTTGTGAATGGGATATTGATTGAAACTGGATATTGACACATATTTGGGTGTTTGTGGGCAATGAAATAGTTGTTGTTCGAGGTTGATCAACTGAAGAAAGTCAAATTGAACTGAAGGTTTTCGTCATTACTGGATTGCGGTCAGAACATATTATTTATGTTATTTTCAAGGCGTTCGAGAATTGGATCCTGAAACGTGATGCTTATTTATTAAAGTGAAAATTCTGGAACAAGTTGGATTTAATCGGGAATTAAAGTGTTTATGTTCTTGATCGTTATCCCTAGTGATTGAAGATGCTTTGGATTAATTAATGGTCATGTGTGTTAGATTCTGTCAAGGTGGTTTTGTGATGAAATTGATCACTTGATGTTGAGTAGTTGAAGATTAAACCTTATCGTATGCCGACGTGTTGGTGAAGTTGTGGAGGGAGCCCAACTTCACGTGTTGGTGAAGTCAGAAGGACTCACGTGATTGGTTGAGATGATCAATTAGGCACGGGGATGCATGCATTTCAAAGACCTCAATCTATTTAGTCGGAGAAGCTTACACTGAAGGGGAGATCTGATATGGAAGACGCTGGGTGATTGGTAGATTTGTGAAGCTACAAGACAGTTTCAGGCACGGCTGGTTGAAGAGCAAACAGAAGATCATCAGTTAAGAGGGAGTCTGTTGGTGCATGTTTGTAACAGATGATCTTTTGTGTTTGTTAGAATTGAGAGCAACGGTCAAAGGGGAGTCCGTTGGTGCATTTTGTGACCGTCGCTATACAATTCTGACCAGCGGAGACGCCATAGGCGAAGTTAGAACAACTTCGCCAGAGGCGAAGTTGTAAAAACTTCTGCCATAGGCGAAGTTAGAACAACTTTGCCTACTGGCCCAAGCCCAAGCCCGCGAAGTTGGTTTTATATATATATATACGTGTCTTGTTTAGGTTTGAGTATCCAGAAAATTAGAGTGTGTTTTGTGTAGTTCAATTGTCTAGAGAGAAATCCAGAGGGAGAGTCGTTTGGGACGGCCCGAGGTAGAGCTCACCTCGGGTCGGCCGTCATTTGTTTTCGTGTTTGGTGTGTAACGAGTTATGATTATTATATGAAAGGATCTGCAGATGTGTTTATCCCATCCGTGTATTTGTTCGTGTGTTTGTATGTGTGTAATCGTGTTCTTCGTCTTCTACACCAATAAACGAGTCTAGGAGGATTCCGCACTCCTAGACATCGTGCGGATCTCGTATCGATCGGCGACGCCCCGCGCGGGAACCTACAATATTTGACCATATTACCCTAGTTTGATTAGATGCGATAAAAGGTTTAGAGTGTAGACCATTCGATGCGATTAATCTTCGAATGGTTTGCAATTTTGAAGAAGTGACGAGAGACGATTTGGTTGTTGTTAAGGTGAGAAACGTCAATTAAAATTTAAATAATAATATATGGTATAAACACATTATGTAATATGAAGAGGTAGAATGGTCTATTCGTTAAAATGAGCATATATAAAGGTTAACTTTTTTGAAAAATAACTGAAAAATGGTCATTTATTAAATTATTATTAACTAATAAGGGTATATATATGATATTTTAATTGTGTTTATAAGGGTATATATATGATATTTTAGTTACTTTGTAAGGGTATATATGATATTTTAAGTTTTGATTAGGTATATATTTGTAATGTTTGTAAGGGTATGAAATTAATTCAATATTTTATACACTCTGAAAGTTGAATCCTTTAATAAAACTAGTTAACAACCAAAACCATCGATGAAATGTGATAAGACGTGAATACGGCCACTATTGTAAAGCCATTTATATAATCGTCATTATAATAACGGTTTCTAATAGCGCCAAAACTTGTAGACAGCCACACATAGGCCGTTAATAGATTAGATGAAATGATATAGAACTACGTATAGAATCGTGTTTACATAAATGCTCAAATGTAAATAACATAGTCATGAAAATATCGTTTAAAAGATAAACCAGATTTTGGTGAAGTTAAGGTTTTGAAGGTATTACACAAATTGTAATTGAATAGTTTGCATTCGGTCCCGAGAATCAAAACACAACAATGAAATCTCTTGTGCAAAATATTGTCATCGAAACATCTCATCAAATGAAAATAAAATCGCAATAATTTTGAGACTCGAATTTAATGTCGAAATATGTAAATCGCGTAGCGTATAATAGACTAAAACTGAGAATGAGGTCTGAAGTAAGACTGTTTTATTGTTTCTAAGAAATGTACATAATAACAAAGCATCGCGGTAACGCATAGCCAGGGAAATATTTAAATCATTATCGAATGTAAATCTTGTAACCCAAATTGTTAAAGGAATTTTTATACATAAAGCGGTTGTGATGAAAAATATTTTATGTAATAATGCTTGCGATAATAAGAAGTAATAGTTTGCGTAAATTGTTATTAAACAAAAATTTGTGTAACAATATAAAATATTTATAAACGCGTCCCAAAAGATTTGCAAAGCCATGGTCATTAAGTTTATGCAATATGGTGAAGGTTGAAATTTGTTACTAAATAAATCCCCCATCAACATTCAAATGAAACCTCGTATTTATAAAGTTATTAAGAGATTTATCACCTTAGGTGATAATATGTGAAATCTTGAAATCATACACATAATCGTTTAATAATTTTTGAAAATAATTCCTCATAATAAAATTTTGTTGTCATGACAATACCATATATATGTGTATATACACATATTTTTAAAGTTTAAAATTTAAAAGTGATTATTTGAACACATGAGGTAGTTATTATTACGCTAGTTGTATATATATATATATACATAAAAAAAATTAGGGAAAAATGAAGCTCGTGTGTGTATGGAGGGGTCTTAGGCTTCGTACGGTGAATGGTTTGGAAGTTTAGTGGTAAGTGAGAGTGTTTAGGTCGGCTTGGATAGTTGAGTTTTCTTGAATTGAATCGATGGGGTTTGTTGAGTTTAGGTCTTTTGAGTGGATTAGGCTTGGATGATTTGTGTGAGTAGTGGTTTGGCTAATAGGTGAGGTTTGGCTTATTTGAGCTCGGGTTAAGTTAATACGTTGGGATAATTTGATCTTGACTAGTTTGGGTTGAGATTCGGTTTATACATGTATTTTGTAAGGAGTGCTTGGGTTGCTATTTTGATATCAAACTCTATGGTTGGATGAGAACGATGTGGCGATATGGTTTGTGACTCGACATAGTATGGGTCGAAGGGTTTTGAGTCATAGTTGGGTAAGCTTTGGTTTGTATATGTTCAAGGCATTCGGGAGTGTGTTTGTCGGTGTTCTTGAAGTATTAGGATGGTGAGTTTGATAGGTTTTCGTGGCGTAGAAGTGGCGGTAGTTAGGGCATTTTGTTGGGTTGATTTTTTTTTTGTCTAGCTTGGACTTGCATGGGGTTTGGGTAGGTGAGGATATAACGTTGATGTGTTAGGTTTCGTTCATATCGAGGGAGGATTTGAGTGCTCGGGAAACTTTTGAAGTGGAAGGATGGTTTGATTTAAGGCGGTAGTTTGAGATGGATTATGGGTGTTTGGGAACTTGTGGTTGCGTCTAGGGAGATTTTTTTTGACTAATAATATTTATTAAATTGAAAATATCATAATTTATAAATAATATTTGAAGCATCCATGAAACTTCTGATAATTAAAATTACATGTTAATATGTATATATTATATTTATTTATTTTTTTTTGAGGAAATTTAAAATACGTAAGTTGAATGTTAAAATTTGTTATGAGGTCTCAATATTAAATGATGAATGTCATTTTTGAGAATACAAAGTTGCGTAATGAAATCTCTCTTTTTTTTACCAAGTTCGTTACTTAATATCGTGTGACGAAAATATCACGGTAAGTTAGAATGACCGGCATTGTAAATCGAGAAATCACGATTAAATTTTTTTTTTTGGTCCTTAAAGTAAAATTTCTATGAAGTTTTGCATGAGAGTTTCAAGAAGATTACAAGCTATAAGTTTGTGACTTTCTTGAAAGATCATGGCAAAACTATCATAAGAATTTTAAAAGGCGGAAAATCGTATGATGTAATTTTATTCGTGAAAATTTATAATGAACCAAGGATTGCATGGTGATAGTTGTTATGAAAATAAATTTGGGTAGCGAAAATTTTTACCACGTGTATAATATAATGTAGTATAATTAAAAATGTCGAGAGAGGTTTAAATAATTAAATTTTGAAGTGATCGTCCAAAATATACGAAATAGTTATAAAAATAAAATTTTATAAAATTTCGTACAAGGACTTTAAAGATAATTTAAGATTTATTCAATAGAAAATTTACTTGAAACGTTGGGGTGAAATTTATCACAAAACCCTTTTTTTTTAATATAATGAAATTTATATAATAAAATTTTCGTTTGCAAATCGTCTTAATGAAAATAAATGGCATATTAAAAAAAATCATTATGAATAGGTCAAACTCTATATATAATATATTTATTTGTTTTCTCTCTTTTTTTTAACCAAGAGATTTTAATAAACGAAATTTGCAATAAAAAATCCTTGTGAAATCAAAATGAGAAAATTGGTGTAAAAGTTTACCATATAAAATCAAGATATAAAAGAATTATTAACAATAAGAAAAATATAACATTTATAAATAAAGACTTGTGATAAGGATTTATAACAAAATGAAGGAAAAATGGTATAAATTCTTGAAATGTAATAATAATGTTTTAAGATTTTAAGGCGGAAAAATCGTGCATGAACCACCATGATTTGGTATTCCGACATTAAAAACCTTTATAACAAAAAAAAATACCATATTGGGGTCTAAACATGTGCGCGTACCACCGCGTCTATTTCATGTCTTCGACTCAAATAGCGATTGTAACAAAAACAATAAATCAGAATACAACGTCATGTCCAAAACGCTAGTCCACGAAATCACCGTAGTTCTATTGTTTTAACACCGAAAATTTGGATGGCGGGCAGAACGCTCGCATTCGACTACTTAAAGTGGTTATCTCGTATGAGATAATCTTCAAGGAGATTTGAAACAACGGGATCCAAGTTAAGCTCGTGATCCATAAAACACAATAAAAACTAATGTTTTTGCGTTTTAATGTAAGGATACCTTGGAATACTATGAAAGTGTGTGTATGTGTATATTTATGATTTGATAAAATAAATAAGTATATAATTAAACAAGTGCATTGAACAATCAAGTAGGGTAAACGCGTACAGGTAACACGTATAAGGACCCTAAAGTAAAGACTATACTAGGTCGTTACGTCTAATCACCTATCATGTAGTCTTGTGGCTCTGATATCAATCTGTCACACCCCGACCAAAGGCGGCGGAACATGCAGGGGTGCAACGTGATTGGACAAATGCACAAGACACTATTTAAAGTGACAATATTTATTTAACTCATTTTATTTCAACAAATCAATAAACAACACATATCGTCCACACAAACCAGTTGAATACAAGTAGCAATTATATTGTTCGTTTTACTAATATCCTAATGGTCTTGGTAACGTTTTCATCAAGTCCTCGAGTCAACAAAAGTCAAACCTCTAACATTTCATAAAATAAAGTTTGTCAACACAAAGGTTGGTGAGTAATTCATAAGTTTGAGCATATATGTATATAGTAATAAAAAGCCACAAAACTTGTATACAAAACAATAAATAAAAGCTATAAACTTGGATAAAATAGTTATCGCTAAACAAGTTAGCGACACCTAGCTATAAGGGGATGCCAAATAGTCTAGGATTTTATTGACAATTGCTAAACACATTAGCACCACCTAGCTACAAGGGGTTGCCAAGTAGTCTAGGATTTTATAGTTATCGTTAATTGCATTACGTTAACGACACCTTGCCATAAGGGGTTGCCAAATGGTCTAGGATTTATAGTTCCACCATCCAAAAGCAATAAACACATAAGCACGTAATCATGTAAGCATAGAACACCAAATTGAGCAATTATTCAAGTAAAGTATACAATCACGTTTGTGGGTTTAAAGATTCAAGTAAATAAAACATTTAGTTTCATAAGTATGAAATGTCACCCCAAAACGGAAGATGGAAAAAGGGGTATGAAAGTACTCACCTCGATTGATGAATCGAGAAATAAATAGATAAATAAATGAAGCTCGAACGGTAAACTAACAGATCCGACTTGAAACGATAAACACCTTAGCTAAAATAAATAATGTAATATATATTAATGAACTTGAAACCATAATGAAACTATATTGGAAACATTGAACGAGGTGGTTCAGTTGTAAATCAGATTACCGGTTAATTTGTTAATGATTAGGGACTCGTACTTAATTGATGGTTTAAAATAAAATATTATTATTTTATTGAGCTTTTAAATAACTAAACCAATATCAAAATAGAAACAAGACGAGCTTAATTTAAGAGTTCGGTTTTATAAAAATGAATAGGTAATAAAGTTTATAATAATATTATTAATAATAAGATAGTAACGATAATAATAATTCTAAAAAGATATGTTATATATATAGATATATAAGATAATAATAATAATAACAATAATTATTTTTAATAATACTAATATAGTATAATAATTATAACAATAATTATTATTACTAATACTAATATTAATAGTTGTAGAATAGAAATCATGGTATTAATTAAAGTGTTGTTAATAAAAAATAATAATAATAAATAATATTGAATGATACTATACCCAATGTTGGTTCGAGTTCTATACGAGTTCACAAAATAAAAATAATAATATTGTTGTTAATACATAAATGATAAAAATATGATTTTTATAGATAATAATAATATGATATTTAATAACATTAATACCAACTTTAATATTTATAATAATAATGATAAAAATGATAATATTATCAATTAATAAATATAATAGTAAGTTATATGTAATAATACTAATAATAATTTTTATGTATTGATGTTAATACAAGGTAATATTAATAAATTTGTTAAGTATAAAAAGAAACAAAACCAAAACCGATCGGATGAGACGCAAACCCGTGACCTCTAGTTCAACAACTTATGTTCAAACCGACCGAAACAAAATAACAAAATGTTATTTTAAACCCATAAAAAATATAACATATCCATTTCCCGGGTGTTAATCTTTTCCCAATTCAAAACAACTTCATACCCAATCCAACCCGTTTCCAATTATATAACCAACAATATAACTGATTATTAACGGTTTAAATCCGACAATTTCTATGCGAAAACTAACAATACCAAAAATCCAAATTATATTTACCTATTATAGGTTCGCGAGTCGTGGCTCTACAACGGGAAATAACCGAGCCTACCGGAGATGGAAACAAAAACAGAACCGAAGGGAGAGAGAGATGGAGGGAGGGAGGGAGAGTGAGAGGGAGAGAGAAAGAGAGAGAAACGGCTGAGAGAGACCACGGTGGCCGGAATTCCGGTCACCGGAAAAACGAGGAAAAAGGGTGTGGTGATTTCCAAAGGACCGAGAGAGAGGAGGGAAGTGGTGATGGTGTGTTGGAGGTCGACAAACGGGAAGGAGGGGTGGGCTGTTCGCCGGAAACGGAGGTGGCGGTGTTCAGTTGGTAACAGCGACAGCGATGGGGAGCTGCTGCGATGATGTAGCTGATGTGGTGTGCAACAATAGCAACAAGGACTGCCGGAATCGCCGTCGGAGGTCGCCGGTCGCCGGGAAACGGCGCCGGAATCGCGAGAGAGAAAGAAGGGTTGCGGCTGGGTTGTATGGATGTGCTAGGGTTTGTTTGTGTTTATATATGTAATGCATATTTTCAATAATGGCCCCTTAAGTTTCATCAAAGTTTACATACTAATTTAAAGGTTCTCAAAAAATTATAACGAGTTTACGAAAATTAGTTTGGACCCTTTATGTTTTTCTTAACGACACTATAATATGACAACCACCGATTTATTTAAGATCGAGGTTTTTAATAGTATTATATAATAATTAAATAAGGCTCTAAAAATAAATTGAGTCGGGTTTGCAATATGAAAGTTTACAAAACGAAAACAAATCGAGGCTCGAATTTGACGAATGTCACATAACCCCTTTGGATTCAAAACTGTACCGACACGAACTAAACTAAATTAACCTTTTTGTATCGACTCGTTCCAACCCTAATTTGGTCTTAAACATGACATGAGCTCGCCTAACTCGACTTGTTGCCGATCCTAACCGGTAATCACTTGATATGATAATTTTTTTAAAGTTAAAGAAGTACAACAATTCCATATTCAAATTAAAGATAATAAAATGCTTGTTTTTATGATGTAATTAAAAAAAATTAACATGTGAAAAAGTTATGACCTCTAATAAAGTCGTGTGGTAATTGGTTTTGAATAAGGGTTAAATGTGTGATGATAATATGGTTATCAGTACCGATGTTGTGCGGTTTAGTTTGTCATAATACCATTATAGTACCGAGCTCGTAGAGCTTACAATACAAAATATAAAGAACTATAGTTTCATTAGAACTCTATTTTCAACAATATTTATGCTTGAATGTTTACCGACCAATATTTATTGTGGCTTCCGTTTATTTTAGTACCTTTTGCCTTTGCCTTTGCCTTTTCTTATATAATTTCCTGTTATTTTATACCATTATAGCACCGAGCTCATAGAGCTAAAACAAGTAGATTGTAAGGTTAAACTAGTCACGACAAGTTAACTACTTATAAACTACTCGTATTGGAAATGTTAACATGAAAAACTACTCGTAACGAATAATTAAGCTTTCAAACTAATTATTCTAGTTAGGCTTTTGTAAAACTAACCGGTTCAATTATTAGGTAAACAAACACCTCATCATGGTTAGTTTGGGCATTGATTACAAGACATGCAACTTCTCTATTCGTGACGAGTAATTGATTAGTGAACATACTCGTTATGGTTAATTTATGATCACGTGACATGTTTTAATTAGCTTTATAAACTACTCGTGTGTTACGATAATATATTCGTCATGACTACTTTATTTTTGGAATTTTTTTGTTGAGAAAATCCAAAATATGGCCAAAATGGGTTGTAACTTATAAGTTTAACATGAAAGGGGTTTTTACTTTTTACTTGTTAGGGTTAGTGCTTAAGAAACCACCTCTATATCTCCGTCGTCTACGCCGGCAGGGTTTGATTTCTAACTCGCCGCCGCCACCGATCTATCCTCCGACAACCAGTTTCGTCACCGCCGTGAGCTACAATTTCATCTTCATTCTCTGGTATGATCAATTCTAAGTTATTATTAGTATTATTATTATATATAATTTATTGCTGTTATGTTATATTATGAGCTACCATATAGCTAATCTGAGGAGGTTATTGTTATTATTATTATTATTATTATTATGCTGTTGTTTGTTTACTGGATGGACACAACCATCATTTTGGATACATGTCTTAATAGAGGTTATTATTATTGCTTACATATGGCTAGTTGTTTAGTGTTTACATACAGTAATAACCAATTTTTAATCAATGCCATATGCATTTTTACAATGGCCGATTTTAACCGGGGGTCGTAATATAACTGTGTTGCATGTGCAGTTCAATAGTCAAGCATTTCGACACTATTACACATCTTTATTTTTACATGAATTTTCATAGGTCAAGACTCAAGAGAAATTATTACAGTTTTCTGACCCGAATCAAAACAACCCTTGGAAAATGAAAACCCTCGAAGAAGAACAATCCGTTTCATTCCCGATGGAAATCATCAAAGAGATCCTGTCGAGACTCCCCGTCGAATCCATTCTCCGATTCAGATCGGTTTCCAAACCATGGCTCTCGCTCATCTCCAATCCATCCTTCACCAAACTCCACCTCACTTGTGCCACTGTGGCCCACCGCACCGCCTTTTTCATCGACGCTCGTGATGATACTCCTGACGAACAATACTTTCTGTCCGCCCATGACGGTGGACCCGTGACTCCTCTCATAACACTTGTCTATGGTGCTGATTTTAATGTTACATCAGGAGCCCAACACTTGAACGGCTTAGTCTTTTTTTATATCAAGAAAAATATTTCGGATAACCGTTGTACTCATCAGCCTTTCGTTGTTAACCCTAGCACGCGTAAGATTTTTAAACTTCAACCCCCCGAATTATTCATAAAAGGAAAGGTTCTTATTTGTCACTTGTTTGGGTTTGACGAGTCGACAAACGAACATAAGATTTTGCTCATCAGGAAGTTTGTTAAGCAGCCAACTAGTATAGTAGAGATTATGGTTTTCTCTCTGTCAAATCGTTCATGGAGAACAGTCGATGTGGAACCTCTTCCTACGGGATTTAGCTGGGATCGTTTGGACTTTCACCATGTCTTTAGTTTTTGTCTCAATAGTGTAGTATATCATTTGCTTGAAGACTCGTTTGACATTATGGCATTTGACTTGAGGACCGAGACAGTTTCATTGATTAAAACTCCTCTTACTCTAGGTGTTGCGCCCCATCCTCATGACGGTGTGTTCGATGAGGGTCCTTGCATCATAAAATTTAACGGCTGCATAGCACTTCTTTGTCATTATCATGCCCCGGAAAATAAAGACATGCATTTCTGGATATTACAAGACTATGAAAACCGTATTTGGGTCGAAGAAACCATTACATTACCCAAGGCTTTGGACGAGCTAGATTTACCTTATACTATGGGTCACGTTGATATGGACAAGATTATCTTATCCACAAATTTCGAGTTGTCTGGTGATGTGATGAGTGTACTCGTATATAACAAGAAGAGTAAATGTATGGAATCGATACAATTCACTCCAGGACGTCAATTTCCTTTGTCAAATGAATTATGGGTCAATCATGCCGTGCGTTATGTTGAAAGCCTGCTGCCTTTATAGACAACATGACAAGACGCTTGTTGATCCGGTACAAGTTCCTCCATGGGTAAATGTTGTTTCTTGCATCTTACTTTGCAATCTGGTCGTGTGTTATATAATGCTGTTTTTCTTATCTATCGATCCTTTGGATATTGTGTTTCTAAACAAGTTTAGCTCTAAGTGTTTGAAATTGTGTTATCTTGTGGACGGATTGTTTGTTTGCTTATCTAAAACTAATCCATTTTCTAAAACAAGTATTAATTAAACTGGTTTAAGTTTGTTTATAGTTTATATAAAGAAATAGTTATGGTACCCTACCTCTACATTGTTGTGACATCAAATGTAGATGAAGTACCACCAGTGACGTTAATCCAGTTAATCACGCATTGACGATGTGCCTCTGAGAACATATAATCACAATTCACAACGTCTATTAATGGTGATTAATATTGAACAAATCTGAAGTCAACTCACTAACCAAACATTGATTACAATTAAATTTTATGGTTTTTTTACCTTGGTTGCAGCAAAGATTACCACATTCGTAAGCCAACCAGACTATCCCAATATTTTCTAATGGCAAATGCAGGATTTGAAGCTTCAATATATTCTTTCACATATCAACCTGAGAATACCATGTCACTCAACATTATTCATCTTTAGTAAGATTATACTAATAATAATAGCGTGTATTATAAGTAAACATAATAAATTACAGATAATTATAACAATAGAAAAATTGAACGAAAACATTCACCTCATAAAGTCTAGCCGCCAACCATCATAACTAATATTGCTCTTAAGCCAGTTCAGCCACTCTTTTACATCATTTCTTACAAAATCCCGAGAATGATCGATGTTCGGTGCTGCATAAAATATGTCACCTGTAAAGGATTTTCACGACCCTGAAAATTTGGATCATCACAAACAATTGTCTCAGGCCCTATGAAAACTTCCCATCAAATATGTCCCATGCTCCATTTTCACTCTGGCATCAATATAATGATATAATCATGAAAATTATACAATGAGATGTTATGTCTAAACAAAATAACTGAAAATAACCCGTATGCATGCAGTTGGTAGTTCACTTGTTTATGAGCACATTGGTGATTTAGTACAACATCACCCAATAGCACCTGTGAAACATGAAGCAAATATATCACTCTTCAAAAAAGGGTAAATAAACGGTTACCAAACTTATGATTTTAACATGTCAACCTAAGAAGGTCAAAACCTCATTTCTCGCCAAAATAACCCTAATGCCGTTCTTTCAATCTTCAATTCGCCTTGTCATCGGCACTCTGAACCTCTTAATTGCTCCATCACCGCCATGGATTCCAGTATCAACACCGCCGGTGATTTGCAATAATCTTATGGTACATGCTTTCAGGCGATTGAGTCAATCGGGAGACAGCGCAATATATGAAGCATTTTTGTTAACTGCTCCGATGAAGGAGGAAGACGTTGGGATACAGAACGTAGTGTGAGGAGAGATTGTAACCGCCGGTAACCTCCATGAAAACTGTCAATTATGTGACCATGTACGGCCAAGATTTAACTTCATGTATTTTCAATGGCTAGGATTTAATTCCACTCTTCTCTGGCCATATAATATATAATATGATGCTCCAGATTATACTATAAATTTATTAAAAACAAAAAATTAAATATCTATTTTTAATCAATAAAAAAAAATCAAGGTGTAATCGAGTCAAGCCACTCGCGATCGGTTTGCAAAATACCAAAAGAAACTTTATACTCCATTTAATATAGTTTAGTTTAAGATGCCCCTTATAATATTATATTAACATATTATAAGTATATATCTTAGCTCAAATGATTGAATTAAGACATTCAAAGACTTTTATTTAAAAAAAGAATGTATTAGGTTGAATGGGTTAAAGTCTTATATGTGACAAAATTGTGTGTGTGTGTGTGTGTGTGTGTGTGGGGGGGGGGGGGGGTAAATACAGGTTCGACCAAAGAGGTTTCTCAGTCACCATCTTAATTAGTACCTAATTCAAAATAACACAACACTCAATTGTTTATAGAATTGATTTTTTCTAATTAGATCTTGATCCTAAACAAATATAAAAAGAACAAGAATATAAGACCGAACCGAATGTACAATGTCATGGTCTAGTGTTTAGACTTTATTTTATTGACAAGGTTTCACATCCCAGTTTGATATTGCCATTAATAATATGATAATAACTTATTATGATTACTTTATTCATTATTTTATTCATAAAAGTTTTATTTGTGTGTGCACACACACCCCTTGTAAATTGTTGACACTTGACATACAGTGTATTGGGATGCATCAATTTTTTAGATTGTAGATTGTAGGAAGATTGTAAAGATGACATGTTTATGCGTATGCTTTAAATAAATGATTAAATAGATAAATGGTATTTCAAAAAAAAAAAAAAGATATCAATGGATAATACTTGTTTTAGAGACCAATTCCAATTCCTCAAAAGAAAGGCGAACTAGAACCACCAAAACCGGTCAAAAATCAGAACCGCTCAAAATCATCCTTTTGTCCATATATACGAGTAATGTTCGTAAACGAAGAAAGTACTGAAGTAAACAGACTAAGTGTAGTCAGAGTGCCCGTGAATGAATGAGTACCTCATACCGTTTGACAAGGTATTTATAGCCGAAGGATGTAGAAAGGTGATTGGGCCAGCTGTCTTCTTCTAGAAGATCTTCAATAACCGCCTGGACGCGTGTCCTTTTATGATAGGTTGAGCTATACGTCCCATGTGCATGGGTATAACAACCCGGACACGTGTTGCCCAATGATAGGACGGATCACACCCTGGCCATGTGCACGGTTATAACAACCTGGCCAGGTGTCCTTTGTTCATTGGCTGGTAGATCACGTATTCCTCACGTAACAATCGTGGATATTCTTTAGAAGGTAATTGGTTGGTGACAGCTGTTCCGCTGGCACTTCCTCTCGATCGTTTGGGCGGACTGATGTCCTATCCTGCGGACGACTTTCGAGGGTGCAAGGATGCTTCCGCGCGTGACATGAGGACATTCTTCCTCTATCGTGATATGCGGGTGGTCCGTATGCCCCGCGGGTGGCTTATTAGAGGTTCCTCTGTGACCCGCGGGTGGTACTTAGGGGTATTTGGGTCTTTTTGGTACCCTACCTCTATAAGTCCCCACAGTCCAGTGTTTCTTCCGCGTGAGGTCTTTATGCGGGTGAAATTTTGGACTCTAATGAGTTTTGGGGATTTTTGAATTTCGAAGTTTAGGTAAAAATATCTTCTGTTGGTATGGATAATCATAAAAAAAGGACAAGTTGACCACTCGCAGGCGCGTGAATATATGATGGGACGTTTTTTACGGCTGTCACTGTACCCGACTGTGCAGCTTTTTCTCTTTTTCGAATTTCCCGCGTGACGTGGTAATCACTAATTGGGCGATGATCTTCTCTCTCCACTGTTCATATCCCATCGCATTAATTGCGATGAGTATAAACAGTGAGAGATATCTTATAGTTGAAGTTTTATCGCCTTTATTCCCTGATCATCCTTTTGCTTTTTCTCTGATAAAGCACTGAACTTTCTTATAATCCTTTCTCTAAATTCATCTGCAATGTCGAATTTTCAGACGGAAGTTGATGAGATAGAGATCTCTTGGGACCATTCAGAATATGAGAAGCTACTAGAGACGTATGGCATTCCACCGGAATAGGAACTAGAGTTTCCTTCACCGGGTTCGATAGCCAGTCTATCTCCTCCTGGGAAAATGGCTGTCTATGCCGATTACTTTACATGTGGGAATTTCCGTCTTCCTTTGACGAAATTCCTTATGAACTTGCTAACCGCTTATGGGATTCATTTGTCCCAACTACATCCACGTGCTATGATGCGAATCCGACACTATGAATTTGTCTGTATAGCACGGGACCTGGTGCCACATGTTGATCGATTTCCAGTTTTCTACCGTCTTGCCATCCGCGATGGTTGGTATTCCTGCCATGGATTTTCTGACCGAAGTATTGGATATGAGGTCGAGAAGGTGCCTTCCGATTGGCGTTGTAAATTTTTTTGGATTTCTGAGGACGTGGTACCCGTTGCCATGGTCCGTCGTCCGGTCAACTCTCGTCTTCCGGACGTTGCTCCAGCTGCTCACGAAGGTCGTGACTGGTTCCGTAATCTGACGATGGAACCAGTGCCGATGCGGGCACTACCAGAAGAAGCTTTGGCGTGGGCAGGCATGGTCGCTTATGGGCCTCAGAATTTATGGAGCCTATTTTTGTTGACTTATATGAACGTAAGTTATCCTTACTGTTTTTCCTTCTTTTGCTATGTATTATATTATTAAATTTTTTATCTCCTCAGGTTGAAGTTTGATGTTCAATGCCCTTTTTGAAGATAGGGCTTGTGTCCGACATGGCATCCGGGATGCCGGTGACATGCCTATTCTTGAGAAGACTAAGCCCCGCTTCCTTTTCCCAAAGAAGGTGCGGGCTGAGCCTATTGTCTTGAACGCCACCTTTGAGACAGGTGCATATGTTCTAAACCCTCATCCGCTTTTTGCTATTACTTCTGACGGGACAATCGCCACTTTATTGTCGAGTGATGATGACGGCGATAGTTCTGACTTCTCGATCTCCCAAGGAGAGAGGGAATCTGATGATGATACACCTGAACCTTCTTCTGTCTCCCATTTGTTGGCAGAATTAGAGAAGAAGAGAGCTTTTATGGCTTTTCAAGCAGGACAAGCAGGCTTCAAGACTGCGGATGCTGAGGCGGGTCCTTAGAAGAAGAAACGAAAAATTCGATGTCCTAAGAAGCCACAATATAGCCTTGCTGACCGTATTGACACTGTTGAAGGTACATATTAATCTTTTTAAGTACTATACTTTCATAAAATGTGTAGCTAAAAATAGCTTTTGTTTTTGTAGACCCACTGATCTTTAGTGAAGGTGTCTCTGAGAAGTTGCCTACACCAACTCCTCAAACTGAACAGCAACCATCTCATTCTCCAGAGAAGAATGTGGAGGATAAGCCTCCGACTGCTCCTAGCAATATTAACACGGAGGATCAACCATCCTCACCTTTAGTAGAGGAAAGGGTGCCAACCCCTCCGATTGATACTGCCACTATGGAAGGATCTAACGTCCAGTCTGAAACTGATACTCGTTTTGACTATCTTTTTCAGGCTGGGGGTGGTACAGGTGGTCAACAGGACAATCCTGTTGTTAATGAGGAGGATTACAGGACTGAGGAGTCTCCTCCTCAGCCTCCTCCCCAACAACCTTTTTCAACCCCAGCTCGCCTTAAACCTTCGGGTTCTCGCTACTTCGGGGATACGGGCCTGAGTGATACACATGAATTGTTTGTCCCTCCATGGGGCATTACTAACGGGTCACGGTTCTCTCATCCTAGAACGTGTATGGATTTCATTGAACACTGTACGCCACCTACTGAAATGGCGTATCAACGCGATCTTTCCCGCCATGACCTACATACCAATGTGGCCTACCACCTAGCTAATGCTTTAGCCGGTAGCCAAGAAATCCTAAGTGAGTGGCGTACCTTAGGCGGGAAAGTGGGAGAGGCCCAGCGGGCCACTGAGGCTTCCAAGAAAGAGGCTGAGGAGCATCGCATTGCTGCCCAAACTTCTAAGTGGAAGCAGGTTGATGCGGAGAATGCACTCAAGAGTGAGCAAGACCGTAATGCTAGTGCAGCACGCCGATGGAAAGAAGCTTGTGAGAGGCAAAATGCCATTCGTGAAGCTGATCGGGCAAAGGCTCAAAAGGATAAAGACGATTTAGCCTGTGCTCAGGAAATCAATTCCTCGTTGGAAAATCAAGTGGCCCTTCAGGGTGCCCGAATTCATGATCTTGAGGCGGAGCTAAAGTTGCAAAATGAGCGAGTCGAACTCAAAGACCAGAGTGCTGCTGAAATTCAGACTGCCTATAACTCTCTTCTTCAAGCCCATGAGGAATCCATCGCGGAATCAAAGGAGTTCCAAGCACGGGCGGAACGTGCGGAGCAGGACCATCAGTGGTTCCTTACTCGGGGCGTTGATGCTGTAAGTTATTCTTTATTACTTGTTCTCTTACTCTCATTCTTTTGATACTGGGAACTTATGTTTTTGTCCTAACAGGTCGTCCGCCATATCAAAGGAAGTAAGGAGCTGAATGATAGTTTTGCCAATGTGATGGCTGCTTCCTCTTCACTTGGGCGTGTGGCGGGCTTTCATGAAGGGATAAGTCATGCTCAGAGCAATCGTTCATTTAAAGATCATCCGTTTCATGGTGTAAATGTCAAACAAGATCGTGCTAATCGGGTTAAAGAGCATGATACTTTGACCTTCCTTTTACAAGATATGCTCCCAGAACTTGCTTCCGCAGATGACGGCTTGCAACTTTTGAAGATCTATCTTGGTGAAGAGTCTGAGGATGATTCGTCGGAAGATACTTCGTTAAAGGGTCCGGAAGACCCATCAACCTCGAATCCTTAGGATAGGCTTAGATGTTTGATACTTGTAATTTTCCTTTTCTCTTTTTGTAATTATGTTTTGAATAATTAATGAGAAAAAGCTTTTTGACTTTTGTGGACATTCAACTGTTTGAAGAAAATATCTTTAAAAGATATTTTTGAAATTTACAACTTTTTGAAATGTTTGAACGTTTGGATAACTATGATGATGTGGCAGAGAGAGAAACTCTTTGAAGACAACTGACAAGACGTGGAGAACACCGGTGACAGCCTGTTTACATTATCTTGAAATTCCCGCCTGACGTGTCAGCCATCTGGCGATCCGCGGTTTCTCTCTCCTCTGTCACTTTATGGATCGCATTAATTGCGATGGGTGTAAATATAACCCTTGCGATTTCCATTTAACCTTTATCGCTTTCAGATTTCTCCCAAACACTCTAGACTTTTCAACCTTCTCTGAGATTTCTTCTACTTTTCTGAGATTTTTTCATCTTTCTGTTATTCAAACGGCTAAAGAAAAGAAGAGTACCCCTACTATCAACGAGGTTCAAGTCTGCCTTAAAAAAGAGGATTATAATGACGTTGTAAACGTATACGGATTGACGATGGAATGGGAACCAGAGCGTCCTGCTAGTGGTTCTATTGCCACTAGTCCTCCCCCAAAGAAAATGGCTGTCTTTGTGGACCATTTTACAACGGGGAACTTCTGGATTCCAATTACCAAGTTTGTCGAATCGATTTTGACAACTTATGGGATTCATCTTTCTCAGATCCATCCGTTTGGGATGTTGAGGATTCGACATTTCGAATTCTGTTGCCAATCTCGCAACCTTGAACCGACTGTCGGCATGTTTGCCGTGTTTTATAAAATGACTTTTCGCGATGGATGGTACAGTTTTGCATCTATTGAGAAGAGGACCATAGGTACGGAGTGGCTCCGTAGTCTCCATGGCTGGAAGCCAAAATTTTTCTGGATCCGAGAAGACGTCATTCCCTTCAAGATGACAAAACGCAAGGCGGACGCTCCCATGCCTGTGGTTCCCTCCAGCGCTCATGAGGGCCATGAGTGGTATAAAACGCTAATATACACGCCCACTCCCCTGTGCCCAATTCATGAAAGGGCAATGGTGAGCGCCAAGATGAGTCGTTTGTGGCCATTCCCCAAGTTAGAACCATATTACGAAATGACCAACAAGAGTAGGCTTCGTGTTATATCCGTCTTCTCTTTTTGTTGTTTTTTTTTTTTGTTTTTTTTTTATATTATGAACGCCCAATTTCTGACTTGTTTTATTGTTTGTATAGGTGAAGGTTCCGCCTTCAGCACTTTGTTGGATCATGACAGGGGAATGATGGTGCGCCGCCCCATCGATAAGAGGGATGCATCTTTTCTTGAGCGCACTCGTTCTAACTTCGTATTTCCCACAGCTTTCCGCCCGGAACCCAAAGTTTCCGAGGAGATGTATGCCAAAGGCGAGGCATATGTTAAAGATTGCATCCAGAAAGGTGAGGGTATTTTGAAACCCCGACCTGTGACTGCTATTACTTCTAGCGGAGTGATTGTACTCTTTTCGTCTAGCGAGGAGTCATCACTTTGCGAAGAAGGTTGTTCAACTGATGTTAATAGAGCTGTGGGTTCAACTGCAGGTCTTACCCGTCAACGAGCCACTGCTAGTCAGTCGGCGGGTCAAGATGACGCTGGTACTTCAGCGGACGTCAAGGGTCCGGAAGCTGATGATACCACCGCTGAGGGTAAACATCCAGTCGTTGATGCGGACGTTTTCAAGGTGGTGGGCAAACGTAAGGTTAATCCGGTGAAGATTGTCTTGAAGAAGAAAAAATCTAAAAAGACAAATCCTGCTGCCTTGGAAGCGCGTCTGGAACAACTTGACGCAGAGGATCCTTCGTTAGGTATGCAAAACCTTTCTTTATTATGTTATCTTATTTGGATTGGAGTACTCCTAACCCTCCATTAATGGTTTTCAGTGAACCTGGATAACCTTTCCGAAGGTATTTTTGGTTTAAAAGACTCACCGCTTCGTCCGCCACCACCGCCTCCTAACACTGCCAAGGAGCCCATTGAGGTGGCAGACGACTCTCCTTTGAAGAACAAGGAGGCTGACACTTCTGAGTATGCCCAAAGATCGCCTTCTTATTATGTTCATTCTTTTAGAGATCAAGGAGGCATCAGCAGGTTCCCACACGCTCCTCAAACTTCTCCAGCTCCTCAAGAGGAAGATCCCACCCCCCATCAACCACGCTGGACATTACGTCGGGATTCTACATTCCTAGACGTAGATGTATGTTTCGAATTTTTGCGGGAGTGTCTTCCTCCTGCTGAGAGGGAGCGTCGTCGCCATAGTGTTCGCCAAGAGTTATTGAACTCCCACTCTTACTATGTGGCGAATGCTATTTCCTCCAGCCAAGAGATAACTAGAGATTGGTTGGCGATGAATGAGCAGTGGGACGAGCTGGCGGCCTCTGCAACTGATGCCAAGGAGGAAGCTCATAAAGTGATGAGCGAATCCCGAGAAGTTCGCCAAGCTCTTGAGGCGGAGAAGGTTGCCCGATCTGCTGCTGAAGAAACCACGGTTGTTCTTCAAAAGCAACTGGAAGAACAAGCCATATTACTGGCTGAACGAGCCAAATTGATTGAAGCTCTGCAGGCTGAATCGGCGGCCAAAGACAAGCGTCTTTCTGATCTTAATGCCAAAAATCGTGACCAAGCTTTGGAGTGCGCTGGTCAAAAGATGGAGCTTGTCCGGGCCAAGGTGGATCAAAAGTGGCTATTAGCAGAAGCTATTCCCAAGGTATGTCTTTTGTTTTTCACCATAAATAATCTAGGTATTGAAGATCAATTAAACATAGTTGTTTTAATAGGTCATCGCTGATGTTCGGGCTAGCGATGAGCTTGGGAATTGTGTTGCTATCCTTCTGAAAGCTTCTAAACAAGCTGGTCGCCAACTGGGCTTTCAAGAAGGTTACCAATTTGGCTCAACTTCGAAGCGTCCTGAAGAGTACATCCTAGCTGGGCAAGACACTGTTGCCATCCTCAAGCAGAAATCGAAGGATTTTGTTTCGTTGAAGTTTTCTTTGACGAATCAGATATCCGATCTCGCTGATAAGGAAGACAACATCCAGCAACTAAAAGCTCTTCTTGAACTTGATGAGGAAGAATAAGATGCGGAAGATGCGGGAGGCAAGGATGCTGAGCATGATGATGATGCCACATAAATTTTTTTTTTTGTTCTTGTGATTGATCCTCTTTTTATCTATGTTGTAATCCCTTTTGAGTAAATAAAAAAAGTTTTAATTCTGCATCCGGTACACTTTGTTTATTTGTCATAATATAAGTGTTCATAGGATCTTTGTTGTGTGTCAATAAAGGATTACAAGTCATAAGTGACTGAAAATAAAATTTCCATTAGAAAGGCATAAGCCGAATTACAAGAAGCAAAAATACATAAGTTGTAAACATTCAATTGGGCACGCAGGCCAGAAGAACAAACTATATATAACATTTCTTTAGTTGGGCCCCATTCCAAGTCCTAGGGATCTCAGTCCCATCCAACTTTTCCAACTTGTAGGCCCCTTTAGATAAAATTTTCTGAATTTTATAAGGTCCTTCCCAAGTTGGGGCCAACTTGCCCAGAGGCTCTTGCCCGGAGGCTTCAATATTGCGGCAGACAAAGTCTCCCGCATCGAATTCACATATTTGAACCCGCGAGTTATAATATTTTTGCAACTGTCGTTTGTAATTATGCTCGCGGATTGATGCTAGTTCTCTCCTTTCCTCGAGGAGGTCAAGGTTCATCCGGAGTTCATGATCATTATCCTCAATCATAAGAACTCTGGCGGATGGGATACCAATCTCAGCGGGAATCATGGCTTCTGTGCCATATGTTAAACTGAAGGGGGTTTCAGAATTACTGGAATTACTTTGAGTGCGGAAGGCCCATAGTACATAGGGCAATTCGTCCACCCATCTCGTTCGTTTCGTCCCTAATCTCGTGTAGGTTCCCAGCCGGATCTACACGGAAGTATCTCGTACTACGTAGGTGCGGAATCCCTACGTAAGACGATACGAGTGTTCTATGCGATATACGTTAAAACCAAGCACAAATACACGTTACAATACTCAAAAGACACGTTGTATTGCAACTTCTTTAACACGTGATCTACAAATCACAGTTACACGTTCTGGAAAAAAACTTACAAAACAAGCCGTGAGTTGAGGTTATATAGTCCTCGACAACTTCGTCTAACATGTTAGGCGAAGTTGTCCTAACTTCGCTTGTCCACAAGTTCGCTTATATTAGGCGAACTTGTGAGACAACCTATACAAATCAAAACAAAACCAACTACACGATTACAGACACTAGATACTGAATTACTGACATAATGCACCAACAGACTCCCCCTTAGCAGTAGCTTCATATCTCTATCTTCAATCACTTGTCTTGTAATCCCAAAAATCTCGAGTCACTCATCTTCAAGCATGAACGCCTTCTCTGACACAAACGGAAACTACTCTCTGATATTTCTTGGCTTCATCTTTCCATGCAGGAATATAGAATATCCTTTTCTCGTTCAGCACCTGCAAGTCAGCTTGAGACAAATTCACCAAGTGCATTGGGTCATACACTCTCAGCACCTCTTGTTCATCTTCATCCTCCATAACCGCTTTAGCTGTTTGACTATCGACATACCACCATTTCAGATTCTTTAAGACATCCTTGGGCATTTGTTTCATTGGCACTTCTTTTAAACACCGGATAGGTTTATACTTCATTACCATCCAAGGTTTTCCATCAGCTCTCATTCCTCTGTCTTTATCTTCAACAAGCTTCCCTTTCTGCGGCTTTAACAAGTCGAATTTTTTCTCTCTTGTACTTTCTTTCCACACGATCTTTCCAATAATCCTAGCCATATTATCATCACTCCTGTTTATCAACCCTAACTTGGCTAAATCCTTCACCTCACACCCATGCAAGGTATTCAGCGATCTCAACAACCTCTTGAAATACTGAACTACGTCAAAACGTTTGATCACAAACAGCCTCAACTGCTCATCATATAACCAGCATATAATCCCCTTCTTCGATTCAGCATACCCTTTGATATTATAACTCTTCTTAAATATAGTTGGAACCGCTGGTTTCTTTGTCTTTACGAACCATTGAGCGTAGCCTTCTTTCCATCTCGGCTGCTCTTCCCATTCAGTCTCATCGCTTCCCATATCCTGACCCACATTTGACTTATTAACTTCTGGAATTTCATGCTCAACATTATCCTCCACAATCTCTCCCTCTTCAATCTCACTGTCAATCACAATCTCAGCTCCTATTTTCTCAATCTCTTCAACCGGTAACACATCGTCATCACCTACAATATCGTCATCCAACATCTCCTCGTCATCCACTACCACCACATCATCACCCCCTTATCCACCTGTTGCACCAGCTGACTCCCCCTGAGATGTGGAAGTCCCAAGACTTTGTTCAGTTCTTGGCAACTCACCACCTGCACCTTTCGATGCATTGGGATCATCGTCTCTATCATTTCTCTTCTTCGTCCTCAACTCATCGCCCTTGCAGCTTGTCTCCCCCTGAGATGCCAAGAACTGTTGTAAAGCATCAAAAAGTTTACCATGCTCAATCAGGAGGGACGACTGAATTTGATTTTCTGAAAAAAGGCGCTGGATAGCGTGAGTCTGGATCAGGTTGATTCTTGACTGTACAGCCACGACCCTTTCAAGAGCTGCTATCCTGTCTGAGTCAGATAAAGTTGCATCAAAATCAAACCTCATATGAGAAATGTCTTGAGCATATGGTGGAGGAATTCCCAAAGTAGCCGGAACATCAGAAACAGGCTGATAAGTAACCGCAGGTGGTATTGTAACAGATAACCCTGCAGTGGCAACCAGTGTCGACTCAACGAATCTTACAACAACCTCCGATGGAGTAAGCAAAGGAGGTGGCAAAGAAACAATTTCCGGAGCCGAAAACTGAAAAGTAGTGGGTGGAATGCCAAAGGCAGATGATGTAGTTAACACTGAAACACCCGTGGTGATCGGTCCTGTCACAGTCATGGATGCCGAGACCATAATCATACCAGACAAAGTAGGTGGAGAGAAACGAACCACCCTCGAGCTTTCACCAGCTCCCGATCCTTCACCCGTTCTTTCCCATTTCGATCGACGAACCAACCGATCTAACTCCTCTTCAAAATCAGATTCACTGTCATCTGTATCTTTCTTTCTTTTTCCATGAATCCTTTCTTGAGCGACCAGAATCTGTCTTGCTTCAGCAACATCATCAGCTGAGGAGTCAGAGTCGGTTCTCTCAGAATCAGCCACAGATGTAGCTACCATTGACACATCAACACCAGAAACCTCTGCTACGGAGACCTGAACCTCTGCCTCAGGATCAACTCATTCCATATCGAAAAATCCTTGGCCACCAAAAGCAGCTTCAAGGTCTACTTGTTCCTCCGGTACCACAACAGGAGCAGCAGGCAATGCTTGCTGTACCACAGGTGGTGGTTGGGAAACAACAGCCTGTTGCTGTGCCGGATCCCGAAACTCGTCCCCACGAGGAGCAACATACGCCGGGTTGATCAAATAACCAAAAAGCGGAGTATGTCGTGGACGAAGCTCTGGTTTACTTCGAGCACTCGACGCTCTGCACTGTGCGAATATCCTCTTGCTGACACTCTCTACATAACGAATCGGACGGCGTTGAGGTAGCGTAGGAGCTACATGATTCAAGATCATATGTAAAACTCTTGGATACATCAAGAATCTTTCACGAGCCACCGCTCGTCTCTGACGGTCGATCTCATAAAACACCATCTGACTGAAGCTGTAACGCTTGTTGTAAGTCAGTGCTGTCATTGCCTACTGCATCGTGGCACCCATACCGTCCGTTCCAGCCTTACGACCCGACATGCATACGATCATCACATGCATGAGAAAACGCCATTGATCCAACAAAAATCCCTTACGTCTCTGAGTGTCACCCAATGGACCAGAATATCCCATTCTTAAAAATGCACCATCTTTGAATGGAGCAACAAAGTCTGTAGGATCATCTCTCGTTTCATTCCCAAACTGCAAGGCAACCCTTATCTGTTCCGATGAGAACTGCACCACTTGATTGTTAACTGTGGCGCGCATGACTGGCGGCTCGACTATACAATCGTATTCAACCGTCTGCCAGAAGTCTTCTATGTTCGGCAGAGAAATGGGCAGAGTTGTAGTAATTGCATGGAAGATACGCGAGCGAATAAGAAAAGTGATGATCTCGCGATAATCATCAACACCGCTAGCATCCGGGTCCAGTGTTATGTATATATTGTGCCCCGGAAAGAAATGACGGTTGTTATCACCACCTTCGTCACCACCAGCACCACCGGCTCCTGCTACAGCTGCCATATCTGCATAACAAACGGTCTAAGTTAGAAAATTCGTCAAAGCAGATCACAACTTCGCCTATTACCATAAGTGAAGTTATGATAGCTTCTGGTGTACATGTGAAGTTAGGGAAAGGGCGAAGTTGAGTTCAACTTCGCCTTTACTATAACTTCGCCTAATAACAGATAAGCTTTTAAATAATATAAAGAAAACCAGGCGAAGTTAATGATAATTTCGCCTAATCATAACTTCGCTCCTTGAACAACTTCGCCCCTTATTAGTTAAAGATTTAAAGAAGCAGGCGAAGTTAAGCCTAAGGCGAAGTTGAGAACAACTTCGCCTAAACTATAACTTCGCCTGAACTGAAACGGCGAATGTTCAGAGGCCAGACGATGCTTGTTTGGTGAATTTGGTGATTGTGGACAATAAAAACATGTTACTAAAGAGATCTAGACGATCACATTGGTTACGAACACGTTAAAAGGAGTTTGAAATGTGGGTGTGTAATGATTTGCATGAATGAGATCCGAAATCGGACCAAAACGACATCTAATTAACGCCAATAACAAGAAATATAAGCAACACAGACCCTACACACCTTTAACACAGATCGAAATCAATTAACAACAAGGTTTGATTCAATTGACAAGTTCGCCGAGAGTTTGATATGATAACTTCGCTTAGGTTTTGTGAAAAGTATAAAAGATTTGACTAAGTTGACCTTTATATAGGTCTGAATATGCCCAGGCGAAGTTATGGTTAACTTCGCTTATCCATAACTTCGCCCCTTAACTACTTCGCCTACCCTCAAATTTACATAACAGGCCCTCATACTTTGAATAGAATGAAATTGTCTTTTAATAACTTCCTTTAAAAGATTAAATGTTACGATCAAAGACCAAGTAACCAAGTTTTCAACCATAAAACAAAATATGCAATGAAAATTTTAGAAATTAAGTAAACGGGATCAAATTTCAGTCTTGTCGGGGACCAGCATGTTTTAGAAAAGATCCAAACAGGAATCATACTAATTAAGTGGCTGTCACATAGATCCATGTTCAGCGGCATTATGACATAAAGAAACAGGTTGTAAGCAGGTAAACAACTTAGTATGGTTTTCATCGCTTCTGTGATACGCATTAGGTTCAATTAGGCTCAAAATTTAAACGAACAACACATCAGAGATTGTGATGCCTCCTATCTATTCTCAAAGCTTATTTGGCTTTCCCCAAGTCACCCCGAGTTGACCTCGACCCGTAGTGTCTGATTAAACTGTAATTACATCTTGATCTTTTAGAGTCTTCTACCCGTTCTCTTTCTTGCCTCTTGATTGATAAGTATAACAGAATAGGCTTCAGAAGGCTTAACATCATTTTTTTTATAATAATAAAGATTTACATAGCTTCAAACAGTAGACTACTGCAAGTCCCGAATCTGAATCACTGCAGGTACTTAACACACTATCTTCTCGGAAATCAGAACACTCACGGGCTCGTGTATGACTGGGTAATCGCTTTTCTGCCTATCATTCGGAAAGACGTATATGGAGACATACACAACTCTGAATGAGTCTTCCCTTTAAATCGAGAATATTTAGTTAGTATCACTTCTACTTTTACGCACCATAAAAAGCTACCATAACATACAATGACTGTTCTAGAGTCTTTTAGGCCTATTAACTTCACTAGTTAAGCCCACGGAGATAGTTTGTGTATCACTTTCCAAGGTTGGATCAATTTTTTTAGAAACATTGTATAGAAACTTCTTACGAAGTTGTAGACTTGAAAAATTATACCATCTCCCTAAAAAAAATTTAAAATTCTATCGCCCCGATCAAGTCAAAGTCTTCAGGTAAACGGCTATCCTGAAAATCCAATGGATCAGCTGGACCGACCACATACGAATATGTGTCCTTCTAACTAAGTATGAACGACTATTTTTCAGCGAAAGAATAAAAACACATCATAAACCGCCCCGGTCACTTTCAGTCATCTGGTTAATGGCTATCCTCATAATCTACTGGTAGAAGTGAGGACCAAACACATCCGAAGATATGTCCTTCAAACTGAAGCAACCGACATAATTCTAAGCGATAGTGACGTTTTTTTTAACAGAAACGAGAAACACGGTTACTCGGGATTGATCATCCCATTAAACTCAACAAGATTTTGAAAACGAGTTCGGTCAAACGCTTTAGTAAAAAGATCAGCGAAATTATCTAACGAATCAACCTTTTCGAGCACTATCAATTTCTTCTCAGCACAATCCCGTATAAAATGATGACGAATGTCAACGTGTTTAGTTTTGCTATGTTTTACGGGATTGTTAGTTACTGAGATTGCAGCAGTGTTATCAATGCAAATAGGAGTTTGAGTGAAATTCAGACCGTAGTCGCGCAATTGCTGTTGTATCCAAAGAACCTGGGAGCAGCAGTTCGATGCTGCCATGTACTCTGCTTCGCAGGTGGAAATGGCTACAGAGGTCTGCTTCTTGCACTGCCACGAAACCAATTCCTCCCAGAAACTGACATCCACCGGTTGTCGACTTCCTGTTCTGATTGCAACCTCCATAGTCAGAATCTGTGTAAGCGACCAAATCCAAGTCTCCCCCTTTCGTGTACCACAATCCCAGCTTCGGCTTGCCTTTGAGATACCGCAGTATTCTCTTCACTCCCTTCATGTGAGATTCCTTTGGGTTTGCCTGAAATCGAGCATAGAGACAAACTGCAAACATAATATCAGGTCTAGATGCAGTTAAATACATTAAAGAACCTATGATTGCTCGATATTGGGCGGGGTCCACGTCTTCATCACTGTCCGAAACAGCACCCAGTTTGTGGTTGACGCAAACCGGAGTATCAAATGGAGTGCTGTCCTCCATCTTGAAGCGTTTGAGAACGTCTTGGACATATTTAGTTTGATGGATGAACATCCCATCTTTCTTCTGATCAACCTGCAATCCTAAAAAGAAAGTTAATTCACCCATTGCACTCATTTCAAACCTCTTTTTCATGACTTCTTCAAACTCCTGACACATGATGACTTTTGATGCAGCAAATATGATGTCGTCTACGTAGACTTGAACTAGTAGAAAATCTCGCCCTTTTCTCTTGACAAACAGCGTGCTGTCAATCTTTCCTCTTTCGAACCCATTTTCAAGCAGATAATCAGACAAGTTTGAGTACCAGGCACGAGGGGCCTGATGTAGACCATATAGCGCTTTACTCAGCTTGTACACATGATCAGGAAAATCAGGGTCAGGGAAACCCGGAGGCTGTTCAACGTACATTACCTCATCGACTTTACCATTCATAAAGGCACTTTTTACATCTAACTGGAACACCATCATCTGATTGTGTGCAGCAAATGCCAAAAATAGTCGGATTGCCTCCAATCTTGCCACAGGAGCAAATACTTCATTGTAGTCGATTCCTTCTTGCTGATTAAACCCTTTTACTACCAGCCTCGCCTTGTTCCTTATGATTATCCCTTTCTCATCTCTCTTACACTTAAAGACCCACTTAGTGCCTATAGCGTGTACATTCTTCGGTTTTGCAACTAATTTCCATACTTCCATTTAATCGAACTGAGCTAACTCTTCTTGCATGGCTTCGACCCACGAGCTATCCTTGAGAGCCATTTGATAGTTCTTTGGTTCAATCTAGCTGATGAAGCAGGTGTACAAGCACTCATTAATGATACCCGTTTCCTTAATGCTTGCGTAAACACAAGTGTGCTCATTCAAACTTCTTCTTGTTTAAACACCGTCAGACAGATCACCTATCACGTTCTCCAAAGGATGATTTTTGTGAACTCCAATAGTCGGAACCGTACTGACTTCCAGATTGTTTTCCAAGTTCGAAGAGAGTTCATCAATGGGTGATTGGTGTTGAGAGTGAAAGGGATTGTAAAATTCTTCCTCAGTAGAGGCATCAGGAATATCAACGGTTCTTGACGAGGAAGGATGACACTCATCGTATCGCGGACGTTGCACAATATTCTCTTCCTCATCATACAGAATCTGTGAAGCAATTTTCTCATCGACTTCTGCAAAATCCAAGTAAGGCACATTAAAAGATTTGAACAGTTTATCATAGTCAAAAGCTTCAACGGGTCCCGTGCTAGGCTTTGGTGGTTTGTAACTTGTGATGTCGGTGTTACAAACCACTTCAACCTTGTTGTTCGATATATTAAAGACTCTTCTGTTGGGTGTGCCAACAACATATCCGACTAAAATACCTTCGTCGGCTTTCTCACCAAATTTAGAGTTTGTCTTTAATATCGTACTTGGGGACCCGAATGGTTCGAGACCATTCAAGTTTGGCTTTCGACCATGCATAAGTTCATAACAGGTTTTATTTAGCCTTTTAACAGTTAAAACACGATTAAGGATATAACAGGCTGTTGCAACAGCTTCAGCCCAGAACACCACGGGAAGTTTAGCGTCAGCCAACATGGTTCTGGCTCCTTTAATTAGCATCCTGTTCTTCCTCTCAGCCACTCCATTTTGTTGCGGAGTATATGGGGCGCTGTACTGGTGGTCTATCCCTTTCTGTAAGCAGAATATCTCCATCTGGTAGTTCTTGAACTCTGTCCCATTATCACTCCTGATGTACTTAACCTTTCTACCCACAATATTTTCAACCTTGGTAATCATGTTAATTACCAACTGAACCGTCTCATCTTTCGTCTTCAGAAAGTATACCCAAGAGTATCGAGAGTAATCATCGGTTATTACCAAGCAGTATGATGTTCCACCTAGACTCTTTACATTCACAGGCCGAAGAGATCCATGTGAAGTAGGTCTAGGGTACTGATTATTGAATTAACCTTCTTGGAGTGATGAGGTTTCTTGTGTTGCTTTCCTTTCTTGCACGATAAGCATTGATATTCAAAGTTAAAATTTTTCATGGGAACACCAAGCACCAGCCCATTCTTGACAATGTAGTTCATTTTTCGTAGATGTATGTGTCCCATTCTTCGATGCCATAACTCGGATTCAGATTCAGTTGCCTTTGACAGAAGACATGACTCTTCTGTTGTCATCTCAGTTGACCGCATATCCATTACATAAGTGTTCTTTTCTCTTGGAGCTTTCATCACCACCCATGCCTCTGGTATCTTTAAACTAGGATACAGAACAATTGCTTCATTTTTAGTAAAGTGCACTGTGTACTCTTTGTCACAAATCTGAGACACGCTCAACAAATTATGCTTCAACTCCTCAACAAAATTCACCTTCTCTAACTTCATTTTACCATTTGTCACAGTTCCAATACCAGTAATTCTACCACTACTCTATCCAGCAAAACTTACCCTACCTCCTTGAACAGGTTTTCCATTCGTGTAACAAATTCTTGTTACCAGTCATGTGCCGGGAACAGCCACTATCCACAACCCACAGATTGTTTACAGTCCTGTTCAATTGTTCCTGCACGATTAAAGTAAAGGATTAAAATCTGGGGACCCAAGACCTATTGGTCTTGGGTCGATTAAATCTGTTAAATGGCATCCCGTACGTTGGTTGTCCAAATTCAGTATAAGAATGATTTCTGTAAGTCCTAAAAGGAAACCTTCTTGAGTATCGACTATGAGGCCTACCAAACCTTAGTGAATTAACCGAATTATGATGGTAGGTTTGGTTGTTAACTGGGAAAAACTGAGATTGATATCTTTGAAATCTTGGTTTAGTCCAATGTCTGAACTTTGGTGAGTTTGCATTCTTACCATTATAGTAATTACTATTCGTTTTATTCTCATTTTTCGGAGGCCTCATACCTCTGAATCTCTGATTTAGAGGACAATCAGCAATCAGGTGTCCTATTTGATTGCATCTGAAACAACTCCTGTGTTCAACTTTTGTCTCAACAGTTGTTTCAGATGTAGGGGTTGCATTACTATTCGTTTGTCTAACATATGGTGGGACAAACGGGTTTAGGGGAGAGTTCTTTTCAGTTGGTTTATATTCCTCCCCACATTTTAGTAACACTACCTCTTCTTTTATCTCACTAGATTCGGATATCTTGTCCGGGTTTGATGAGACAGAGCTAGGAACAGAAATCTTAACATTCGAAACAGGCTTACTCGATTCACTTTTACTAACTTCAGGTTCTTTAATCGAAACTTTGACAGGAACTGTCTGACTAATCTCAACATCAGCAGATTTCTGATTACTAGGATTATAAGTATAGTTGTGGTTATATGGTGGTGGAACTTCAGAAAATCCGATTCCCCCTTTGTCAACTGGGGAACGTTGAACACTTACGATGTGATCAAGCATTGCTGAGGAATTTCTAAATTGTTCAATTTTTCTGTTTAGTTCCACCACTTTTACCTGGTAATCAGCTATCTGTTTATCCCTTTCAGCAATTAGTTTGGTTTTCTCTTCTAACACTTCATAACTAAGATCAATTACTTGTATTTTTTCAGCTAGACTGGCTTTAAGACTTCTGATATCTTTTTCACTAGCTTTTATTTTTACAGAGTAACTGTTTTCTCTAGTTTTAGTGTAATGATGATCTTCTTTTAACGTTTTAAATTGAGCGTCCAAACTAACAAACTGATCAGTTATCGTTTTCAATTGTTCAGACAGATTTTTACATTGCATACAGGGGAGTTCAGGACTTACCTCAGAAAGCTGATCGTTCACTTCTGCCATATAAGCTTGATCTGCTCCCGTCTCTCTGTCGCTTCCTCTAGTTTCGATGTTTACCAAGTTGGCCTGTTCGAACACTTCCTCAACTTGCAGATTCCAGTTGTTCCCCCATTCTGTCTAGATATCATCGCCATATTCTCACTGCCTCCCCCATTCTGTTGTGTAGGCCTGTTCTGACTACGTTCGATTCTTTCATTTGTGCATTCCTTAGCAAAGTGACCATTCTGTTGACAGTTATAACATCTAACCTTGACTTGTCAAAACCTGGTCTTTCGCCAACGAACTTTCTACCCGTTTTCTTCATGAATCTTTTAACCCGTCTTACTATCATAGCCATCTGCCACTGCAGATCCATCTCTTCTAGATCATCAGCATCAATCTGATCATAGTCTTCATCCAAAGTTGCGGGATCGACAATTTTACCTTTGATGTAATTCTCATAAGATGCAATGAAAGATGCATAGAGAGCAAACTGTTGTTCAGCTGATTTAACCCTCATGGGCATCTGTGAGTAATTGTAGGTCGGAAAATTTGAGGATACATTACCAGTTGTTGATTGAGGTTTTGAAGAACTACTACCTCCAGCTACGAAGCATACGTTACCATCCATGTTGAGAGTCACATGACCATCCTGACTTTGAACTTGAACTTGAAGTAACTTTCGCACCATACATTCCCGGATCCTGAACCTGATCAGTTGGTGTCTCTTTCCGAACCATGTTTAGTTCAAAAGTTCGTAATTTATTGACTGCTGTTTCCAAATCAATATCGGCAAACTCTTTATCTTCTCTCATCAAAACCGTGTACATTTCCCATTTCGGTGGAAGAGCATCAAGAAGTTTCTCTACTATTTCCTCTTCTTTGTATACAATGGAGTAATTGCTGAGTTCGGTCATCAGGTGATAATATCTTGTGATGATATCATCAAGTGATTCATTTTTCAAATATTTGAACACCGAGAATTGGGTTTTTAGTAGCTTAATTTTGGATGCACGTATCCCCACATTACCTTCATATCGATTTTCTAGCGCTTCCCATAGCTCATAAGCGGTTTTGTATTTCCTGAAGGTGTGAAGAATCTCTTGTGGAAGAGCCATGGTGATCGGCGCATGAGCTTTACTCTCTGCCTCATACATTTTCCTCTCCTCCTCATCCATCCTACTGTACTTCTTTATTTGATCCCGACCCTCAAACAAAGCCGTTGGTGGAATGTATCCATCTTGTATGCACACCCACATCTTAGCATCTTGATATTTAACATACTGCTCAAACCGATCTTTCCAAACCACGAAATCGGTACCCTATAGCATTTTTGGGGCCTTAGTTGCTGAACCGGCTTCAACTTCCATTTTCACCAGTTCCGTAATGTTTATCGAAGTCATTGTTCAGAGAAACACGACTTGAAAACACCAAAAAAAAAGTAATTTTTTTTTATTTCCGAACAGTGACCAGTAGGCGAAGTTATGCTTAACTTCGCTTAAGCTTAACTTCGCTTGTTTTCCACAACTTCGCTTACTCAGATGGCGTAGTTGTTCTCAACTTCGCTTGAGATTAACTTCGCTTCCTTCTTAACTTCGCCTGATGTTAACTTCTCTTAATTCAAGCGAACTTGTGAGACAAGCGAAGTTAATGATAACTTTGCTTAAACTAATATCTTCGCCTAAACCCTACGAACAGTGACGGCAACTTCGCCTGATGAACACAAGGTTTTTTCAGGTTTTGATTTGACGTATTGCGAGGTTTGCGAGGGTGTAATGGGTTGTATTTGATGGTGGGAGATGGGTAGGACACAAAAACTCTGTATTTCAACGTAAACTCGTTCTGCGAATAGTCGAACAGAACGATTTCTACACTCATGTGATAATCCCGAACCACACAATCACGAGAAAATGCTCTGATACCAATTTTAGGTTCCCAGCCGGATCTACACGGAAGTATCTCGTACTACGTAGGTGCGGAATCCCTACGTAAGACGATACGAGTGTTCGATGCGATATACGTTAAAACCAAGCACAAATACACGTTACAATACTCAAAAGACACGTTGTATTGCAACTTCTTTAACACGTGATCTACAAATCACAATTACACGTTCTGGAAAAAAACTTACAAAACAAGCCGTGAGTTGAGGTTATATAGTCCTCGACAACTTCGCCTAACATGTTAGGCGAAGTTGTCCTAACTTCGCTTGTCCACAAGTTCGCTTATATTAGGCGACCTTGTGAGACAACCTATACAAATCAAAACAAAACCAAATACATGATTACAGACACTAGATACTGAACTACTGACATAATGCACCAACATCTCGTCTTGATTCCCTCTTTGATCGTCTGATTGGTTCTTTTGACTTGACCATTCGCTTGCGGGTGGGCTACAGAGGTGAAGATTTGAGAAATGTGTAATTCTTTTAGCCATTCTTGTAACCCACTGTCCGCGAATTGTGTTCCGTTGTCACTAACGAGCTCTAGGGGGAGGACGAAACGACATATGATGAATTCCCATAAGAATTTTTTAACACTCGCTGCTGTTATAGAAGCAATTGGTTTGGCCTCCACCCATTTTGTAAAGTAGTCGATGACTACTATTAAGAATTTGACCCGTCCAGGGGCTTCAGGGAAAGGTCCCATGATATCAATAGCCCATTTTTGGAACGGCCAAGCTGAAGTGACTGGAACTAACTCGTTCTTTGGTCGTAGCGTGTTAGGGGCATGCCTTTGGCAAGAATCGCACTTTCTGATTTCATTAACCGCATCCAAGTGCATCCCCGGCCAATAGTATCTGGCATTCATTAATTTCGCCACGACCATGCGCGAGCCAGCATGAAGACCACAAATGCCTTCGTGAACTTCTCTGATTAGGTAGTTCGCGTCCTCGGCATCCACACATCATAGTAATGGTCCGAGGAAGGAACGTCGGTACAAAACACCGTAAAGTATCTGATAGTTCAAGGCTTTGTACTTTATCTTCCGAGCCACTAACTTTTCTTCCGGAAGTGCTCCGGATGACAAGTATGCTGTTATGGGTGTCATCCAGGATTCTACTCTCGTTTGGATCACTAAAACTTGATGCTGCGGAACAGACGGACGATCTAATATTTCGATGCGGATGTCTTTGGCAAAATGTTCAAAGTTTGTTGAAGCCAATTTGCTGAGAGCATCCGCTGATTTGTTCTCGCTTCTCTTTATATGAATGACTTTGCAAGAAGAGAATTGGAGCATCAGATCTTTCGCCTGTGACACATATGAAGCCATGATATCATTTTTTGCTTCGTATGTACCGTTGATCTGTCCCGCAATCAACATGGAATCCACTCGGGCTTCCAAATGCTTAACCCCAAGCTTTTTAGCTATCCGTAAGCCCGCCAAGAAAGCTTCATATTCTGCCTCGTTGTTGGTACTTTTGAAGTCCAACTTTATGGCATATGTAAACTCATGGCCTTCGGGATTGACTAGCCTGAGGCATGCGCCACATCCCTCACTGCTTGAAGCTCCATCCGTAAATAAGGACCAAATCTGTCCTGATTCCGGAGGTGCTTGGGGTTGTTTCTCGATCAAACATTCTTTTTCTTTGTGATGCGGGACCTCTGTCACGAAGTCCGCCAATACTTGCCCTTTGATTGCTGGCCTAGGTTTTTATTCTATTGCGTGTTCACCTAGCTCGATGGCCCATTTGGCCAATCGCCCAGACAATTCTGGCTTGCTGAGAACGTTTTTGAGCTTGTATACAGTTAAGACATTGATGGGGTGCCCTTGAAAGTACCTGCGGAGTCGTCTTGCAGCATAGACCAGTGCCAAAACCAGTTTTTCTAGCATGGAATATCTTGTTTCTAGATCCGATAGTGTTCTGCTGACGTAGTAGATCGGTGTCTGAACATTCTTGCGATCTGTCATAAGGACAGCCCCAATAGCAATGTCTGAAGCTGATAGGTATAACGTCAAAGGTTCTCCCGCGTGAGGTGCTGTTAACGTTGGGAGTTCCATCAAACATTTTTTAACTTCAAGAAAGCTTGTTCTGCTTCCGCGGTCCATTTAAATTGTGCTTTCTTGAGGCAATTCCTTAGAGTTGAGATGAAAGGATGAGACTTGGCTGCATGATTTGCCAAAAAACGATTCAAAGCAACCAGTCGGCCATTGAGTGTCTGAACTTCCTTGAGGGAAGATAGAGAAGGCATGCGAGCTATAGCTTGAACTTTATCTGGGTTAGCTTTGAAGCCCGTATCCGTGACAATCACTCCCAGAAACTTTCCTTCTTCCATTCCAAATGAGCACTTGGCCGGATTCAGCTTCATGTTAATACATTTCAAGGTTTCGAACGTCTCTTCAATATCTCTCAACATCTGGTATTCCTCAACACTTTTTATTACGAGATCATCCATATACACTTCTAAATTCCGGCCAATTTGATCTTTGAACGCTATGTCCATTAATCGTTGATATGTGGCTCCCGCATTTTTTAGTCCGAAAGGCATCATCTTGTAGAAAAAGGTGCTTTGATCAGTGCGAAATGTTGTTTTGTCCTCATCGCCCGCTGCCATGCGGATCTGATGGTAGCCCTTGTAGGCATCCAGGAAGCATTTGAATTTGAATGGTGCTACAGCATCAACCTTGAGATCTATTTCGGGTAAGGGATAACAATATTTGGGACATGCTTTATTTAAATCTTTGAAATCAATGCACATCCGCCATGACCCATTGCTTTTGGGAACAATAACTGGATTAGCAACCTTGGTCTGATAACGAATTGGGCGGATGATTCCAGCTTGTAAGAGGTCCTGGACTTACTCATTCATTGCTTTTGTTTGTTCCGGACCCATCTTACGTTGTTTCTGAATAATTGGCGTAAACAACGGGTTTACCCTTAATTTGTGTTCCGCAATGTTCCTCGGGACACCGGTCATATCCGCGGGTTGCCATGTGAAAACATCAATATTCTTTGATAATAACTGTTTTAAGAAGGTCCGTACTATCTCGGAAATAGCAGGTCTTATTGTTATAGTTTGATCAGGAAATTTTTTGTTCAAAACCCATTTCTCTGTTTCAGTCTTCACAATTTGTTTTGGAATCTTGCTTGGTTTTGAGCTCTCGGTTGCAAAGCAATGCCGATTAACATAAATTATTGCTATGCCAATGCAAGTTGGAACTCCTACTGCACCGTGTGCTGTGGATGGATGAGCATTAAAGTCACCAATCGCTTCACGTCCAAGAATAATGTCATGCTTTGATGTTGCTGGCAGAACCAAAAATTCGACCTCTTCGGTCCTAGAATGAATTCCGTCGCTTAAGGTGACTGGGAATGAGATTACACCTCGCGGACGCATTATTTCCCCTCCGAACCCCGATACTGGAGTGTGGATGGGTTTTAATCTTTCCTTATCTTCCTCGTCAAGCTGTTCAAAACATTGTTCATACATAATGTCGGAAGTACTACCGGTGTCGAAGAAGACATATTGGGTACGGTAGTGTCCGAATTGGGCAGTGATGATCAAGGGGTTTTTGTTATTCGGGCCCCCCTTGATACGAGGAAAGATCACTGGCTCATTCTTCCATTCCTCATCATCAGACTCCTTCCTCTTTTTCCTTGTATCGTACCCGCCCTGTATTATATGGACGTTTAAATCTCTGACTTGCTTTTTACTCGGGCCCTGGATATCCCGTGCGGGAGCTTTACCATTGTCAGGTTTCCCACCTTTTACCAAGTGTCCAAGTTTTCCAGACTTTACAGCTGCTTCAATTTCATTTTTTAATGTTCTGCACTCATTCGTATTATGACCAATGTCATCATGATACGAACAACGCTTTTCGGGTCAAGGAATGACCTTCTCGTCAGTGGCTGCGGTTTTCTAAAATTCACATTCTCCGTGGTGAGAATTGGGACCTCGGTTCGAGGGTCCCGCTTTGTTTTTGTTGCCTATGAGGGATCGTGCATCAAATGGCTTTGTTGCTTCCGTACTTGGCTGAAGTCTCGACCAGATAGGACCTTTCGCCTGTCTATTTGGTCTCGGAGTTTGAAACTCGACTTTAAATTTTTGCTTTGAGTTACCACTTCTCAATGTTTTCTCAGTGTTCGCATACACCTTTGCTGCAGTCATGAGATCGTCCCACTCTTTTGGCATTCCATCTCTGCCAGTAAGTGTGCGGACTAAATCATCACATCTGACATTTTTGCGGAAGGCACCCCGAAGCATGTCTTTGCTAATTCCACCGATGTTCAGGCTCTCGTCATTGAACCTGATGATAAAATCTTCTATAGACTCGTTATCGCGACGGACGACATCTAAAATTTTGATTGGTCCCGCATATGTTTCTTCTGCTGACTGAACTGTTGAGAAATTTTTTTTACCAAATCGTCCCAGCTAGAAATTTCACCGTCAGGTAACTTTTCAAACCACTCTCTTGCTGCCCCTGTTTGTGTCAACGCGAACATGTGACACCAATAGGGAAGCGTCCAACCACTAACACCACCTACCGCCACAAAGTTCTGGAGATGATCGCTTGGATCAGTCATACCATTGTATTTACCTACCGATGTAGGTAATTTAGCATTAACAGGAAAAAGTACTGTGGCAATGCTTGCTATGAATTTTGATTTTTCGGCGAAAGCCGCGGGGCGGTATGGTTTGGTAAAGTCTCGTTCAGCATTGCTATGGTACTCGGTGTGGCGGACTGTGTCATGCGGACGACTACTTCTCGCCTGTGAGCTCATCCTACTATCCCCGGTATACATACTGTAATCTCCCGGGTGGTAAGATGAATCGTAACTATCAAACTCTTCCAAGTAAGATGGTATCCGCATGTCAATGCGAGGATAAGGGTGTAGCCTTGGTAACTCGCCAAACTCCGGCTCCGCCTGTTGGCTGTAACGGATCTGACTTCCTCTCACTATTGGTGGAGGGGAAGGAGATCCCCTAGGGGATTCTTCATAATCCAAAGTGCGAGCGTGAAGTCGTTCGTTACGTTTTCTACGCTCGAATTCAGCCACCAAACTTTGTTGTTGCACGTGGAGCCACTCTTCAAGAGTTAATGCTCCTCTGGATCTAGAATTACGTTGACGAGATCTCGCCATATCGGAATCGCCTGAATCATTTTCCAGATCCAATTCTGGCCGTTTTCGTCGAGTCTCTTCCGTAATTCGTTTTTGACCCAAATTGGAACCCTCCGGTGCCAAGGGACGTCCCATGTTTGTGGGAGTGGGATCGGTTGGTGCTGTAACATTTTCTAGGGAAAAACCCCCAGGTGTTACCTCAGTGATTCGTGACCCCGGAGCAGTAACACGTTCAAGAGCACGGCCACCCGGAGTCGTGATACGTGCAAAAACACTAAGACCCGGAGGTGCTTCTGTGTTAGTTACACGTGAATCGGGTGCAGGAATTCCCGTCGGCCCTTCAGGAAGTTTACTCATATCAAACGAACCAAAAACCAACGGGGAAAAAATTATGCGGTTCTAACACCAACACGGATGGCGCCAATGAAGAAACACGGATCCAATCTCCAGGTCTGGGTCCTGGATCCAATGAGTCCACAGGGTACAATACGATGACTACTACCACGATATGAGTAAGACTCCCCGAAGTCCAATGACCGGAACATGCAAAACAGACACTGTGAGTCTCGTTACAGGAAGGACAAGAGGGGGGATCTTCCTGTAACCACCCTCCGGCGTGAGAATCAGTAACGTTCATAAACGGAGAAAGTACTGAAGTAAACAGACTAAGTGTAGTCAGAATGCCCGTTAATGAATGAATACCTCATACCGTTTGACAAGGTATTTATAGCCGAAGGATGTAGGAAGGTGATTGGGTCAGCTGTCTTCTTCTAGAAGATCTTCAATAACCGCCTGGACGCGTGTCCTTTTATGATAGGTTGAGCTATACGTCCCATGTGCATGGGTATAACAACCCGGACACGTGTTGCCCAATGATAGGACGGATCGCATCCTGGCCATGTGCACGGTTATAACAACCTGGCCAGGTGTCCTTTGTTCATTGGCTGGTAGGTCACGTATTCCTCACGTAACAATCGTGGATATTCTTCTAGAAGGTAATTGGTTGGTGACAGCTGTTCCGCTGGCACTTCCTCTCGATCGTTTGGGCAGACTGATGTCCTATCCTGCGGACGACTTTCGAGGGTGCAAGGATGCTTCCGCGCGTGACATGAGGACATTCTTCCTCTATCGTGATATGCGGGTGGTCCGTATGCCCCGCGGGTGGCTTATTAGAGGTTCCTCTGTGACCCGCGAGTGGTACTTAGGGATATTTGGGTCTTTTTGATACCCTACCTCTATAGTAATCCATTTGTCATTACATAAATCCAATGAAAAATAGCAAAACTTAATAATTATTATACTATATGTAGGGTACCTATTTTATAAACAAAATTAAAAAAATATAATATAATATCTATACTTTTTTATATTTTAAACATTGTTAATAAATTGTTAGTGGGAATGTGGGAGAGTGTGGACATGGGGTGGTGGACGGTTTAACATAGTGTGGACATGGGTGGTTGGAGGTTTAACATTAGGGTCAACTACTAACGAGTAAACTGTATCAATTATACCATATTTTCTAGCGTTGATGACGAAAATGAAGAAGATGATAGCAGTGACTCAACTTCAACTTTCCGAACAAATTAAAAGATTCCAAGAGTTAGGGGCCAAAGTCACAACCGGTTGTTTGAGTTTTAAGAGTTTAAATGCTTTTTATAATAACATTCGTAGAATGGATGCATGTTTTTTTAATTGAGTTCATGTTACCTTCATAAGTTTGGTGTATTGGGTTTTTTTATAAATGTTTATGATAATTGTTTTCATGTCTATATTATATATTACGGTTTAAACATAATACTGGTGATGTGTATCATGTTATATATTATATACTACAATGCGTTTTACTAAATTATGTAATACACTTCTGTTTGCCATGAAAATGAACATGTACATCTCAAAATGTATTGGAAAGAGCAAACCCTTACTTTGTTAATAAATCAATGTAGTCATTACATTCTTAAGTGGATATTCCCGTCCACCGGACGGGTCAACTACTAGTTAGAGTAGACTTTAGGCACTATCCAAAATATAAATAACAATAAAATAAACAGAGTATTGCCTATTAAGAAATATTACACGTCACCACACACTTACTAAAAAAAGCCCCCTAAATAATATACTATTTACCTATTCACCCCTTCATTTATTACAACATATTAAACGTGATCCCAAAGTTACTCACTCTCAGCACTCACAAGTCTATAAAAGCCACTTCAATATCACTCAAAACCCATCAATCAACATTCAAATTCTCTTCAAATTATTCAATTCTACTCAAAACCCACTTCAATTTCACTCCAAATCATTCAATTAACATGAAACCCGCTTCATTTCACTCCGATAAATCGACGAAAAAACAGAGTATTCCGCTCTGGCGAGGCGAAAACAAAGTTAAACGAGAAATCATGAAGCAGATCATGAATTCAGCTGTTTCGGTTGCTTCAATTGCGGTGAATTTTGTGATTAAGAGCAAATTAAGTCGAAAAGATGTCGACGGGAGCTCGATTGGTACGAGTCCGGCGTTAACGGCGTCTGATTCCGAATTGGTTTCCGACGGAGTTTCGGATTCCGGTAGATGACGTGTTGGGTATTATATGTTTTTAAGTTGTCTTATCCAGGCCCATGTTTGGCTTCGGAATTTAACTTGGGTTTTTCTCAAGAAACCAGACTGGTTCATTGTCACTTGACGGTTGTTGTATTAGCATATTGATTTGTTTAATTTATATGTTTGTTTGTGATTGGTAATTATTATTATTGGGGTAAAAACTAAAAAGGTTACTGCCTTTGTTGTGAATATATGTAAAGTGGTTTCTTGTACTTTTATGTTCCGGTTGATGTCGGTTTATGATTTACGTGGTCCGGTTATGACTGTTTAGTAGTTTTGGTTCGGCTAATGGTTTGAAACTTGGATTCAGTATGTTAGCCTATTTTGTTTACTTTTAATCTATGAAACATACTATTATGGATATTTGTATTCGTATCTCTTTTTATTATTTCTATAACACAAATAAAACGAAAATTGAAAAGGTTGGTTTAAAGTTCGAACGGTAAAACTAGCTACTTTGGATGACCCATCTAAGACCCAACATGATCTTTCATTTGTCAAAACCATCGGTTGTGGATTAACCGAGAATTTTTGTTAGAATTGATTGAACCGGGCCAACCGATCATGGTTGATATTATTTTAGAAAACATTATGAGCTCGAGTCGCACAATGGTATCATCACATATGGAAGAAAAGTCAACACACCGGTATTATCTCATGGATCAAAACACACATACTTGGTCATGATCAAAGCATAGTTTGCAATAATATTATTGTAAAAAAATCCATTTAAAATCATACTAAAATATAAAAATTCAGATTAAAATGGCATCATGCATCGGCTTTTACCTTTAAATCAACATCATTTGGAAAATTAAACACGGAGTTAATTTGTAATCATGTTTTGAATTGGTTAAAATATGTAATGTCAAAGGCATTGACTTGTTTGTTTAAGTCAAATGTGTTAACTTTATTCATTTTTCTACCTTCTTAAAATAATATAAGTAGGTCCCGATATTGTTTACAAACCTAGCGTTAGGTCGCAATAATGTTCACAAATTTCCCGTAAGATCAAATATCACAACACTCGTATGAGTCCGATATGAGTTCATAACTTCACGACTAATACACGATTACATGCTAGTGTTAATTTGGCATCGTCAAATCTACAAAGCATCACCATCAGTCTCTTCTTCTTATTATTTTTCTTCTCATGGTGTCTTTCCTTGTTCTTTCTCTGCTTTCGCTTTCTTGAAAGCTCTTCATGTCTAATTTCATCGCCTTTATTAAATATACTAGAATATTATAAGTCCATAAATGTTTCATGTTTTTCTTATTAGTTAATAGACTACTATTAACTTAAACTAAAATATTAAAACAAATTAATTACGAATATTATTGTAACCTTGTCCTTGACAGCTTTGCTCCCAATTCACTTCCATGCCCAATAACTACACATTAATTTTTGTTACATCTCAAAATTAAAATACATAAAAATTAAATTTGATAATTTCACTTATTACTACTCCAAAGACAAGTTACAATGGAAAGCTCATTAAATCGAACACGAACATCAAAAACATATCTTGGCGTCTATCTAATCTGTTCATCCATTAACCTATTTCTAGTGCCATCACTTGCCACTTGGTTTCGTCGAAGAACCCACCGCCAAAGGTTTAAAATTTATCCATGAAAAACATCTTTTAATAGATGATAATTTATGTATATATTCAAAAGAACATGTTGAAGTCGTGTGGAATTTGTCAAAAAAAGGTTTTAACTAGAAATGGACCAAAAGCTTAACAAGATTATAAAAATTTGTAAAGTTCTAGGAATGGACGTACTTTCTTTTTCTCAAGGTCCAGAAAGAAATGAGTATAAACACAAAAGTCAACTTATTTAGTTATGAACCTTGCAAAGCAACATTTGCTAGGGTGGTCGGAGTCGTTCACTCGACTTTGCCGAGTAGTTTGTTGAGTAGTCGGAGCCGAGTAGATGTATATGTACTCGGGCCGAGTCATGAAGAGTAGTTAGGATGACTTGGTTGATTTGAGATGACATTTATTTATATAAATAAGAGTAATTAATTGTTTAATTTATTACCAAGTCGCTACGTAAATGAACGTAAAATGGGTTGACCCGTAACATACAAAAGCTGTGAAGAAGTTGTAATTTAATATATATATATATATATATATATATATATATATAATATTTTAATTTAAAGAGCTTTTATTTATTTATTTTGTTAGGAGTTGGCAACGAATCAACAATAACATGTTCCTTTAATTAAATAGACATGTACTTTTTTCTTATAATTCATCATAAATTAAAAACAAGGAATCCGAAACACCCCCCACAAAAGGAGAATTTTTTATGTCATATCTCGCCTATCTATGTTCATAACCTAATGGAGTTGCACAAGTTCATGTTGATTAATTCACTCAATTGGAAAACCCAAAAAGAAAAATCTTTTTTGGAAAAAGGTGGTGTCGGTTAAAAAAAATGCTCGAGGAAGTCAAGTTTATTGGGTTCTTGGTGGTGAAAAGTACATCGAAGATTACACACGCCCGAAGTGTCATCTAAGTTTGTGACCTCACAAACATAATCGGTCTCTTATTGTCTATCCTTCATTTTTCGTTTCCATGAGATCTCTCCATAACTAACTTCATATATCAATCTCCAAAATATTTATCATTTAATTTCTTGATTGTAAAACTATCATAAACTTAAACTCAATTATTTTAACAATAGTAGGAATTGTAACTTTTGACATTGTTTTCAATTTATTTTGACACCAAAAAATATTAAACGTTACATTAATCTTTTTGTTACCTTTTAATGAATAAATATATAAACAAATAAATAAAAATTAAAGAAATTCAGTGGAAAGCTCCAAATAATGGGACAAGATACATTAAACATGTGTTGGCCCTCTATAAAGTTATAAGCACCACCATCCAAACCTCACTTCACAATCATATTTCACTCCTTAATTCCCTGGATTCGGATTCCAATTCTAATTCGGTTTCCGATTCCAAAATGAATACACCCAAAAGAGGAACCATAAGTGCTCAAGTTTACGGAGGTGTTATCGAAGATGTTTCCTATGTAGTCAAGAAAGTCCTTGGTTTGGGCGGTAACAACGCCCCCAGCACCACAACCACCACCACTGGCGGACGCGGCGGACTTCCCCGACCACCAAATGGCAACAATGGTCGTTGATCTAATGAATATGACGTAATCATGTGGTACTTGGAGTTGTAGGTTGTATAAAAATATTACTATAACTAATAGTAATATAATGATTGGTGAAGAAAGATGTGTTTTATCTATGTATTTCTGGTAAGTTTTAGTGTCAGGATATTAAATAAAATCACCCAATCATATGTACGGACCATGTTTCTATGTTCAATGTCGTTTGATCGTTTTATAGATTATGAATTTGTGTGAATTTTTTTTTTTATTTTCTGTAGCCGCCATCTTAGATTTTATCTAATATTATTTTAATCTTTCACTTAATCCTTGGAGCTAAGGTGTAAGCCACGAGCCGAGTTGTTTGTGAGCTATTTGAGATCCAGTTGTTTAAAAGTTTAAAATGAGTTGAGCTTTCATTTTAACTTTTTTTGGACTTTTATGTACTAATATCACACTACACAGTCGCACTCAAGCCAAGGTTTGGCTCATTCAAGGTACTGGACACGAAGTCCAGGCGAGCGTAAGCTCGTTAAGGTTTTCTCAAAATATGTGTAGATAATTAAAACAAATATTAAATTGATTAATAAATAATAAATTAGTCGACTCTGAGCCGTGCTCTAGCTTTAGAAAAAAGTTTGAAACAAGCCAAACTCTAGCTCTCGTAAGTCTAAGCCGGGATCGAGCCTGGTCGAGCTCAGGTTTTTATCGTTTATTCGCCTAGAGCACCCCAAATAGAGGTGGAAAAAAAAACTCGGTTTAGGAACGGTTTTAAACCCAACTTAAAGCCAATTACTAAACTTGTGTGGTGAAACAAGTTCCAGTCGTTTGAAGAATTCTTTGGTTTAAAGTACTGAAATTCAAGTGATCGAGTCATACCATTGGTGGTTTGTTTAGATTAAAGTACTCATGATGATGACTTTTCTAAGATTCATATACATATTAAAAAAATAAAATATTGCTTTTATCTCTTCATATTTGAGTTTTATTTCTTTATATTTAAACCAGGGCCCTCATTTATTTTTGTGTGATAATAATAATAATAATAATAATAATAATAATAATAACAATAAGAATAATGCAATCTAAAGAACATGTGGATCAAGGTGTTGGATTTTGTCAAAAGGTTTTTGGAACTAATGCCTAACAGCATTTTAAAATGCTTTTAAAGTTATTGTAACATAGTTAAATATTATATAATTATAACAACACCACCTTGTCCTTGATTGCTCTTTTCTTAAAGTTATACATAAGTCAAGTGGATTTAACTAAAAGTAAAATGATAACCAATTTGGGCATATACTTTTATTTGTAATTAACAAGGTCATATTCGTAATTAACTAAGAATAAAATAACAACCAAATGGCTTTTAATTAAAAGCAACATATCATGATAAGATATCAATTTAGTGTTTTAAGAGCTAGTTATTGTTTAGTTGATTTAGTTTTGATATTTTAAGATAAAATATATCATTGTAGTCAAAGAAACAAGGATAAAATATTGATTTTTTAAAGAACGGTCTTTTTTATTATTGATTGTTAGTTACAACGAACCTATTTACTGGAGTTTGCCACAATAACTTGATGTGGTCCACAGGACCACTGACCTCTTTGACCTTCTCATGTTTAAAGGGTTCAATTTCATGAAGGCATGAAATTTGATATTGTTGTATAAGATAGCCACCTAAGGTTATAATATGAGCCGAGTCGAGGTTAGCTGAGCCCCGACTAGCTCGAGCTCAACGTATAGTAACTTAAGGCTTGAGTTAAGTTTTCTTTTATATATAAATTAAAAAGATCTAATGATGGAGAGTTGAACTTAGATGTTGTGGTTAATCTAATCGAGCCCACGAGCTTGACTCGAATTTGTGTTTTTTTCTTGCAAGTTCTTACTTTTTGAGCAATGTCATAATAAAGATTTGTTTTAACGTTTGGGTTGAAGTTTTATTTCTAGTTTAAGGCCTGAATGTCTTACCCAAGATAAGAAACATTTATAATCTCATTATTTGGTTTATAACCTATGATCAAATTTAAATGTTAAGAGTAAGTTTTTTTTTAAAAAAAAAACAAAAGAAATAATAGTAGTTCAATATTAATTACAACGGTGTTGAATGCATATTTTTCAAAGGTTATAACTATAGCTAAAAGTTGAGAATTGTTTTATTAAATGCACTTAATATGGCTACAAGTAGCATCTCACTTTCTATATTAAATTGACGTACATCTGTTCCGATATAAGGTATAGTTCCTAACCAGATAATACAAGGATATGGTTATATACTTATATATGACTATTCCGAAAGTGTGGATGACAGTCGATTAATGTCTTCAACAAACAATAAATGAAGTTAATTAGTGTAGTCGTGTTCGTGTAGACAACACACACAAGTCGATTGACCCAACCGTCGATCTTATCCACCAAACTAGTAGCATTCCTAAACTCATAACTCATAACTATTTAAACTAACACATATTAGTAGAATCGATTCAATGAACTTAAAACTAAAGCATATTTAATTTAGATTGAAATTTTTTATAGTTTCAGATAAAGTAAAGAAAAAGATGAAAAGAAAAAAAGATTGCTCACTAGAAAAGAGCAACAAAACTAATCGATAGATTCCCTACGTTGCGTGAGCTTACATTCAACGACATAATCAATTGAAGCCTTAACCCATTTGGTAACATAAGTAAAAGATCTTTACACATAACTCTAAACTATCAATAACAATCTAATAAAACTTAAGAGCACACATTATTTATTACTTTCTATTTAAAGATATTCCAATTTTGTACTTAACCATGCGCAAAAAGATACAAAAGGCATGCATGTGACACTATGCCCATGGTTTCTTTAGTCAATTTGACCGGTATCACTTGCCTATTTTTCTTAACATGAGATTTATTTGTCAATTTAGAAGCCAAATAGAACTTGCATACTTATTAAAATATATGAAGTGTCACATTTTCAACCTACTTCACACCCCTTTTCGAAAAGGCATTTAATTATTTATTCACTTTTGGCATAGAAAATCATAATTCTTTCAATCTTAATATGATAATATTGTTTGAACACACCATACATTTTGTTTTAACTATAATACATAAGATAACATATGATCATTGTTCCCCCCACTGTCTGTAATTCTGGACAAGTTGTTTAAGTAAATATGGTTTTCTAATAGTAATATGATTAGTATGTTAATGTGTTGGCCGTTAAGTTAAAATTTTGATATAAAGGCAAGGCTTGGTAGAGGCTTTGATGTAATATTAGAGTTATGATAATGAGCTTTTGAGTCTGTTTTCTTTTGTAATAATAAATTATTAATCGATCTTAAGCCTTGATTTACTTACCTTTTCTCTCTCACGTCAATCATCAAAGCACTACACACTTGTATAACTTGATTTCTGTATTTCTCTACTTAACGTTGGTTTTGTGTAATACATGCAGCATGAGTAGTTTATGTATATTACTGAAATTATGTCAACATAAAGGAATTTATTTATGATCATTTAAAAAGTATTTTATTATGAGTTTTAATAAAAAAGAAATCACAATAAACAATTGAAATGGTATGAAGTGCGAACGGTGTTGAATATCTGAGAATTGGGTGTGAACAAGTTGAAATTTGCTACCAATATTGACAAATTGGCCAATATTTATTAAATAATTATTGGATCGATATCTTTTTAAATATAGACTTTCTTTTTAAATTAAAAGTAAGAAATTTTTATAATAATAATTACAAAAAAGCATCTCCTGTTGATATGTACATTTTTTTTTCTACTTTTGTAAACTAGAAGCCAAATACGACTTTCATACATAAATTTTCATATACACATACACCAATCTCAAATTTCAACCTACTTCACACCACACCAGTTTTCAAATTATTTATTTATATATTTATATATTATAATGATATAATGTTTCCAATCTAAGTTTAGGTTTACACAATACAATACGTACAACCTGAGCATGCGTGACACCTAACGAAATTATAATTTATCGGCTATCACACAAGACAGAAGTGAAATGTTAGATTTGTTACAAGATTCGTTTAGATAAAATCCAAACAAAAGAAAACATGTACAACAACGTTGTTGTTTTTGTTTTTAAAGGATTCTATATTCCTCACCAAACAAATAAAACCACTTTAATTTCTGACAACCTACAATTTGCTCAAATAAATTCCCGAAAATTTTTAAATGCAAGTCGGTAAATAAACTTTTTTACACGTCTTTCTTATTTGTCTGTTTTGTTCACGAAGAGTTTACGAATTTGATTTTGATTACCCAAATAAAAACTTCCTAAGAAATCACCCATAGTACTTATGCTTGACTGCTTGAGGATGCTCAAGTGTTAAGTTCTCTTCTCATCAAATAACATTAAACCCAAAATTCGTTGATTTAAGAGGCATGTTATTTTTTATGATCTAGCAATCTCTTATCCACTGTTGTGAGATTTATCAAAAAGTGTTTAATTTTATAGTATAACTTAGGGATGGTAGTGAAACCCGAATCCGATGGGAATACCCGATACCCGACATAATTGGGACGGGTCTTACCCGTTCTATTAGGGTATGGGACGGGTCTGGGATTAGTTTTTAAATTTTTCGCGAATCTGGGACGGGTCTGGGATTTCTAGTATACCTGATTACCCGACCCGATTACCCGATAATATGGACCCGTTTACCCGATTATATACCCGGCATAATAATATACACACACACACACACATAGTAACAATAAAAAATGGTATTTGTGTTCAATTGTCCTTTGTGTGTCCTCCATGAATATTAAAATTTATATATATATATATATATATATATATATATATATATATATATATATATATATATATATATATATATATATTGTATTACATCCCGCCACTTACTCATCCTCTATAAACTACGTAGATCTTTTTTATATATATTTTTGGTATAATTTTTTCTATTTATTGAATTGAGTGTATCATGAAACTAGAAAAATAAATTTTTTTGTGTTGTATTTTCTAAACCCGATAGAAACCCGATGGGATTTGAGTCGGATATACCCGACGGGTATTTTTAATAAACTAACGGGTATACTCGAAACCCGCGGGTATACCCGATTCCCGATGGGTATTTACCCGATAAATACCCGACGGGTCTGGGACGGGGTTTTATAATCGGGTCCGGGTCTGGGAATACCTAGATCCGTCCCAAACCCGACCCATTGCTACCCTACTATAACTTAAGTAATAAACTAATAATGATTCATACATAGTTTCGTGGCAACAATTTTAACTAATTTAAAAATTAATTATTTGTTTTCTAGATAATCAAGGCATCAAAAATCTCTCAAGTATTATATATTGATTATATAGTTATAAACTATATATAATATTCAAATTTACAGCTCATTTCTGTACGACCTTTCTATACTTCAAAGTCCAAACAACAAGACATGGAAAATGATGTCAATGGGGCTGAAAAGGAATTTGAGTGTCGAAATTGGTCAGAAAAAGTTGTATTATTAAAATTGAAAGTCACTATCTTTATTACTTTGTACTGTCTTCTTCGGTAAAGAAAAAATGTGTTCAAAATCAGCTGTTTAGGTCCAACTAGGGATGACACCGAATTAGAGGTGTCAAATGGGTTGGGTTGGGTCGAACGAGTCATGGGTTGAAATGAGTCATGGGTCAAATATGAGTCAAAATGAGTTTGGGTCAAAACGAGTCAATTAAAAAAATGGTTGTTTTGGTTTGGGTCAAAATAGGTTATGGTCAAATCGGGTTTTGAGGTTTTTTTTTTTTTAAACGAGAATAACGGCGGAAACATTTTTGTTTTTTTAGATTTTTTGTTTTTTACTTATATTTTAAGTTATGATTTTTTTAATTATTTTTTTTGAATATTTTTGAGAGGTTTTCTATTAAGATAAAAAACCCTCAAAAAAATATTCAAAAATAATAATAATAAATTATAACTCAAAATATAAATCATAAACAAAAAAGTAAAAACACTAAAATGTTTCATACGTTGTCCTCGTTCCATAAAAAAAACATCTAGAATCGAACCCAAACCGAAAGAATCGACGAAAATGAAACAAAGAAACAAAAAGCCAAAACCGGACCAAATCAATCGAAATCGAAAAAATCAATCAAAACGAAACTAAAAGAATTCAAACCGAACAAAAACAAAACTGAAAAAACGAACAAAAACGAGTCCGGAATCGACCAGAAAGAAACAAAAGAAACCAAAGCCCAACACGTCACGGGTGAAAACTCGTGTTGACTTGAAACATGAACCGAACCCGTTCCGATTTGAAACCCGTTTCGTGCCAAAACCTGTCTTGTACGAAAACCCGTTCCGATCCGAAACCTGACACATTTTCTTAGGACACTAACCCACATCGACCCATTTCTTTGAACTTATTGACCCATTTTGACCCGAAAATAAAATGATGGAATTTCAAATGACTCATTTTGACCCATTTATTTAAAACCTTTTACCCAAACCAACTCATTTAACTTTTAAAACAACTCAAATTGACTCATTTGAAAGAGTTTGGGTCAAGATTGCCACCCCTACACGGAATACTCCCAAAATATTTTTGATGATATTCAGGATGGTAAACAGTTGAATCAAGCTCTTGTGAGGAGGGTAGTAGGTGATACATGACACGACTTAGACCAGAATTGGATTGGTAGACTCGTGTCAAGTAAGCTATTTTTTTTTATTTTGTTTCTTTTATCAGATACAAACGACATTTTCGATGAAAAGCGTGTGAGCCTAATTGATAAAAAAACACACTTATTCGAAAAACACCCATGGGATGCTTTAAATGGTATTAAAAATAAATATAAGAGGTGGGTTCGGTTTTCCGAAATTGTCTCGTAACTTCGTAAGAGGTTCTCACCGAAAATAGAAAGTAAAACTAAAATTAACAAACAAATAAAAAAGTTAGGACAAAACAATTAAAAATTTTATAACTGGAGAAATATCATAAAAACATAACATAAGTTAATGTTTTTTTTTCTTTTAGAGACCCTCCACATTTTGTAATAGAACAAAATTGCGATTTTTTTTTCTTTTTATAGGCGTAAACAGGTTGAACCGGAACTTTACTAAGCTTGAGCCCGATCCATTTAGATTTAATAGAGATTGATCTCGGCTCGTTTTAGCCCGGCTCGGCTCCTTACAATGTTATATAGAAATGATTTTTATCATTATTATAATATAACCTGTAATATAATGTTTTCATTATTTCATTCCATCAAAATTAAGAGCTTTTTAATTTTTAAAATTTAACGTGTTAAGGTACTGTTATGATTTACAATTTAATTAGAAAAATATAACATATGTTGGTTTTTTAAATGTTAAATAATGTTAAGTAATTTTTACAAGAAAAAAAAGCTAACAGAAAATATATTGGTTTTTTTATATGTAAAAGGTAGCTAATGAACTTTTACAATAGATGTCAAAAAATATGAAGTTTTTTTTATGGTATTTATTCTTTTAAAAACTAGTTTCATAAAAACTAAGTGTGGTTTTTAATATACGAACGTTATCGGGCCAATGGGTGACTTGTGCTAGGATGGTTTTTGTTAAACCCGGTCTTAAAATCCCAAATATGGGCTTTTTAGGGCCTAATGGGTTCAATCACCCTACTATATATTTCATAAATTCATAGGTATATAAATAACGTTAAATCATATCTGCATTGTTTTTATTTTTATAAGTTGGTAAAAACTTTTATGCACCAATGAAATATTTCGTGAAATACGTTTCTAGTAGGAATGAAAGAAAGTATATCTTATTATCTTAATGTTTAGCTTAGTCAAGGTGTTCGTTGGTGACAAGATTATACCCATCAAAAAGCCTTGTTTTTCTTTGTTTCGGGCTAGATTATCAGCGAATGTATTAAAACAAGGTTGACGCCACCTTTTAATAATGCATGCATTATAGATGCTCTGTTGTTAGGCCATGGGGGTATATATTCACGCTCCTTAACTCTACGTAGGCATCACATCACATACTTTACTTCATTTCACTCCATCTCACCTTAAGGAAATTGTTTAACCCTTATTTATCTCTCTTTATTTAATATAGAATTGATTATTAAATTATTGTGTGTGTGTAGAGGATCTTAAGCCCGTTAAGAAAATACGTGAATTTGTCACCGAATGGAACACGTTTCCGGTTTTGACTCATCAAGTGTAATTTTGTCGTCGTATTATACATTGCTAGATATGGTATGCTTAGTTCACAATGACCTCAAAAGACAGTAAACCTACCTCTGTCTTGTACAACAAAATCACACATTTTATCATGCAATTCGTTTTTAATCTAAGCTCAGTTATTTGAGCCGTACTAAAATAGGACATGGGCTTTACTTTGAAAATAAGAAATGGGCTTTAACCGAAGGGCATTTCAATTCTAACATTATCATACGAGTCTGACTGGGCCAGGATGGACTGGACTCTGACCTTAAACTAAACAAGTTAGCTCTGTTCACTTTCAGCTCGTTAATATAAGACTAAGAGGTGCACAGACCGGTATTTTTAGGAACCGGTTCCGTAAAGTCAAAACCGGGTCAGGTATTTGATCGGGTTTCTGGGTTTTTTGGGGTTTTGGGTAGGGCTGGGTCGGGTTTGACCGGGTAAAGGTGGAACCAGTTATGGTGGGTCTGGGTCGGGTCCGGTTTCGAGTACATATCTGGGGAGAAACACATACTTGGTCGTACCCGTGGATCGGGTACGGGTAGGACGCCCCGTTCCGAGTCGGGCTCGAAACCGGATATTTTATACACCTCTAATATAAGTTATAACTATCTGAAATTTTGAGTTCAAGTTTAGCTAGTGAAAATGCTCAACTGCTCAAGCCAGTCCATTTATTGTTAAAATATTATTCTTTTTATTTTTATCTATATACAAGAAATAACAATAATAAATATTCTTAATATACACATATCAAACTTATAAAATATAGAGTTCTAGTTTATATATATATATATATATATATATATATATATATATATATATATATATATATATATTAAATTTTGTATTAATTATATACATTAAACTTAGGCTTTAATTTAAATGAACCAACTTGCTATTTATGTTAGCCCGAGCTTGGCTCGCTTACATATGAGTCGATTTCGAGCGATGAGGATCCCTTGAGTTTTTCAGAAAGCCTTAATTTTCATTCTTATACTATATGTATAATTAAAGTGCAACTTATGTAGTTTAGTTATTTAAAGTTTTGTCGTAAACATTTTTAGCCCCACAAATATAATTAAAAGGCAATTTTTGTAATTTATTTTTTTAGAGTTTTGTCACATGGATTTCAAACATTTACCTTTTGACCTTTATACTTTGGTAGTAAAATTTTTATTTTTTTTAACTTTAGCCATAATACTTTAAGTCTTATAGTTATGAAATTTTCGGCCTTTTAACTTTTATAACAAAATTTATTTACACTTTTACATTAAATCTTCTAAGACTTTCAACTTTGGTCACAAATCTTTTACCATAACGAATCGAACTGATGTCGGCCGAGTTTCTGTCACGTCCCTGCTGGAACGCGAGGTAGCTTTTGAACAATAGAAATTCGTGTTTAATTTAAGATATAAGTTACTATATTTTATTAATAATTAAATGTTAAGAAACATCAAAAGAGAATTATAAACTCGATTATCGAGTTCATTATTATTAGTATACAGTGGCAGTTAATATAAGAGTACATAACAGAATCTTAACGACAAAGGTAGTTAATATAAGAGTACATAACGGAATCTTAACGACAAAATATAGCCCTATAATAGCTACACACATAAAATATGTTTCTAATTTTCTACTAAAAACAAATACTTTTTCAATAACTAACTTAAATAATTGAGTTAAGTGTCATTTTAGTACCTGTGCTTTGACCAACTATGCAATATTGGTACATATTTTTTATTTTGTGCACACGGCTACCTCAGTATCAAAAAACTTGCATTTTTAATATTTTTTTCTAACTCCGTCTATTTTTTCTGTTAAGTCAGGGATAATTTGGTAACTTCGTTATCTTCTTTGTTTTTTCCTTTTCTTTTAAACTCTTGTACCTTGTAAACCCTAAATCCCCAAATCATATCATCAAAATCCAAATCCTAAATCTCCGAATATCGTAAAAATTCAAACCCTATGATGATATGGAGAAAGGGCTAGGATTTGGATTTTGATATTATGATTTGTGAATTTATGGTTTACAAGATATAAGCGTTTAATAGAAAAGAAAAAAACAAAGAAAATAACGAAGTTACAAAATTATTCCTGACTTAACGGAAAAAATAGACGGAGTTAGAAAAAAAGTACTAAAAATGCAAGTTTTTGGAAACTGAGATAACCATTTGCATAAAATAAAGTATATGTACTAAAGTTGCGTAGTTGGCCAAACCACAAATACTAAATTGACACTTAACTCTAAAAAATATAGTTAACCGACGACAAAGATTTTAAAAAATGGTATAAAATTAATATGATATATACCAAAATCGGACATAAACAAGGTGAGCCGAGGCAGATTTAGTTTGACTTAGGCTTGGATTGAAGTTAAAACAAGCAAACTCATCTCAACTTGCTTACTTAATGAGCTAAATGTATAGCTCGAGTTCGGCTCGTGAAAAGCTCGAGCAAGTTCATGGCTCTTCGTGTCAACTCGTTTACATCTAAAAACTTTTTAAAAATTTGCACACACACATATACACACATAGAGGTGGCAATGTGATCGGGTTGGGTTGGGTTGGGTTTGGGTGATTAGTTAGAATGAGTATGTTTTACGATGAGTATAAGTCATGATGAATTTTTAAAATAGAGGGTTATGATGTGTATGAGTCAAGATGGGTAAAGTTAACCCATCTTGACCCAAGTGTATGTTAAAAATACAAAGAGTTTCAAAAGCCCCTAAATTCAAAAAAAATATAAAAAAATTATAACTCAAAATATAAATCAAAAGCGCAAAATGTAAAATAACCAAAACGTTACCCCCGTCATCCTCGTTCATTAAAAAAACGGTTTTGTATTGGTTTATGTTCGATTTTTGTCGGACTCTTTTTTCGGTTCGGTTTTGTTTTTGTCTCATTTCGGTTAGTTTTGGTATCTATGCGGTTTCAATGATTTCGGTTTCGATTTCTCGGTTTCTATTCGGTTTCGTGGGTTTTGTTTAAAATAAAATTGAATTGAGCTTGTTTTAGTCCATTCTAACCTATGAACAAACCCATTCTAACCCATAACCAAACCTATTCTAACCCATAAACAAACTCATTCTAACTCATAACCAAAAGTCACTAGCATTTCCCAAACCCATCTTGACCTCCTTGGATAATTCTTTTGATCCATCCTAACCCATTTTAATTTTAAAAATTATCCATATTGACCCAAACCAACCCATTTGGGTTTGTTTTGCCACCCCTAAACGCACACGTTGAAATTTATGCTAAAGTTTATATATATTCAAGGTTGAAATTTAATTTAATGACTAACGAGTCAGCTTAACTTGGAGCTTAACTTGGATCGGGTTCGACTTACAAACAAGTCGATTTCAGTCTAGTTTAAAACATCTTCGAGTCACAAACTATTGACAACCTATAGCAGAGGTATAATATATGTATATATATGGTTAATATATATTATCTTATAGAAGAGTGGGTCAAATAGAATATTCAAGTAGAATATGTGTTTTAGGTGCTGTTTGTTTTTGCAGACATAAACTGTCTGCAAGCTGATTTCATCTGTTTTCATGTCTGCAACTGAAGATGTGGTCTGAAGATCTGCAAGCTGAAAATATAAGACTGTTTGTTTTTATAAGCTGATACTGTCTGCATAACTGTCAAACTTATCTCACAAGATAGAAGTCATTTATTCAAGTTACATCTAGTTTTTAGTCTTTGCTTTCCATGCCGATTTGGTTTTGGTGGGTGGTGGAAGGTGGTGGTGGTGGATGGTGGTAGTGGCGGCGGACGGTGGGTAGTGGCGGTGGATGGTGGTGGTGGACAATGGGTGGTGGTGATGGATGGTTTTGGTTGGTGGTGGACGGTGGTGGTGATGGATGGTGGTGGTGGTGGGTGATGGATGGTGGTGGTGGCGGTGATGGATGGTGGTGGTGGTGATGGATGGTGGTGGTGATGGATGGTGGGTGGTGGACGGTGGTGGTGATGGATGGTGGTGGTGGTGGCGGACGGTGGTGGTGATGGATGGTGGGTGGTGGACGGTGGTGGTGATGGATGGTGGGTGGTGGACGGTGGTGGTGGCGGTGATGGATGGTGGTGGTGGTGGCGGTGATGGATGGTGGTGGTGGTGGGTGATGGATGGTGGTGGTGGCGGTGATGGATGGTGGTGGTGGTGGCGGACGGTGGTGGTGATGGATGGTGGGTGGTGGACGGTGGTGGTGATGGATGGTGGGTGGTGGACGGTGGTGGTGGCGGTGGATGGTGGTGGACGGTGGCGGCGGGGTACGGGGGTGGTGGTGGCGGCGTACGGTGGGTGGTGGTGTTGGCGGACGGTGGTAGGAGCAGTGGATGAGAGGGTGGCTGCAAAGGGAGAAGAGTAGGGTTTTTTTGTGAAGATGTTTTAAGCAAGATTTCCTTGCTTTTCTTTTAAGATGAAAAAAGATAACTTCAGATCTGTTTTAAGAAAAAAAACAAACAGTCTTCAAGGGTAATGTCTGCGCGCCTGCAGACATTAGCTCCCTTGAAGATGTTTGAAGAAAAAACAAACACCCCCTTAGTCACACGTAGCAATATATTATGGCTAATTGTTAATTAGGTTTCCATCTAATCAACAACTCCATCCACATAAACCGTTAATCTAGGATAATGTTTGATATATATGCTGAGATCAGATATGGAGTGTGACGATTTATTACATTATTATCTATGTTTGATAAAAGTTGAATGTTGGTGCCGTAAGCCCGTAAAAGCTTGATTAGGTTAATTGGTGGCACCTCATTAGTCTAGTCATTTTTATTATTTTATTGTTTTTTAGTATTTTAGTATTGGTAACCTAACTAACGCCAAGTTTATTTTTTTTTGTTTTAGTTCACGTACTGTAATGAACGTGACGGAAATCGACGGAATTCGCATAGTTAGACTCACCGCCTCATCACCCGGGGTCAACAATGCTCAGGTTTTACCAGCGCCTCGGTTTTACCGACCGATGCCACCTCCATTGGTTAACTTTAATTTTTATTTTTATTTTGTTTATTTTTGTTATTATTTTGGTACCGTAATAAACATAATTGAAATCAGATGAATTCGCGTTGACTCGTCGGTTTAACGTTCGAAACCGACAACGCTCATATTTTACCAACGCCTGAGTTTTACTGTTTAATAGGATAAAATTGTAAACCATTATTTTGAAAATCGGATGTTGAAGTGTTAAACCACAAACCTAAGGTGTGCAAAATCTCATTAATAAAGGCATTATTAAATAGATATATATTTGTGTGATATTATTTTTTTTTAGTGCCAAATGCTTAAAATATACATATTCTCGTTATGGACAAATTGTTTTTATAATGACCAATAAATTATTTTTTAATTACTTGCAATATATAAATATATAATATATGTGGTTGAGCCATTTGTAGGTTATATAACGTGGTTCCAATGCTTGACCTCTTAAAATGCTTTTTGTATTGTTTATATACTTTTTATAAAGGTTACATGGTCCACATGGACGTGTGGTTGAATGTAAATAAATTATATCAAATTGTTTTATTAACAAGACAATATAATCATTGTGATAAGGATTGAAAGCATGTCAGTAAAGATTTGATGAAAAAAATTATGATAAACTACAATAAAAATCTAAGGCTGAGGGGTGTGGGGGGCGCGAGTGGGGGCGCCAGCCAATAATATTGTGACGTGTGGCAGAGAGAGAAACTTGATAAGATGGGTGTTGGTAGTGGTGCTCGCGCCCCGGGGCATGGTGTGGAGGGGCGCGAGCGGTTTTTTTTTTTATTTTTTTATAAATGTATTAAAAAAACGTATTATTAAAAAAACTCATAAATTATTTAAAAAAACACACATTAATTAAAAAAACACATTAATATCTAAAAAAAAAATTAAAGTACTAAAAAAAAACATTATTCTTATTCTTCGGCTTGGTCTTCTTCGATCAACCTCTTCCGGATACGTTCCTTTTGTTTTTCCATCAGCATTTGGTCGACCGGATTTAGGTTACTGAAGTCTCTTGTAAGGAATTCCAAATCTCTCATTCTTTTTTTTTCCTTTTTGTCATTAGAGACCACCTCCATGGTTTTGTTGAATTTATTGAGGGATTCAACAAGATCGTTGATGTTTACGGCTTCCCCCTCAGCAGGTTTTTTGCCCCTGGCGTCCCTTCCCAATGGCCGCCTCCTCGGCGGTGAAGACGTTTCCTCCCCAGCAACGTTTAGGTCGAATCCAACCCGGCAATCCGACCCGGCGGAAGTGTTGTACGCTCCAGACGAACTAGTTTTAGTCCGTTTCGGCCCTACTTCTGCATCAACGTCCGGCGCCACCAGCTCAACCCACTTAGAACACCTTCTCAACCTCTCCCACACCTTTACATCGTCCCACGTCTTCACCGTCCCATACCTCCGCAGGCACTCCTGCCTCCACTCTTCGACAGTGAAATTATAAACCGCCAAATCGTCACTGCCACTTGGTCTCATACGACCGGCGTTCCTGTTGAACAGATTAGTAAACAAGCCGACAAATTTTCTGATTTCGGTCCACCGACCCGAAATCATATCGGCGTTCCGCTCTGTACTCCCAACGAGCGAATAGAACGTCTCCCTAACCTTTGTCCAAAAGACCTTGCTCTTTTGGTAGTCCGCTGCAAAATGCATAAATAAATTTGTAAGTCATTTAACTTTTTTATTTAACTTTTTTATTAAAAATCATTTTTAAAAACGTTAAAACAATTACCGCAACGCCGATCCTCAGAAGTGACTATCCAAGCCCGACACAGGGCTTCCTTCTCATCCGATGACCACGGAGTGATTTTCCGTTTCGTCCTTCCGGTCGAAGCCGAACCCGACCCGTCCGTTGCAATTTGTTTTTTCCGGTGGACGCGTCTTCTTTGTCCCGCAGCTTCACCTTCTGGTTCTTGTGTCTCCGGAACTACAAAGTTAGGAGACGGTTGTATGTTGGATGGTTGAAAGCCGGATGGTTGTTGCGACCCCGAATAAAACATCGCTTGGTCCGGTGCCGACCATAAATCGTCGTAACTGTAATCTGAATCTAGGTTTGGGTACCAATTTCCAGCCATGTTTTTAAAAAAAGGTTTGGAAGATGGGGTGATTTTGGGTTTTGGGTGTGGTATGTGATATTGGTATGTGATATTGGTGTTGGTTTGGGTTTGATATAGGTTTAATAGAGAGAAAATTGTATGTTTTATATTGTTGTTGGTTTGTATTTGATATAGATATATATAGAGAAAATTTTTTTTTTTTTTTATTAACTAAAAGAGCCAACGGCTCATTTATAACACCCCAACGTCTCTTTCCCATTTCCCAAAGTCCCTTTACGCCCAACAGCTCCCGCGAGACCCCTTGCGCCTGCCTCTTTTTCCGCGCTCGCGCCCCTCTCGCTCCCCTCTCGCGCCTCGGTGGTGTGGTCCTCGCGCCCCGGGGCGCGACCGGCTGGCCTCTTGCGCCCTTTCTAGCGCTCCACACCCCTCAGCCTAATATTGAAATGGCATCTAGATAAAAATGAACACTAACAGTCTAACGTAAAGAGACTAATGTATAATATGCCACGATGATTTTAGGGTTATTAGCGAGTCAAGACTCAGTTTGTATTTGAGCTCAAAAGTATACGTAAAAGCTATTGCGCGCTAACAATCTTTAAACAAAAGCAACACAAAACTGAAAAGACGGAGAGAAATTGAAGAAGAAACTGACTATAATCAAAGAAGATACAAACTAGATACGAAGCAAGAGAACTCAATAAAGAATCGATGAACCAAGGATAAATCGACCCGTTGATGAACAACATAGAACTAGAAAAATAAGAGAGAATTCAATCAAGAGATGAGACATAGGAGTGTGTGAGAGAAGATAATATATGGTCAAGGTACTATAGTGGTGGCTACATGAAAACAGAGACGATAACTATATGGAAACAGAAAGAGCGCACACTTTGTATGATGGGCTAGACGGTGAAAGTACTCTAACATGTAGAAAGGGAGTAAAGAGACATAGCGGGCGAAAATAAATTAATGCATAATGAAGGAAAAGATGTAGCATGTTGACTAAGGTTTTATGCTAGTTTAGTGGTCGACTTAAACTTAAAATTATTTGAGCGAGCTCATGTCAGCTTGAAATACATTACTTTAGAATTTACACCAGTTGACTTCGAGCAAGTTATTATTATTATTATTATTATTATTATTATTATTATTATTATTATTATTATTATTATTATTATTATTATCAAGCTAGTTTAGTGCTCTAACCATGTATGTGATAACATTATGTTTTCATTATAGTTTTTTAACTTATAAAAAACCCTCACTTTATAATAATTTCCACACTATGTTATTTTATTTGCACTAAATTAAGACAAATTAAGAAAAAGACATAAATATTATTTGACGATTTGTGTGGGTGCACGTGTTGGAATTTATGTTGAGCACGACATCGGCAGACATCTGGAAGTATAAGAAGCTTTTAAAATATATTATGTAATAATCAATACATAAATATAAGCCGTGTGTGAGTCGGTCGTTGACTAAACTTACAACTACTTATGTACGTGTAAAAAATTGGCGACTTACAAATTAACTAATAACTTTAAATTATTATAAATCATATTTAACAATAATCTAGATTATATGACTCATGTTAAAAGATCTAGAGAAAATATATAAAATTGGGAAGAAATTGATAACTGATAATTATTTTACAGTCACTGAAAGCTATGAATATTGATATCATATTAACACTTGTAATCTATCAACTTCTAGACTATTCTGTGTAATTGCGATATTTATAACGTTTAACTGAAAAACATACCAAGTTATTTTGTAAATAAAAATACTTTAGATATCCGACTCGTGTCAACAAATTTGTGTATTATTTACTGCATAATAGGTTAATCGAGTTGTTTTATAATCGAATATTAGTGAAGCATTCATATGAGTTGTATGAAAAAAATATGATGATAGAGACATGCCGTGTTAAGACGGTGTTTAAAATCTAGATGTGGAATTAAAGATATTGTACGATAGAGTAATGGTTGAGTTACACTTATTGTCAATGTCACATTATCATTTATAGTTGGCTTTGATCTATAAACTATCATTTATAGTTACTATATTTCCGATATACGATCAATAATCTTAATACGAATGGAGTTTATTGCATACCCCTTGCATGTTCAACTGACGAATATGTCCTTGGGTCCGTCAATAAATAAACTCGTAATTGAAATCACATAGGACACTCTTTAACAGTGTAAACGATACAATATATATGTAGAGTTTACATAACATATATGTGTTGGGTATTGAATTGGGTAATATTTTGCAACCAAGAGGATTTGACCGGAACTCAACACCCATTGTTATCCGAATGTCATACATGATATTAATCTAAATTGACTCGTATGAGGATAAAAAAAATATGTGAAACCCAATTGTATCCATCGTTGTGGCCTCTCCTCAATCCGTTAGGGTCGTACATGTCGCACCACTAGCATGATGGCACTGCTATTGTTTTCATCAATTTTACCCTTTTGGGGGCACTCCTAGAGTCCTATTTCGGTACATTAGTCATTGCTTGAACAACATAGTTGATACGATCCTACAATAAAAATATTATTATTATTATTATAAGTTTATATTTTATTTAGTTTCTTATTGTAGTCAAATTATATTTCTATATTGTTTATCTTTTCTATTTTTATGTCTTTTGTTTTCCTATATATTGTAATCTCTTTTAAGAAAAAAGAATAAGAAAGAATTATTATTTGGGTTTATTTTCCCCTCTTCTATTGTGTTCTTGGGAGATTGACGGTTGTCTCGAATAAATCTTAATAATAGTAGTGTTGCTATCGTTCCCACTCTGTATTCTTTGATTCAAAGGCTTTTATGATGAAACCATAGTCGGCCCATGACAAGTGACAACCGTTATCAACCATCATCTCTAGTGTTCATATAATAGTTGTAATTGGACTCAACGAAGACAACAAATTTTCTCTTATATATCCAACATGTATTTTTATGTACGTATACATTTTATTTTACGGATAAAAGGGCCCACTTCTACAAACTTGATGGTGACAAAGAGGTACTCTAATATAACTTTTAAGGTTCATATTTTTGCTACCATGGAACATTAAATATTTTGTAAGGATAACATATAGTGGGCACACCAACTTTATAGTGTTATTTGTCCACAACTATATTTCGTACCATGTAATGATAAAAAATAATGATGTGTGATAAATCAGCTTGACTTTAACATAAGTAGTTGACACACTAGATAACAATATATTTACAATAAATTTTGGATTCATGTGTAAAAAGTTCAAAATGAACAAAGTTAAAAATATCTAACATATTTTAAATATTAAAGTTAATTGTACGTATAGTTTCTAAGTCTGAAAAAAAAACGGTTTTGTTCTTTCGATTTGATAATAACATGGATTTCTTTTGGGTTGAAACGCTTTCCACCTCTTGTTATTAAATAAATGTGTGCCAGCTCATAAAGCCTCTTTCACACGTCTTGCACAAGAGGTTTAAACATTTTACCCGTTTACAAGAATGAAAAAGAATAAATGACGCGTCATCTTTGTGGTCTCTTCTCCGTTCTATATCGTGTAGTCACACCTCAATCGTTGTTGTTTTGTATGTACTTGATGAAGACGTTGTGTGTCAAAAATTGAGGATAGGAATGATGGTTACGATGCTATTGACTAGTAAGGTAAGTTGAGTGTATGAAATGTAATTTAATAAAGTTGGAGGAAAATTCGGAATGATGTCTATTAAACTATTGTTTATTTATAGTTATTTATTTTTTACGTAATTGTTTTATGCATTACATATACTTTAAATAGCGGTGGTTAATAGTAAAAACCGGCACCAAACTTATTTATTAATCATTCAATTAGATATTTCTCTTATAACATATGTTCACTAGCTTTTATTTTACTTTTTTTTAAACAAAAAATTACGTAGTTATGCTTACTTTTTTTCTTAACAATTATGTATGTTTTTTTTTTTGAAAACAAAGTTGTATTTAAAATAGAGTAATTTTTGGTATCGTAATCTATACGAGTGTCGTTACCGTAACGATTCGAACTAATTATGACTTAAACAACATCGCTACTATAGGAATCGGTAAAAACCTTCATTTTATGGTTTTTATAGTTTTTTTGTTCTCAGTATCCCAGCATACATTTTGTTGAAAACGAAGTTATATTCTAAACAAAGTATCTATCTGGTATCCTAAGTTATACAAGTTCCAGTACTGCTACCATGGCAAATTAAACTGATCCCAACAAAAATAAAACATCGGTACCAATATATGTATTCCTAGAACCTACACCTATATTCATTTTTATGATTTTTAATTGATTTAAAACGTGTGTGAGTAGCCCTTTGAGCTTATCACAACTTTATTTTTCAAGTTTCTTTTCCATTTGCTATAACAAGTCAAATTTGTATACTTATTTGATAGTGAGAATGTAATTAGTATCTGAAGAGGTAGGTCCCAGCAGAGCCCAGTTGGACCCGCAAGACTCACCTTGAACAGGGACGTCTGCGCAACGATCAACTGCTCCCGCAGGACCCACCATGCTCAGAGAAAACCTTACGCGCAGTACGCCAGCTGTACCCGCAGGGAAAGCCTCCCAATGGTGAAGTACCCCACCTGTTCCCGCAGATGCGGATACAAGCCATCAGGGAAGGCTACCCGCACTAACAGCAAGGCTACACGCACAAGGCACTAGCTACTTCAGTAGTCACATGAAGGAATGAGCAAGGCGGGAATACTCCCGCCTAAATGAGCCAGTCCGTATGCTTCTGGAAGATCTTTTGTACTATACCTACTAAGGTATGGGCAGAACAGACGATCTGACCAGAACAGCCCATGAACCAATCACAGGGTGACAGCTCACCGACAACAGTACGAGGAGGAGCACCCTCTAGTACTGTTTGTCACTATTAGCCGCTGCCTACTCACCAACCCTTACTATAGGACGTGCGCAGCCTACAGTTGGTGGAACAGTGCATAGCCGGCAGTAAAGGAACAGTGTACAGCCGACCTTGTTACTGTCAGCCGTAGCCTATCCACCAACCAGCATGGCCTGTGCGTAGTCCACTGTTGGTAGAACAGGAATACTATTCAGCCGTACCTTCTAGGAAACCTACATTCGGCTATAAATACTCCAACACCTTGGAATGGTAAGGGGATCATCTGATATCTCATCTTATCTAGCAATCTCTTAATATACACTTATATTCAGAGCAATCTAGTCTGATTCTCACGCCGGAGGGTGGTCACAAGGAGGAACCCCCCCCCTTCTCAGTGACGAGCTTACGGTGTCTGTTTTGCAGGTCATCTGAAGAACAATCTTCTCTGCTGAACCTCATCCTCGTGGGAAACATTACTTAGCCCCCAGATTATCTATAATCTGCCCCGGGTCACTTAGTGTTTCTTCATTGGCGCCATCCGTGGGACAAAGAAGATAAGTATTAATGATGGAAAACTATGAAGTTAAAGATAACGGAAGTTTGTACTTACGGGTTTTCTTGAGCCTGAAAGTGCGGACGGGCGGGGATGAACCCGATGGAGCCGGCCTCTTCACGCCGGTCACCGTTGTCATCCTGGGCTCTCCGGAGGTGACAATCGTCGCAGCCTCCGGAGCGGTGGTCTTATCACCACCGGGATTCCCCGCCACCTCTTCGCTCTCGGTCTCCGAATCAGACCGAGGCACCGGATCGGCAGTGGAGGCCACCTTTTCCTTCCCCTTCCCGCCGGCAGCCTTCTTCTTCCGCACCAACGGATGACCATCTGCGGATTCCTCATCAGAACATAAGATTATAGGAATTCCAGCAGAGGTTTCAACATTGAGGGGTCGAGGGTTGAATAGCGCCTTACCTGGCCGTCTGGCGCAAAGGATCTCGTGGCCTAACGGGTAGACCTCCACGAACCGATCCGCCGTTTGTTCTAGGATGGGCAACTCGTTCTCGTCTAGAGCGCGAGTACCCATCCGAGCGGGACCGTCAGCCTCCCGCGGGTACATGAGCGACTGCAAGTCGTTCCCCTCTGAAATAAACAGGAAAGAAGTTAGAAGATATTCTAAATCAACAAAAAGAAAAAAAGCATACCGTAAGGAACAGAGTTCGAACCGTATTCGAGGACGATCGGGATCTTTCGCGCATCCGCATCCTTCCACACCCGGCTCATCCCAAGCATCACCATCCCGGACTCCGCAAACCGGTAAACCGGAGATTGGACTCGGGATATCTTCGAGAACCATTCCGCCTCCTGGTAGTTGGAGGCGTGAAGGCTGGGAAGTGCTTGCCCATTCTTGAATTTCATGGCAAGGGGGATGGCGCGAGCGAAGATGTAGAAGAACTCCCGCTTCCACGAGCGAAGACTGCGCTCGGTTGCGCAAATCTTCAAACCCTTAATCCGGGTTATCAGCGTATACCACCCCTGGATGCACCTCCAAGAGTAGAAGGTCATCAGGCGGTCAACATAGGGCTCAATGCCCAGAATCCGGCACACCCACTCGAAGTGCCAAATCTTGGCAATCGCCATCGGGTGCACCTCGGTCAGGTGCACACCGTGCCTCTCCAGGACACGGTACACAAACTTTGTCAATGGGAACCTAAGATTCCCATAAACAAAGAATGCAGCATATACCCCGATCTTGTCTCTGGGGGCATCGTACACCGTCTGATGGGGTTCAGGAAACTCAGGCTCGAGAGACTCGAGCATGAACTTCCTGACGATGTACTGATATAGATCGACAGGCAGAGCACACTGGCACTCGCCAGCAGTACTCTTGTCATCGGCAAACACCCCAGCCTCCTGGGCTGTAGATTCGAGATCACGAGAAGACATATTGCAGATGAAAGAAAACGATTTCGAGAAAATGCTCGACTGAAAAGTTGAGTATTCACCGGAAATCGTTCTGAAGATGAAGAGAAAAGTGAAAGTGTGAATTACAAAGAACCCTCTCCCCCTTTATATACTAATCGCAATTAATGCGATGAATTTAATGCGGAGGAGAGAGAAATCGAAGGTGCAATGAAACTATGACACGTGGCAAAAAGCAAGCTGGCAACAGCTGTTGAAAGGACGCGTACCATTAATTTCGCGGCCACGCGTCCGAAAAATCGGGCCCACGCGCCTGAAAAAGCGTCTGGAATAACCAGGTACTGTCACGTCACCATAACTTCCTGCACGTCCTGACACAGTCAGAAGAAACCGTCGCACGACGTTTCAGAGGTTTGGACTGTTCTTATCCTTTCACCAACTCTTCGAATTTCAAAAAAAAAAAAAATTCAAAAAGATTCAAAAGTAAGCGAGAAAATACCCCTTACCTTGGCAACCAAGTAACCATAAGACGGGTGCGGGTACAGTGTCAAGGCAAAACCCTTCACATACTCAGCACCCGTAGGGAATTGACGCCAGGAATACCTTGGAAGTAAAGTAACTGTAAGACGAGTGCGGGTACAGTGTCAAGGCAAAACCCTTCACATACTTAGCACTCTGCAGGGAATTCAAACCAAGAAAGATCTTCTGGGCCATGCTTGCGGAAACGAGAATAACATCCCTGCATGACGGGAACGTCGAGAACTATATTGTTTGAAACTCCAAGATGGAATTGGTGGTTTTAGCATAATTGATCAATATGTTGAAAACTACCAAAACCCCATGGAGAATCCACACAAGTGGGACTCAACGCTCCTGACTTGCGAGGAGGTTACAAACCTACCCGCTTCATACCCAAAGATCAAGCAGAAAAGTCGGGAATTTCTGCGTGACATCAGGAAAACCGCGGGAAGAATCCCCACGGAAAACCTAAAAACTAAAAACCCTTTTCAAAACCCCTTGCTAGTCCAAAAGTTCACCTCACTTATTAACAATTCATGAGAAGAACATTGGACTGGGGGGACTTGAAGAGGTAGGTCCCAGCAGAGCCCAGTTGGACTCGCAAGACTCACCTTGAACAGGGACGTCTGCGCAACGATCAACTGCTCCCGCAGGACCCACCATGCTCAGAGAAAACCTTACGCGCAGTACGCCAGCTGTACCCGCAGGGAAAGCCTCCCAATGGTGAAGTACCCCGCCTGTTCCCGCAGATGCGGATACAAGCCATCAGGGAAGGCTACCCGCACTAACAGCAAGGCTACACGCACAAGGCACTAGCTACTTCAGTAGTCACATGAAGGAATGAGCAAGGCGGGAATACTCCCGCCTAAATGAGCCAGTCCGTATGCTTCTGGAAGATCTTTTGTACTATACCTACTAAGGTATGGGCAGAACAGACGATCTGACCAGAACAGCCCATGAACCAATCACAGGGTGACAGCTCACCGACAACAGTACGAGGAGGAGCACCCTCTAGTACTGTTTGTCACTATTAGCCGCTGCCTACTCACCAACCCTTACTATAGGACGTGCGCAGCCTACAGTTGGTGGAACAGTGCATAGCCGGCAGTAAAGGAACAGTGTACAGCCGACCTTGTTACTGTCAGCCGTAGCCTATCCACCAACCAGCATGGCCTGTGCGTAGTCCACTGTTGGTAGAACAGGAATACTATTCAGCCGTACCTTCTAGGAAACCTACATTCGGCTATAAATACTCCAACACCTTGGAATGGTAAGGGGATCATCTGATATCTCATCTTATCTAGCAATCTCTTAATATACACTTATATTCAGAGCAATCTAGTCTGATTCTCACGCCGGAGGGTGGTCACAAGGAGGAACCCCCCCCCCCCATTCTCAGTGACGAGCTTACGGTGTCTGTTTTGCAGGTCATCTGAAGAACAATCTTCTCTGCTGAACCTCATCCTCGTGGGAAACATTACTTAGCCCCCAGATTATCTATAATCTGCCCCGGGTCACTTAGTGTTTCTTCAGTATCTTAGAAAAAAAAGTAGTTATGGTTTTAGTCATGAATTTGTTTTTAGATGGTTTTAGCAAGACAATGTAGTTTATATATATATATATATATATATATATATATATATATATATATATATATGTGTGTGTGTGTGTGTGTGTGTGTGTGTGTGTGTGTGTGTGTGTGTGATCAGGATCATGAGAGAACCTTTTTGAAATTGAGAACTATAAGAACCATTTTTGACCACAAAAAACCCAAAAAAAAAAAAAAATCATATAATAAAAAAAACACAAAAATCAAAAAAGTATAAAAATCAAAATTCTTATTTTATCATCTCGGTTTCATAAAAAAAACTCATTTTAGCTAAATTATATACACATATGTATAATATATACATATATGTATATTTACATGTTTTTTTGTACACATGTGTATAATTTAAGATAAATGATACTGTACATATGTGTATATTACGTAACCAAAGATTATATAAAATTATACATATGTGTATAATACGACGTTTTTTTATTTTTTTTGTATATTTTTTTAATTTTTTTTAATGAAACCATAATGAAATATAAGAATTTTCGTTTTTTTACCTTTTTAAAATGTTTATTATTTTTTGTTTTATAATTTTTTTAAATGTGTTTTTAGTGTTTCAAAATGGTTCTCAAAGTTCTCAATTTGCAAAGAGTTCTCTTAGTCTCTTACCGTATATATATATATATATATATATATATATATATATATATATATATATATCTATATCTATATGGGATTGATTTCTTTTGAGAACCACTTTGAGTTTTAAGAACTCGAAAGAACTCAACGTAACAATTTTTTTTTTCGAATTTTTTTTACACATGTGTAATACTTAAGTGTAAGTGATGTACAAAAAATTACAGTATTTTTTTACACACCGTATCGACTTTTTACACATGTGTAACTAACGTTTAAACTTGTGTAATTATCAAAAATACTTATTCTCTCTTCCGCTTTATTTTTTAATTAAATTTAATCTCAACCACATATTTCAAATCATTTAATTAAATGTGTGGTTTAAAATGAGTTCTTAAAGTTTTTAAAACTCACAATGGTTCTCAAAATAACCCTCATTGTATATATATGTCTCATATGCAAGTTAAGTTCAAATTAAAAATAAATAAATAAATAAATATCCTAGAAGGAGTTATAAATACGTGCCATGTCAGATGTAAAGTCTTTCTCAACAAATACGCGTACCTCAAATGCTTGGTAGAAGAGTCAATGAATTGACCGACATTTATATATTTTTTTGTGACGTGGCACTCTAATGTTGGTTACCTATAAAACCTTTTTTTTTATTTTCTGCCGAATTTCACCAGAAAGTGAGAAAGGTATGATTTTCTCTTTGAAACTATTTTGCACCTTTAACATATCTTGTTGTATCTCGCCCCTATAGTATTGGGAAGATAAAGTATGAATATATGAATAGGTTTATGGTTGTATTGGAGAACCTGAAACCGACTTATATATTTATGCGTGTCGAATAACAGTACTGAATAACAATAAACTAGAAATTTATTTAAATTGGATGCATATATGATAATTTAGTTTCGCTAAGTTTTTAGTGATATAAATGAAATTCTTCCGAACCAGTTATGATAAGTTTGGCTTGACTAGTTTATAGACAAGTTTTATATGTGAATCCAAAATCTGATTATTTTCATTTGTGTTTTAAATCATGTCATGTAAAAGAATTTATCTTTGATAATAATGATTCATTGATTCATGATACATACATGTTTAAAATGATTTAAAAAAGTTTTTAATAGATGATTTACACAACTTATTTAAGTGGTTAAACATTTGCACACCTTGTTTAATCCTTTAAGTTTGTTTTTGTGGGGGTGATGACAAAATACATCCAAAAACTTGTTTCTCGTAAGTAATAAAGCAACACTTTATGATTTTTTGTTTTTAATGGTTGTACTTTTTATGTATATGTTGGTAATTCCACTTGAGCGATCTACTTTGGTACTTAAATTTATAACAACCAAGAACGCCATTGATCGAAATGAGTTTGAGAATCCTAATAAGTTCAGTAGTGAGGATTAAACATTACATTGTATTTTGATCAAATGAGATAAATAACAAAGAAAGATTACACAATGTTGCTCAAATTTTTATTTAGTATTCCCTTAAAGTAATATATGGACTTTTCGTTAGTACTGATTTATTCGTTGATAGTAACCTCTTTTATTCGTAGGAACTTATTATTGCCCAATGGTAGCAAGTCATTGGAAAACTGGCACACCGAATTTGGTGTCTTGTTTAATCACCACCATCAAATCTCTTTATTTTCTCAATTTCTTAAAAATGCTCGAATTACTTGTGATCTAATTAATGATTGGTCTAAATTATCAAGAACACACACACACACACCACTTACTAGATCGTGATCAACAACTTGTTCTTAGATTGATAAATCAAATAATCATAATCAATCCATTAACAAACGGATGTCATTACGTTACATTACATTAGGTTTCGATTACAGCTCCAAAATTATGCATATGCTAACAATCTAACATGATCTCTAACTAATCATAAAACAAGTCAGAAAACTAAGACAACTTAGATAGTTCAGTAACATCAGCTGCTCAAAGGTGTATTTCCTACTTCATAGGGTTGTCATAACATGTTAAACACAACATGATAAAATACGACTTCCTAAACTACTAGACACAAACATGACACTATAACTAATCATGTCATTTTTTTCCATACACGATCAGAAACCCGTTTAGAAACATACTTCCGATACGCCCTGACGCCCTATTTAGAGACCCGATAAATCTCACATTTTTTTTATGAAACATAAAACAGTTAAAAGAGAGTAAAGCTTTCACTTTTCCACATACTCAAGGGACTCTCACAATCTTTTCATGTTATTTAAAGGTCCAAAACAAATAATAATAATAATAAAACAAAAATATATAACAAACACCATTTACTTCTCCTATGTCTAAAACTAAACCTGCAATAACCTTTCCACCTTCTCTCTGTTCTCCATTTCAATCCTCTTAATTCCAACAATTAACAACACCCATTTTGATCTTATTATTATTATTATTATTACAAACCCACATCACAAATCACATAATTATTAAATGAACAATTTATATTAATTTCAAGAAACAAGAAGCATGGGTTGTTTCCCTTGCACAGGTGGTGATTCATCTGCCAAAAAATCATCAAAAAACAAGAGAATTGAGAACACCCACAAGGATCAATTGAACATCAAAGCTGATGGTATGTCTTAAAGATCATCCAATTTTTATATCCAATTTGGGGGAATTTGGAAACCCTATTTTTTATTTTTTATTATTATTTTTTTGTGTGTAAATTAAGGATTTTTATGGTTTAATTTGTTGTGAATTGTTGATCTTTGATTGAAATTTTGTTGATTGTGAGGATCTTGTTTGTTTAATGTTTTGTAAAAATAATAAATTAGGAGAATTTGTAAACTTTTTTTTTTTATTTTTTTTTTGTAAATTAGGGATTTTTATGGTTTAATTTGTTGTGAATTGTTGATCTTTGATTGAAAGATTGTTTTGTTTAATTGATGTTAAATGTTGTAAAAAATGAAAATTTGTATTTTTATTTTGATCATCACTAGTGACATCATTAATAGATTCAAGATTTAAAAAAGTTTTGATCTTGAAGCTGCTAGCAACTGGATATTTGATATTCAATATTTTAAAAAAAGTTTATTTTATATTTATTTGTTTTTTTAATGTTGTAAAAATGATCATTTGGGTGAAAGTATGTAGTTTTATTTTGATTGTCATTAGTGACATCATTAATAGATTCAAGATTTTAAAAAGTTTTGATCTTGAAGCTGCTAGTCACAGGATATTTGATATTCAAGATTCACAGTGATTGTTGTGTATTCAAATACCGTTATATGCATATATGTTTTTATTTTTTATTATATAGTTTTTTATTTTTTGTTATAGTTGGTTATGTGAGTTTCATTAGTTGATAATGATATCGTTTTCAAGACGCACCTCCAAACACTCTATAAATAGTTGGATGAATAGAACATGAACGCGTTTTTATTAACTTTTTTCATTTGAAAATTTAATGATTATTATCCTCTCTTTTTTCCTTTCAAAAGATAATGATGGTTTTGTTACCTTTAGTGCTTTAAGTGCCTTCTTGTGTACTTCTTAAAAATTCTAGACTTTTTGGTGTTATTATTTTACTATTTACAGTTTAGCACATTTGATATAAATTTGTTCGTTTATATGATTTAGATACGATAAAAGTCGAGCAGCGTAATGAAGTGAAGAACGAGAATGCACAAAGTTCTGATCAAACGTCGGTTTATAATGAATCGGTTGAGAAGAATAAGCCTACTCTAGAGGGAAGTCGTGTGAACAACAAAGCAAAAACATTTACATACGCACAGTTAGTGGCTGCAACCGATAATTTCAAAGCTGCTTATTTCTTGGGTGAAGGCGGATTTGGTAAAGTTTATAAAGGAAAACTGGAAGATGCTGATCAGGTTAGTCAAAATTATTATTATTATTATTATTATTATTATTATTATTATTATATTTAAGAGGTATAAAGTTTGACAATATACTTTGATCGGGTTCATTTGGGTTGGGTTGTGGTTACGTTATATCTCAAACGGGCCAAAACAAAAACTTTAGCAAAAAAATAAGTCTTTTTTCAATGCATAAAGTTACAATCACTTAAATCAGTTTATTCAAAGTTTGAGATAAGATAATACAATATTGTTTTTGTAATTTAGGTTAGAGACTTAAAGGGTATGTTGCAAATGAGTCAAAACGGATTGAAAGTCGAACGAAGTCTAATTTTAACGTATAAAACACCTAATTTTTTTGAAGATTTAGATTATTGTTATATTGATATTGCTTCTACTTCATTAATTGGCATGCTAATTTATAAATGTTTATTTTTTTAGCGGTATAAATTTTGACTGTTTACCTTTGTAAGGGTTGATTTGGGTTGTGTTACATCCCAAACGGGCCAAAACAAAAGATTTAGCTAGAAAAACCGGTTCATACATTTTAATACATAAAGTTACAATCATCTAAACTGATTTATTCAAAGTTAATTAATTTGATAATATCGTATTTAAATTTAGCTTAAAGGTATTTTCAACGCATAAAACCAACTTAATTTTTATTTAATGATTTAGATTTTATTGTATTGATAGTGTTTTTACTATATTAATTGGCGTGTTAATTTTTTTTATTAAAATGCACAAAATAAGTATTTGCGGGTTTACCCAACCGGTCTACGTTTAAAAATTGTTGTGAAAAGTCTACGTCTAAAATTCAATTTAATTAAAGAAAGCAAAACTTGGTTATAAATTCAACAATTAACTAACGAAAAGACCACTAAAACCATAATGTTCTTAATTTACAAATTATTTACAATTTATTTTTGGGGCTAATATATTCAATTCTTTATATTATACTAAAGTTTGAACATTTGGAATTTTTTCAGATTGTGGCTATAAAACAATTGGATCCGAACGGGTTGCAAGGGATAAGGGAATTTATTGTTGAAGTTTTGACATTAGGACTTGCGGATCATCCGAATCTTGTGAAATTAATCGGTTATTGTGCTGAAGGAGATCAAAGATTATTGGTTTATGAGTACATGCCTTTGGGTTCTTTAGAAGATCATTTACATGGTATTCACATAATACTCTCTTAAACTTCTTTGTGTTATCAAAATCTTTTTCTATAAAACAATTTCTTTTTATAAATCCTTTATCTTTCTTTTAAGTTATTAATATCTTTTTCTATAAAACAAAATCTTTTTCTCAAAATTTTGTTGTTTTCCTTATGTTTTCAAATTGAAACTGAACCAAAAACTGAAATTTTTGTTTTTGAAAACCGTCTAATTTAAGCTTTTTTGGTTTAATTTTTTTTTTGTTTTCAGTTTTGCTATTTAGGCTTGATTTTTTGGATCGAAAAAGAAGACTTAAAATAATGAATATGGACCCAAACTGAAATATTTATTAAATTTTTATAATAAATATTTATTAAATTCTTATAATTTATTTAAATTACAAAACAAAACATGAAAATTCATGAATTCGGTTCGGTTTGGTTCAGTTTTGAAAACATGAAGCTCTGTTTTGAAAACATGAAACCAAACCGTCGGTTTTTTGCTTGGGTTCGGTTTATTCGGTTACGTGTTGGTTTGGTCGGTTTTAGGCTCAAACTGAAATATCATTTTTTTAAGTTATTAAAGACCGCTTTTTAGTTTTTTCGGTTTTTGCTTCAATTTCATTTTGCCATTAGGGTCCAAAAGCATTTCGCCAAAATCATGAATTTGGGTCCAAGATAATTAAAGTTTTATAAGTTACTTAAATATCAAAATTAAAAAATGAAAGTTCACTAATTTGGTTTGGTTTTAGTTACATGCAAAACCGAAACCGAACTTAAAGTTTGTTTTTTGTTTGGATTTGGTTATTTCGGTTCGGGTTTTTGGTTACAGATTAATTTTTAATAAAATTATATAAACCAGATGTCTACTCATTCAAAATATAATTTTATGAGTTGACTCGTTTTTATAAAAAAAGTTTGATTTTTTACGCTAGGTCATCGGGCCATCATGAAACGGCTCGATTGGAACACTCGGATGAAAATAGCAGCGGGTGCAGCACGAGGGTTAGAGTATTTGCATGACAAAATGAATCCACCGGTCATATATAGGGACTTAAAGGCTTCAAATATATTATTAGGTGAAGATTATCATGTCAAACTATCAGATTTCGGGTTGGCAAAAGTGGGCCCATCAGGAGATAAAACTCATGTTTCGACCCGAGTGATGGGCACTTACGGTTATTGTGCTCCTGATTATGCAATGACTGGTCAACTCACTTTCAAATCAGATGTTTATAGTTTTGGAGTTGTTTTATTGGAGCTAATTACCGGTCGAAAAGCGATTGATAATACAAGAAGTACACAGGAGCAAAATCTTGTTGCTTGGGTAAGTTCTTTTTATTATTGTTTTGTTTTTATTATTATTAAGATTTAAGATGCTTATTATAAGGAAAAATCATCATTGGAGTTTACTTTTGGCTTTTTAATATTAAAAAGATTGTTTTTTTTGTTTGTTAATAAAAAAAAATCTAACTTCTTCTATTAAGGATACCTACCTAAATATGTATTTGGTTTCTTTTTTTTTTTATTATTATTTTTAAAATTTCAGATGCTTTTTTGAAAGAAATACTACTATTGGAGTTTATTTTACCTTTTTAGAATAAATTCTTATCCCTTTTAGGGAATAAATTTGATAAAAAATGGGGGATACCTAAATATGTATTTGGCTTCTTGTTACCAAATTCGGTTACATATATATTAAAATTATTTGAAAAAGAAAAGTACCTTGGTTACTTTAATTTTTTTATTTTGTTGAGTAAAAGTTTATTAAATGATCAAAAAGTGATGCAAATTTTGGTATGAACGAAACCGGATGCGCACTTGGTTGGAGTATAAAGTAGTTTATTAAACATTTTTCATGAAGTTTGTATTCTTGTTTTGTATTAAGTGAAAAAATAAATAAATATATTTTTCATGAAGTATGTATTCTATTTATATTTAAAAAATGAAAACAAAGAAACAATATTTTTCATGAAGTATGTATTCTATTTTTTTTAAAAAAATGAAAACAAAGAAACAATAATGTATAATATCATGAAATATATTTTTGAATGAAACAAGAAATAAAACATTTATAAAAAAATGAAAACAAAGTCATGAAATTTAATTTTTATGTTTTTTTAAATTTTGGAAGAAGTTGATAAAAAGTTTATCCGTTGGGAATCTCTTTTTGTGATTTGTTTTTATTTAAAGGGATCCAAATATTTCACTCTCAAACTTACGAGGTTTTTGGGGCCACATTTATTTGAAGCATCTGATGCTTGTTTTTGTACTTTTTGGAATTATTATTAACTTATAAATTTTTGCTCATCATTTTGTTTTATAACCCATTTTACCCAAGCACAACCTGCAATACTTGTTTGTAGCTAAACAAGTCACATTTGTCATTCCTAAAACGATAATAAATTTTTATGTGTAATAAGCTAACTTTAAATTTGTATTGAGTTTTGTTAACCGCAACCTTAGTAGTACGTTATCTGAGGAAGTTGTCACTAAATAGTAATTAAGTTTGAGTGTCCTGTATTGCTACATTCCATAGAACTTCTTTTAATCTGTAGGGGGTGTAAATGAGTCGAGCCTCGGCCCGTTATGGTTTGAGCTTAGCTCATTTGACTTGCGAGAGGCTCAACTCGTTTTGAGCTTTTCATTTGTTGAAGTTCTAGCGCAGCTTGTGAGTAGTGTTTTCAAGCTCGAGTTTGTTTATTATTTATAAATTTACTTTAAACACATTTTTAACTATTTTTTATATTATTTGTAATTATAACCTTTATATATAACATAATATATGTTATTTAGTTAATTTTTAATCATTATTATGTATATTATATAAACTTATTTATATTGATTCAAAATTATATTAATAATAGGCTTGTTTAGGTTTGCGGGCCAGATTGAGCTCGAAAAGAGAAGCTCTGGCTCGTGCTTGTTTATTAAACAAGCTTATTTTAAGGCCTGTGCTTGTTTAAGCTTGGCTTTGTTTGAGCTTTTAACGTGCCGATATTGAGTAGCTCACAAGCCGTCTTGTTCTTTTTAGCACTTTTGCCCGGGATGCACTTGTTTATTATATGTCAGTTAATCTCCATACATTTATAATTATTTATACATATATTTTAATTATAGTTTTTATATATGACATATGATATTATATAATTTATGTGTTTTCATTAAAACTTATATACAATAATTGTATTATTAATATATATATATATTAAATAATAATTATTCAGATAATAGACTCAATAATTGTCTTTTTTTTTTCGAAATTCCAATAATAATTGATGAATAATTTCTGTATAGGCCCGACCGTTATTTAAAGACAGACGGAAATTATTATTTATACATATATTTTAATTATAGTTTTTATATATGACATATGATATTATATAATTTATGTGTTTTCATTAAAACTTATATACAATAATTGTATTATTAATATATATATATATATTAAATAATTATTATTCAGATAATAGACTCAATAATTGTCTTTTTTTTTTCGAAATTCCAATAATAATTGATGAATAATTTCTGTATAGGCCCGACCGTTATTTAAAGACAGACGGAAATTTTGGCAAATGGCGGACCCGGTTTTAGAAGGTCAATATCCGGTACGAGGACTGTATCAAGCACTAGCAATTGCTGCAATGTGTGTTCAAGAACAACCCAATATGAGACCACTAATTGCTGATGTGGTCACCGCACTCAATTATCTTGCTTCACAAATTTATGATCCCTCAGCCAACCCTGCTCAAACTTCTAGAAGGCCTTCTCGTGGTCAACGGTCCATGGATAAAAAGGAACCCGTAGAAACGGAGGGGTAGTTTTTTCTTTTGTTCATATGAAATGGCGTTCGGGTTATTTTTGGCATCGAAACGAGGTCGTTGATAAAACTTTTGACATTGGTTTCTTTGTTTAGGATAGAAAAGGTGAATAATGATATGATATATAGTAATATTTTCTTTTTCTTTAAGTTTATGTTAAATAAAGTCTTACATAATTTTATCAAGTTCTTGTGAATTTTGCTTTATCAATGTTCTTGTGTTCTCGTTCGGCTGGTTTTTATAAAAGTTTTAGGCCAAACCGTTACAGAGGTAACTGTTTGGTTTGGCGGTTTGAACCAGTTTTGTTTCTTATTTTTTGTTTGTTTCAAAAATCAGGTGGCACAATAACTTCTTAAGAAAAATGTTTTAAACGAAACGCTTATCGAGTCAACCCAACCTGGCCCGTAGCATATTCTAATTTTACAACCATGTTGCGGTTTATATACTAGGCCCGTGGGTAGCGGGACCGGCCTTTTTTCCTTAAGAATTCAGGAATTTCCACTGAGTTGACTTCTGAAAAAGGTGTTGACCAACGGTTGGTTACAGTTGAACCCGGCCTGCAGCTACACCAAATTGACAAATGTAATTGAACTTTTTCGGTACAGATTACAATTTCAAATTTAAGAATTAATTACACGGATAGTCCCTGATTATCCAAAATTACCCCTAAAAACTAATTAAAATCTATTTCATTAAAAAAGTTATAATATGATAATTCTACCGTTATATACCCGATCCCACTTATTTTATCATTTTATTTTAAAATGCGATTATTACTTAAAATAACAACAAAATAAATAAATAAATAAATAAATAAAAAGACCCTGGTCAACCCAACCGTACAGATTACAATTTCAAATTTAAGAATTAATAACACGGATAGTCCCTGATTATCCAAAATTACCCCTAAAAACTAATTAAAATCTATTTCATTAAAAAAGTTATAATATGATAATTCTACCGTTATATACCCGATCCCACTTATTTTATCATTTTATTTTAAAATGCGATTATTACTTAAAATAACAACAAAAAAAATAAATAAATAAAAAGACCCTGGTCAACCCAACCTGACCCACTACATTAAAAACATATATATCCAATTTCACTAAAAACAATTTATAATGACAATTATACCCATATTTTTTAAAAAAAATTAGAATTTTATATTTAACCTTATAATATGACAATGCTACCCTTATATTCTGTGAACATTTTTGACATGTTGGATAAAGAGTTTCTGGTCAGCCCAACCTGACCTGCACCAAACATCTATTCATTTTGACCCATTACCCAACATGTTTGACCCGTCCATTTAGCCACCACTACTTCTAAGTCCTAATGAACATTTTTTTTAAATCAAGATTGAACGCTACCTGGGGAGGCGGGTCATTAGTTTCTTGTGGCTTGAATCCGGTTGCTATTAGGGTGATGCTCACCTAAATCGACATTTATTTATCAAATTTTTAGAACCAAATAATAAAAAGGCGTTAAAAAAAATTTTCACTTTTGAAACCGTTGTGGTATTAGATTAAAACATGAACTTACTTGACCACTTATTGACGGGTCAATCACGGCTCCAAAGATTAAGTTTGCACTGGGGTCCACAAGATCGTATATAACCTCAGCTGCAGTATTCACCTGCAATTCCATAATTCCATTAGTTGACCAAAAACTCCAAAATGAACACTGACTTTGACTTTAAAAAGTCAAAACAGGTTAGTTAGAGGTGTAAAATTGATAATGAATCTTTTAAAGATGTCAATAATTACAGTAACGGGATATTAGGAATTATAAATGTATAAAAGATGAGCTTTTAAATTTGGATAACCAAATAAATAACTAATATTGATAATTTTAAAAAAGAAAAAGTCAAAGAGAGACCACAAGTAAAGTCAAATCCGTGCCACCAGTGATATTCCAAACAATTCCAGTAGCTCTTTCGATACCGATATCTAACAATGGTGATTGAATTGCATTAAATGCAGCATCTCTTGCCCTTGTTTTCCCTGTAACCAAACACACACCAATTGAATTCAAACTTTCGGGGTGTTTGGATGTGCAGATAAACTGATTCTGGTTTTTGAGTTTTGAATTTTATATGTCCAAATATTTAGATTTGGTGAAGCGCATATGTAAAGGGTGTAACGAGCCTATTATTTAATATTTTAAATATATATTTGCATAATAATTGTTATTATATAAAACTATAAATACATATAAAAAGAATAACAATATATATAAAAATATTAATAAATAATAAACAAGCTGAGATCGAGCTTGAGACACTACTGACGAGCAGAGCTTGAGTAAAAGTTAAACGAGCCGAGCTCGGGCTCGAGTCATATACAGCCCTAGTACACGCATGGATAGTGGTGGGAACGAGCTGAGCTCTAGCTCGGCTCATTTATTATTTAGTGTATATACTTTTTTTAATTGATTTCTATTTATAAATATTACTTATTACATTATATAAAAATGATATATAAATTATGCTTCTATTAAACAAGCTTATTTTAAGGCTCGAGCTCAGACTCAGGCTAGGGCTTGTTTAAGCTCGGCTCGACTGGAACTTTTAACGAGCCTATCTCAAGTAGCTCACGAGCCGGCCTGGCCCGCTTACACCCCTACGTATATAGCTAGAGTTGGATAGTTAGTGATTTAATGAATTATTATCTCACTTAGTCACTTTGATTTTGACAAAACACTTTGAAAACGCGCATCCAAGCACCCCTAATTATAAACGTATGCATCATACTATTGAATATCAACCATAAATATATGTACATCAAATTTAACATTTAAATTCAAAACCAATGAACAATTGGAGGCTTGAAGCTTGGTTATAATGATGTCGTAAAAAATTGTACTCCCTCCGTCCCATTAAAAGTGTCATGGTTTGAAAAACACAAAGTTCAAGGTAGATTGAATGAATACTTATTTTGCTTACCAAATGACAATAATGCCCTTGGAAATTGGGTCCATCAATATTGTTAATTAATGTTAGTTGTGTGTGTCTAAGGGTAAACTTGTAAATTGGCTAATAAATTTTGAAAGTGGACATTTGTAATAGGACAAACAAAAAAGGAAATATGGACACTTTTAATGGGACAGATGGAGTAATAAAGTTCTATAACAATCAAAACCCTCTAAAGAAACATGAAATCCCAATATTATAAACCGAGTAAATGTTTTCCACGTACCAGTTGCAGTTCCTATCCCCATTAATGACGAGCCCGCATTCGCCATAATTGTTCGAATATCAGCAAAATCCACATTAACCAGTCCTGGTATCTGCAATTTTAACATAACTCGTGTTACAAGAATCATGATTCATTGATTGTATATAGACGTGCTATAGGATGAACTCTGTGAAATAGAAACAAACTTTACATTTGTTTCCATTTTCAACAACCAAATAAACGCACCCAGTAATATCCCACTCGTATCCAGACGCAAACTATATTGTTTTCACATACTATAACTTTATACTCACATTTATGCAACAAAAGATACAAGCGTATATTAAACAATTACATTTTAACTATAAATCTTACGTCAATTTATTTTTTAGTTTTAAACTTTGGCATAAGTTACCCAACCAATTTAATTTATTACATAATAAAACACGTTTAAAATAAATAAATAAATGGGTTAAACGGGTCAACTCGCGAACCTGCCAGGTTTTGACACAAACACGATCTGTTATACTAAGCAAGTTCATGATTCAACCTGAACTCGTTTATACCAAACCCACGTATCTCGTGTCGTGTCAGAAGTTCACCCGTTTAAACCAAACCCAATTTTTTTAACAATTTGCTTGTGAATTTTGTACCGTGATAATATCTGAAATGCCACGAACGCCTTGTCTCAGAATATCGTCGGCTAGATTAAACGCATCGGTTACAGGGGTAGATGGGGAAATTGCGGTCAATAATTTATCATTTGGAATGACAATTAACGTGTCGACATTTTCTCTCAACGATGCAATTCCTTCTTGTGCCTGAATTGCCCTTCGCCTACCCTCGAAAGAAAACGGAGTTGTCACGATACCAACGGTCAAAATACCCATTGACTTTGCTATCCCGGCAATCACGGGGCCCGCACCCGTACCTGTTCCTCCACCCATTCCGGCCTACACACATATTTTTCAAACTAAGTGTTATTATTATAAAAATCACAAAATTTGAACATCTAATGAAACTAAAACGGTAGGTATAAACAAATATCAAAACTTTTACTTTCGAGCGTTAAACCGTTCACGAAAGATTAAATATGAAAAAAAATTTTAAAAATTAACAGCACGAAACCAGTTAACTAATAACATATACATATTATAACAAAAAAACACTTACCTTAACAAAAACCATATCTGACCCATCAAGAGCTTCTTCCATCAAACGTCTACTTTCTTCAGCCGCATTCATCCCAACATCCGGGTTCCCACCCGCCCCGAGCCCTCGGGTCAACTCTTGACCAATCTGCAACCGTTGACGCGGATAAACCGGCGACATTCTCAAACTTGAACATCCGTATTAACTATCCAAAACTCAACACCCGTCATAGCATTCTCAATCATACGGTTGACAGCGTTTGACCCGCCTCCACCAACGCCAATCACCTTAATCTTGGCAGCGTTGTACCCAACGGGCCTCGTTGAATCTTTCAAGCTCTCAGTAATATCATTATTATTAGTAGTATTTTTATTATTACTAATAATGGTTTTGTTTCCATCACCTTTGAGAAGATAAACGTCCGAGTGTAGGTTAAGAAACGGGTCGTTTTTGTTGGATTTGTTTGTTGAAGAACATTTGATTATGTTTTTGGGGGTGTATGAAACAATGTTGGTTTGTTTTAAGGTTGATGGTCTTTTAAGGTTTTGAGGTTCTAAAGGTGTTAATAATGGAAATGTGCATGTTGTCATTGTTTCAAATCGAGAAATGGACTTTGGAAACCGAAAGGTAGTTGTGTTACGCGATTGTAATGAGACGGGTTACCTGCAGAACAAAATAAAGAAACTGAATTTTGAATCTTGAATCTTGAATACAACCAGTTTAACTTATTTATCTTGAACCTAAGTTTAATAGTGTGTCGTGTTTGGGTTGACTTGTTTACAGGGTTCAACCCGCCACACATGTTTAGTTAAACAGGTCGACTCACTAGCCCGTTCAACACATATTTTTACAATCCACCAACCTGATTAACACGTTTACAACTTGATTATTACCCGCCAACCCGTTTGATACGTTAAGATAAATGGGTAATTGGTTGTGCCCGGGTTGACTTGTTTTACCCATTTAGTTAAACATGTCAAGCTGCCAATCTGTTTAGTTATATGAGTCAACCTACTAACCAATTTACAATACATTTAACCCATATTTTTACAACCCACCAACCCGATTAACAAGTTTATAACTTGATTATTATTACCCGCCAACCCATTAACAAGTTTTACTCGTTTAGTTAAACAGGTCGACCCACTGACCCGTTTAACCAGTATTTTAACAACCCGATTGAAAAGTCAAAAACTTGATAAGTACCCGCCTACCCGTTAAATGGGTTACATGGGTCGTGTTCGGGTTACACAATTTTAAGTGTGCGCACGTTAAAGTTGATGTTTTTAACACTAATATAAATACGGGTCGTGTTCGGGTTAAACTAATTCAAGACCTAAATACACTGTAAGCAGTAAAACCCCCAAATGTGGCATTACTAATACCAGCACACATTAACCAAAATTAGCAATTTGAAAGCTCAAATGGGACTGTAAATTAAGCAATTAACAATGTATTGAACTTAAAAGCAGAAATTAACCTAAATGTAGAACAATAATAATGGGGATAAATGGGTATGTATGTATGTATGTATACAGGAGTTGAAAGAACAAACATACATACCTAAATGTAGAACAATAATAATAATTGGCGATGAAGTAAAACGTAGTTAACAGAAACTTGCACCGATTTCCATTTACAGAATGAATAAGAATAAAGAAGAAAAGAAAATGGGTCAAAAAAGAAATAAAATGGACAACTTTAGTGATTTTGGGGGTGTTTGGGAATTGGGTTTGGGATTAGGTTGTTAAAGTTGGGATTAGGTTGTTAAAGTTTATGATTCGGTCGGTATCCGTTTGATTCATTATGGTATAGGTATGCTATTAACACATGGTATAGGGACCGGAAGATAAAACTCAAGAAATAAAGTTGTGATAGGATATTGATTCAGTGCGTGACGGAAAAGAACGAAAAATATCAGTTAGTTATATTTGACCTGTTCGATTTTGAAGAAATTTTAATCGAAAGGTAGATAAAAATAAGGACAGCACAAGGGTGTATTTGGAACTTTTTTGAGACGTTATGTTATTTTATTAGAATAACAAGAAAGGTAAACAACGTCAACTTATAAAAAAAGAAATAAAGGAACTACATGTGGGGTGGCTTTAATAACATGTATGTTTGTGCTTCAATTACTTATGTATCACTTATTAGACCACCTGCTATGGGGCGCGGTGGGGTGGTCTTTCTGGGCGCTGTGGGCGCGGAACACCGCCGTGGGGCGCGGTTGGAACGTGGGCGCCAACAATCCGGTCGTTGCAACGGCCGGCGCGGATGAAGAAATTTGATGGGCCCCCTCCCTTCAAATTAGATGGAGTCCAACAAGATCTGGTCAACATGGTATTGGGTGGTGGTGGCGTGACGGAATTCGACGCCGGAGTCGTTGCAAGGGATGTGGAGGTGGCCGTCGGAGTCGGTGGTGAGGCGGCCGACGAGGGGCAGGAATTGAGAGAGGGTTTTAGAGAGAGAAAGCTTCAAGAGAGGGTGTGAGTTTGCGAAGGATGTGGAGGTGGCCGTCGGAGTCGGCCGGCGATGATGATGATGATGATGATGATGATGATGATGAACAGTGTGTGGTTGAGGTTAGGTGAAGTGAAGGGTGAGAATTTTAAGTTATTTATATTTATATAAATTTCTAAAAAAAACAAAAAAAATAAGGGCTTCGAAGTCCCCGCACCATAGAGGGCATCTTTGGGGTGGGGCTTCCAGTGCCCACGTGACGCTGACGTGGCACTGGGGAGGGGCTTCGAAGCCCCTCACCATAGAGGATGGCCTTAGACTATACGCTATGGGGCGGGGTTGGCTGAGATGGCATGGGGTGATGGGAGCGAAACACCGCCGTAGGGCGCGGTTGTTCCTTGGGCGCCGTTGATTCCAGCGTTCAAACGGCCGGCGCGCTTGGTGGGGTTTTGGTGCCCCCCCCCCAACTTTCATTTTGAACGGCTAGTTTTTTAAAAAAAAAAACTAATTATTTTATTATAAATACTAACTCATTTTATCATTCTATACACAAACAAATACAAAATACTATCAAATTTCAAAACAAAAAACTCTCAACTCTCTACCATGAATCCTTTCTCAAATTTCACCGGCTCGAGCTCAAACCCAAACCCAAACCCAAACCAGAACACGAGCTCGAGCTCAAACCCTAACCAAAACCCGAACACCAACCCAAACCCGTGGGATCCGTCTCAAAGGTGGTGGGCTAGTTTACTCGCAAACAATGACCCTACCAACCCTTACTTTGCCAACTAGCATGTAACCGCAATGCCTCCAAACGATATGTTTTATCGAATGTCAATGTCGTTTATGCCTCCGCCACCCCAAACCCAAGTTGTGGAAACCCAAATTCCCGAAAGCCAAGTCGACGAACCCCAAGTTCGTTGCAAGTGAAGCCATAAAAAGAAGGTTGTTGCCGTTCAAACACCAACCAAATTGTACGACAGGAAGAAGTGGGAAGATGATGAGGAAGCGGCGTTGGCGCAAGCGTGGATCGACTCATCCGGAGACTCGGTGTTAGGTGACGGTAAACGCACCGCGATATTTCGGGCAGAAATACGTGATAAGTTTTTTGAGATAACGGGTCAAGGTCGCTAACGCGGGGATGATTCCGTCTCCAACAAATGGAAGGCAATGGTTTTAAAAATGAACCACTTCTCCACAATTCACACTCACCTTAATAACAACACAAAAAGCGGCACGAACGACGCCGACCTTCTTGAGGCTATGTTGAAACAATACAAGGGCCTTCATGGTCACCACTTCGGCATGGCGATGTTTGAAATTTGGAAGAAATGCACGAGCTCGCCAAAGTGGTATCCGATCCCGACATCTTCACCGCGACCGTTCAAACGGTCAAAAACAACGTCTACTTTGGCCGATCAATCGCCGTCTCAAGCTGCGTCGGATGCTCGTTCTCAGTTTAACTTAAACGAGAGTGATCCCGATTTTCTTTTTGATGAACCGGATGAGTTGCCACGTCCGGTAGGAAGAGAAAGGGCCAAGGCGGCGGCTAGAGGCGGGGGGTCTTCGTCTAGAACGGCATCCTCGATGAGTTCCTACGACGAGCGCGCTGTTTGACAACTTGGAGCTTGCACTTAAAGAGTTTCGCGAGGAAAAAAAAACACTCGAAAGAGGAACTCAAGATAATACACGAAGAAAGAAAAACGATGCATGCGGAATACAAAGCCATGCATGAAGAAAGAAAGGAGGCTAAATCAGAACGACAACGAGAGAATGACTTCAAGCTCCTCGCAAAGGATCTCTTGCATCTAAATCCGGCCACGCGGGCGTTTTTGGAGAAAAAGAAAGAAAAGATAATGGCAAAATACGCAAACGAGGACTCGGACGCCGAAAATTAGTTGTATTTTTTTTTTTCTATTTGTATGTTTTTTTTATGTATTTTAGTTTAATTAAGTTTGATTTTTATTATTTAGGTTTTTATATTAAGTTTGTTAGTTTTATTAAATTAAAAAAGAAAAAAAAATTAAGGGGCTTCGAAGCCCCGTCACCATTGAGGGGCATCTTTGGGGTGGGGCTTTGAAGCCCCCTAGTGCACACGTGGCGCTGGGGAGGGGTTTCGAAGCCCCTCACCATAGTGGCCAGTCTGATGACTTGGTTTCGAGAAAATTTATATCAAGACGTTGATAAAATTTGGCACGTTGCAATGACAAACCCAAAATTTTATAAATAGGCTTGTAAACAAACCATATGTTTAGTGAACCGTACAATGAGAAGTTCGTTTATGTTTGTTTATTTAATAATCAAACAAACATGAGGACAATTTTTTTGTTAAACAGATGTATATAAACACATGTCTAGTTTGTTCAATTACGTTCATTTATGTTATAAGTTTACGTTTGTTAATATTTTTTAGGCCCAACACCTTCATGTTTACATTTTCTTATAGTAGGTTTTGGATCAATATTAATTGTTCGCCCATCTATGTTTAGTTATGTTCATCCGATTACGTTCATGAACTGTTTATTTCACTGTTAACTAATAAACATAAACGAACATTAACACGTTCATTTCTTAAGGAATGAATGTGAACAAGAAAACATGTTCATTAATTCCTCTTCTATCAATTGTTTTGATTAAAGTTTTTCAAAATACCCAATATATATTTATTCGATTTGTTTACATGCCTGTTTATAAATCTAGACCAGTAAATTTTGGTGTAATATGTTTAAGATCCAGTCTCATATTATAGTGATAAATAATCAGTAGTGACGTGCTTAAATTATCCATTACAAGTTTGGTGCAAATTGGGCCAAAATCAAACACACACTTCATGTACAAACTTATCCAAGGCCTTTTGCACCTAACAATATTTAATCTTACACGATAGAATCAAACACAATCAATGAGATTAATATGATGAGAGACGAATATCCTAGTTTGTATGAGTTTATTTATGGTCTCGTGTACATGTCACTTGCATGTGGCATGTCCCATAAGCACATAAATGTATTTTCTTCACAAAATGCATAGAAATTAAAAATATAGGGGAACTAATTCACAAATATAATATTTTGATGTTTCAAAACTCTGTATCGACAATTTTAACTGTAGTCACCCGACCAAGAAAGAATACCAACTCAACCGTCTTCACAATCACAAATTTGCACTTAAATTGTGGAGCAGAGAGGTGGGGATGGAACCATTCGTGATTCCCATTATGCCGTTGTTGGTGATCCCGACAACTACAACATTGGGAGATATTGACCTCCTAGTCTTTCTTTGAAGTATTCTTTTTGTATAATGTATTTTTTATCGTTAACAAACTGAAAATCATTTGTTTAACACCTCATGCATATTGTATATTACTGCCTTACAAAAACAAATCACTAAGATGCAAACGAATCAACATGTAAGGGAGGAGACACTAGGGATTCCTAAAACATGATGAAAGCTTATGGAAAACTAGGGGAAAACTAGTCTACTGGTGAAAATCATTCGTTAATTGGTTGATCCTTTACTGATATACCAGAGTTATTTGTCGGTGATCTCTTGGTAATTGTTTTACATAATTAGATGAAGTCTATGACTCTTATCCACATCATTTCTCACAAACCTTCACCAACATACTGTCGAGGTATCCTACCTTCATTGAGAGACCACCGATGGATAAATCCATCGTTGAAGGTACTCTGATTGGTAATGCTAACGCACTAAAACTAAACCTAGACTACTCAAACTTACACCAACCCAAATATGCAAACATATTATCATGAGTTTGTCCTAGGCGAACACTATCATGATTTCTACCTTGTGTGCCTGAACCTTTGTGGCCTAGCAAGTTCGCGATTTTATCTGCCTCTCATCACTTACATCTTGCATGATAAGAATGATTGAATGAAGAATGAAAAGGGGGGGGGGGGGGGGGGGGAGTTGAAGGGTGAGTGTGACGTGTTTATAAGGACATGCAACAAGTTGGAAGAATTCATACTTCCCACCAACTTATGGGAAGATTCTTAACTTCCTATAGACAAGAGAATTTACAGGAGTTACTTATATTATAATTTCACATTTTTTTTCAACTAAACAGGATATTAACCAAACTCACATAAGTAACCAAACTCCAGGGACAAAAATGTCACTTTACTTTGTTATAAATGATAAAATTACTCTAAAACAATAATAAATATTATAAACGAATAAAATGATTGGTTATTAGGATTGCTGTTCTTCTAAACCCGTAAACCGTAGTTAACAACTTAAACCAGATGTTTACTCAAAACAGTCATAACTAGTTCAGTTTGTAATCTAACAAAAGCCATAAATGATTTACCGTGAGAGTAAAATAACGTGATTTACACCAAAAAAAATTAAAGAAAAGTTTGTAATTTACATAAATCATAATAATAGCTATCTTTTTATTTAAAAAAAAAAGAAAAAGAAAGCAATATATTTAGGCTTGGGTTATACATACACCAGGGTAGCCTATACGAGTCGTATAGGCTCTATACGGCTCGTATAGGTACATGGTCAAGTCATTTTCAAGCAGAAGTGTCAGGTTTTATTCTTTTATATCGTATAGCCCCTATACGGCTCGTATAGGACTATATGACTCGTATAGGGTGTATTTGACTCGTATAGTTTTTTTTTCAATTTTAAAACTACAAAATATTAAAAGCAACACCCAGTTGGTTACAAAATAAAAATATACATAACAACATACGTACAACATGAGCGTTTCGGGGTAACGACTTTTTAGATGTGGTAATGCAATCCATTTTGGTTGACACGTATATGAGTTATGGTTTGAGAAAGAAAATATGATACCTGGTCTATACGGGTCGTATACTATCTATACGAGTCGTATAGACAAGAAAAGTAATTAAAAATCTCTGGTCAAAGTACATGCTGTATATACGAGTCGTATGTACCCTATACGGCTTGTTAGGTCAGACGAGTTACGTAGGCTATACGAGCTGGAAAATCTATACGGCTCGTATAGACTGCAAAAAGCTGCCACACTGACACGTCCGTACGCAGGTCAATAAATTAGGGCTATACGACTCGTATAGGCCTATACGAGCCATATAGCCTTATTCCTACACCAAGGGGCTGGTGTATGCATAGCATGACCCTATATTTAATATGAAGAAGGGGTAGTGAGGTGGCTGTGGGGTACATAAGAAAAGGAAGTAACGAAAACGGCCAGCAATCCAGCACGGGCTTGGGGACTGATGTGATTGCCTCACGACCAATATATATAATAACTCTTTTTTGTTATTTTTATTTTCTAAAAAATAGTTACTTAAATACCTTCATTTACTATACAAGTATACATATCAATTTTTAATTTTATACAAATAACAACATTTGAAAGTACAAGTTCATATGAGTATATGACAACTTTACGTAAATTAAACGTTAAAAATTAGTTAAAACTATGAGAGAATTGATATGTATAATCAAAGAGGAGGGACTAGGGAGTAATAAGATCTAACTCAATTTGCAGGGCCGTCTCGTGGGTAAGCTAAATGAATATTAATTATTTCATGGTTATAAACCGATCATGTCGTTTCAAACAAGAAATTGAATACATATTGTTTCACGGTTATAAAAGACCATGAATATTAATTATGTAAATATGACATATTATAGTGTTTCAAAAAAGAAAATATGAAAATTTCCTTTTGTAAATAAATTATTAGTTTATGTTTTCTTACACCGAATACTAACAAAGTTACAAGTTGGTCTGATTTTCATATATATATATAGAAGTTATAAATTAATGAGACACGTAGTTCATTAGCTCATGTCCTTTTACATTAGCGATTTGTCGGGTTTGCATGTTCGTATAACCCAACCCTTAGACGACCCTATTCGTTAATTGCATCAAAAGGGTGAATCATAACATGTAAATGTTTACGCAATGGGATTATAGGATAGCTATGTCGATTCATTTATCAAACTCAACAACTAATATAACTCAACTTGACTTTTAAACAAACACATTCGTCTTTATCTAATTAAAGACAATCTGAATTTGTAACTTTTAGCATTTAACTTTCAATAGTAATTTTAAAGAGGGCTTGTAAATGTAGATCAAGTCTACTCAAAAGACAAGTGAAAATATATCATTTATTGATGTATAAACTAAAGTATGAAAATTTTTACACAAGAATCAAAATTTTTTGGTGAAATTGTTAAAGAAACACAAGGGTGGCATGGTGGTCCAAAGGATTTTTCGAATGTGTAAATGTGAATGACTAAATGACGATAAGGATTCATGTGTTTGTGCCAATAAGGCAATCAATGTACAAATGGTTAAAATGGTATTTTACGTGGCCCAACATAGGGCATGTGGAGATAATGTCATTTCAAATTTGTGAACATCAAGTTTCAATAATCCCAAATGATATCAGAAAATCCCTTTCAGATTTGGTATGATATTATTGTTTATTTGGTATGATATCATTGTTGCTATGTGTAGTAAGGTTGTTTTCATAAGTCATAACAAAACAATATAGAATATTAAAAATATGTATATAAAATAGTGTTCAACCATTATGTTATTGTTTACAATACATATAGAAAAGTCGTAAAATCTTTTGTTTATGCGAGTACTTACTTTTAAGTAATTTATTTTTTATTAAGAGCTTATTTATAGATCATCATTTCTATAAACAATCAATATTTAAAAAAACACCATTATTAGTATTATATAAAAAAAGTTAAGAACTAATTTATAAATAATAACAAGTTTGATATACCCATTTAATAAATGCGAGGATTTATTGGAGTTGGTTGATCATATTTTAATATCTTGCTATGTTGCTTTGGTTATGTTGCATTTATTAGTCGTTGGTGCGGTATTCAATCGATATATGTATTCGGGGTAAAGACTCTACTAAAAATACATTTTCGCATAAAAGAACACGGCGGACAAAGGCGAGCAATCCAAATAATATACTCTCAGCATGTTGGTGTCTAGGGAATGCGATAAAGTATGTATTCAATTACTCACGGGTGTCAATTAGTAGTATCATTGAATCAAAGAGGACATAAAACGACTCTCGTTCTTATGGGTGAAAAATAGGGGTAAAATGGTTTGGGTTTGATCGGGAGATGTGATGCTCTTTCTCAATTTGAATAATTTGGGTTGTAGTTTTGTGTTTTAGGCTGTAATTGGGTGTAAACTTGGTGTTTTTTTATTACGACTAGTGACTTGCTAGTCTCGTTAATAAAATTCGATCGTTCAAGAAAAAAAAAAGGTAACCCCATTTAAGTTGAAGGGCTTTACAAACAAGTTCCTATTTAGATGTTAAAAGAGCCTATTTAGAAAGTGGCAATATTATGAAATTGTCACCACATCAATCTAAACGAGTTTCATTTTATGTTAAATCATTTCCCTCCATAAAAAATAGTTTTTTAACGAACGAATTTCACCTCAAGCAAGTTAACCATAGCTTGACCTAAACTTTCTTTTCATTTGATTGTGTCGGGCTTCATATTAGAGGTGTACAAAACCGGTTTGAAATCCAAACCGAACCGGTTTATAAACCGAATCGGTTTGGTCAACGACTGGTCAAAACCGGTTTGACTCAAACCGGTTCGGTTTATAAACCGGTTTAGAAGCAAGATAGGCCGGCCTGGTCACACCGGTTTGGTTTGGTTTATAAACCGGTTTAACCGGTTTCAAACCAGTTTTAACCAGTTTCAAACCGGTTTAAACCGGTTTTCAAACCAGTTTTTCCCAAACCGGTTCGGTTTTAAAACCGGTTTGATAGATTTGAAGGGGAACCGGTCCTGAAACTGACGGTTTGGGTCGGTTTGGAAACCGGTTCGGGTGAAACCGGTTTTTTTGTACACCTCTACTTCATATATCATATTTTCTATCGGTCAAGGATTAATGTGAACCAAACTTATACATGTGATATTGACACCCAATTTTGAGACTACAAAATTGGGGTCTCTTTAACATATGTTCATGTTCCAATTATCCTGTCTAATGTTACCTAACAAGTTTTAATGTAACTAGATCATTTAGTTATAATGATTAACGGGTTTGAAACGACCCAACTTAAAACAAAAATAAGTTTTGATTTTTCTAGATTTACGACGCCATCTTACAGATAATAATGTAATTATATTACACGTGTCGTGTAACCTATTTACATATTAAACAACACGCATTTATTAGTTATAAAAATATATATGTTGTGTTTGGGTTTAATATCCATCAACCATATTGATCATGTCGTGTCGTACTTGACCCGCTTAATAAAGAATAAAGAATGCTTATGTATACGTGTGTGGATCATTGATAGTTTTAGTAGAAGATAAGAGTGATTGATGGATGGGATTGGAAATGGTGTACGTAGGAAGCATGTGAATTTGTATGTCTATGCCACCCTTTTCTTTCATATCTATGTCTCTTCGTTTTCTCCATTTTAAAACTCTTTCTGGTGATCATATAAACCACCTGAAGAGATATTGACTACTCAAGATAAAGGTGATCAGTAATCCAAGTTCACTTGGAAGTCGTCCACTTTCATTTGTACAGGTAAACTGCTTTCTTCACTTTCATATATATATTTTGGTTTATCTTCACTTTGGTTGTACTCGTAAAAGTTTCTTTTTAGCGTTTACGTGTTACTTGTCTTACTTCAACATCTGGTGTGTATGTATATATAAAATGTAAAAGAAAGTGTAGAAAGGTCGGTTTGGGGCTCAAAACAAAGTTTTGGGTTTTGAAAACTGTTAAAAATTAAATCTGAATTTATCTTGTAACAAAATATCGATGATCAATTGATCATGCCACGATTCTTAATCCATCATATATGTTTTTAAAATTGTTACTTGATTTGACTTTACCTTTTTATTATATGATTCGACCCGAATTGAACTGAAAAATGTTATCACTTATAGCAATAGACAGTCAACCTTAAAATTTCCGATAATCCCATAAAAAAGGTTCTGGATCCTCGACTACCATTCTCATCCAAAATTTACGTGTTACTTGTCTTACTTCAACATCCGGCACTGTCTACAAGAAAATTTTTACATTATGTGCATATTATTTAACAAATTATTGATAAGCGTAATTAATCCTTTATGCTCATTCACATTCACATTCACATTCGGGTGTCCTTCGGATATACATAAAAAAGATTCAATATATGATTTTTCATGTAAGTTTAAAATATCCAATTTCTATATATTCAATTAATAATAATAATAAAAGATTCAATAAATATGATTTCTCATGTAAGTTTAAAATATCCAATTTCTATTTCATATACTCACATCCAATCTCATAGGGTAGCATATACACATGGCCTGTAGCAACTTTATTGTACACGCAAATAATAGTAGCATCTGCTTTCTATAATTTTATAACTATTTTAATATTCTTTTCTAAGTTCATTATTACAAATTCAGAAGTATATTGTCATATTATTGTTTCCATATATAGAAGATTGACATGAAGACACTACTACAAAACCAAAACAATCGCAAATTTAACAACCAGTTAACACAACTAACTGTCATAAAATTAACGATAAAAACATTTAATTAATTTGCGACATACTTGCGACCGCTGTATTAGTGAGAAAGATGATCATGTATCATAAATATTAAATTGTAAACAACTTTATAAAATAAACCATATTTAATTAGGTCACAAGTTTATTTAAAGTTAACTTTCACTTCTATAGTTTTTTAAAGTTTGGAACAAACCGACTTCTAAAATTAATAAAAAGAATCATTTATCCATTTTCTATAAAGAGAAGGTACTCTACCCTCAAATGAGCAGATTTAGGCTTTTCAATAATTTTATAGACAATTTTTCATATTAAATGTTACAACTGAAAGAATTAAATATATGACTGTATGTGATCCTAACTTTCATTATTTTGTCGTTGGAGTGTATATATTAATATAGTTATGACAGGGGACGGGCTCGTTTATTCGCTTGGTCTAAGTAGTGGAGTCGAGTACACTGATACACACGAGAAACCGCCTCCCTCTTTGTGTTTAATAGTTAGTATATGGATTTGTGTACTTTTAAGGTGACACTATCTTATTGGTTGATTGAGTGAGTTACATAGAAGGCTGAGATATTTATAATTACAAAAATCCAAAAATGAATAAATACCCATTTTGCCATTAGATAGGTAACTAATAGTCGCATATCTATTTTTAGTCATGATTTTTTTTGTCAACAATGATTTAATCTCATTTGATATGCTACATATGGATATGGTGTATAAGTTCAATATATACCTAGCTAATATTATTCACGTGCAAATAAAATATTCACTGTTTGTGACTAAAAATGTACTTTCATTCTCTATTTATATACACAGTTTCACGAATATATACTTTGTATGTTTACAGAAGACAAATTTAAAATGACTGATCAAGAAATTGCTACCAATGAGTGAATCCAACTTTTTTTTTTTGAAAAGCCAATATCAATAAAAACCAAAAGGACCATTACAAGAAGCAAAGGTCCAAGCCATACAAGGAAAACAAAAACAATATAAGAGAACAATTACAATGGAAAATTAACAAAATTAAACTTACACCACTTTTCCCAATCGAGGCCAGAACTTTTGCTTCGATACTTTACCCACAAAAAGGAAGCCGTTTTTATATTGTTCACCACTTTAGATTCTGAGAAGGGGACACCATCGAAAATGAGATCATTCCTTGATTTCCAAATCATCCAACACGTAACCGCTGAGATGGATTGAACTGCTAGACACTCTGCTTTATTTACTTAATGCTTACTTGGGAATTCGAACAACTCCTTTACCGAATCAAAGTTGGTCAAATTCGGTAGCTTAACCCATTCATGTATGATTGACCATACCCATTTAGTTGCGCTACAGTGAACAAAAAGATGTTCCGATGATTTCGCAAATACTCCACAAAACCTACAATTCTGATCCCCGAAAACAATGCCCCTGTATGACAGTGCTGAATTTGTTGCAATTCGATCCATTAATAGTTTCCATATAACGTGTTTTGTCTTTTAACGTATTTTCTCAAATTATCCTTACTTTGCAATTCGATTCATGTATGAGTGGATCCAACTGAAGGACACTTTTGTCTTTTAACGTATTTTCTCAAATTATCCTTACTTCTTTCGAAAATATTATGGTCCTCAAGTAAACCCTAAACATATTTTGCTTGTAAAATGATAAAACTACCCTTGTACTCTTAACACTCTCTCACTTCATGTTACCATCATCATATGTAGCCTCGAATCCTATAATATCTTTCACTCTGGTCGTGTACTTCAGTTCCTCAAAGTCTCATTATCCCCTTAAAAATTTGTATTTAATTTCTTTCACATATTTCAATTAGACATATTTATACACACCATCAAATCATATATCAAATTCAATATTTGCATGTTGATCATGTAGTGATCAAAATATGGAGTCAAACCAACATGCACAAAAGTCATCACCGGTTTTCCAACAAGTTCAAAGAGACATCCGAGGTTCACTTGAAGTATTCAACCCAACAACCTATGACACCACGTTCCGGTCACAACCGACGTGGCGAAGCTGGGCCGAGTCGCCACAAAACAACCCCGAACCGCCACAGTCAACGGAGGTCAACGTTAGCCTAGCAGCTTCTCATTCAGGGAGACTTCCAACTGATGAAATAAAGTCATGGATGGCTTTGAAAGATCCTAATTCGTATGATGCTCCGCTAGTGATGATGCCGCCCCAGTCGCCTTTGTTTGGTCAGAGTTCAAAAGCGACTGGGGCAGCCCCACTTTCCCCTGGTGGAATTGTGGGCGTGGCGGAGCAACGGGCGGCTGAGTGGGGGCTGGTTTTGAAAACGGATTCCGAGACGGGGAAACCGCAAGGGGTTAAAGTTAGAACCTCCAGTGAGGATCCGAATGCTAAACCGGGTGCTAATCGAAGGGATTCGGGTAACTCGGCTAAGAGTTCGAGTGATATTTCGGAAGAAGGATTAGGTAAATATTATTAAAGGTTCTGCTAAACGTACCTCATCCTAAATTGGGGTACGTTTAACCAATCCTTAATTATGAATTAAGGATTCTTATTGATCCAAAACCTATTCATGTCTATTTGAGAATTTTCTTTCTTTCTTTTTTTTTTTGTAAAAAAATGATTTAATTTTGTAATAAAGTGATTATTAATTTTAATCAAATTTGAATTAGAATGAGATATTTGATATATTTGAGTGAAAACAAAGATGTAGGTAAAGAAAAAGGCTTCCCAAGGGTTTCTGAGGACTTGAAGGATGCATTATCAACATTTCAACAAACATTTGTGGTTTCGGATGCCACAAGACCGGATTATCCGATATTGTACGCAAGTGCGGGATTCTTCAAGATGACGGGTTATACTTCTAAAGAAGTAATCGGTCGAAACTGGTAACGCTTCACAACTACTTTTGTTGTTATTCAGTTTATGGTTCAGGGTTTAGGGTTTAGAGATTGTATTCTCGTAAACGTCTTGGTCCAACATTTAAGCTTGGTTAACTCGGGTTGCAGCCGGTTCTTGCAAGGTGCAGACACAGACCCGGAAGATGTGGCTAAAATCAGGGAAGCTTTGCAAAAGGGTGCAACATATTGTGGCAGACTCCTCAATTACAAGAAAGACGGGTCCCCATTTTGGAACCTTCTCACTGTTTCTCCCATCAAAGATGAATCCGGCAACATCCTTAAATTCATCGGGTATGTTTCTTTTATTTGATTGTCAAAGGTTGAAAATATTCATCAAAACAGTCAAATTTTATAACAGGTTTTTGTTAGTTCATCCACTACAAAATGGTTGAGTATCGATCACTGACGACTCTGTCAAATATTGATCAGTGATACTTATTTGTATAGTAGTTATAAACTTATAATATATATAAACCGAGTTGGTTGTATTGATTTTGTAAAGTCAAATTTTTTTATTGTTATTGGGATAAGTGAATTCTTATACATCCATCCCTATAGGAGTCGGACGTTATAATTTTTCATTAGGTTCTAGCAAGAACAAAAAAAGCTAACTAAATCCATATAAAGTATATATTATCTTGACTCCGGTCCACATATGTAATATATGGATGGTTTTGATTAACTACGTTAAAATTTTACAAGATCTTTTTTGTCGATTTAAATATGAGGGCAAAAGGTTGAGTTCCTACAAATAAATACTTAATACGGCTTATAAAATAAATTGTGAAATTTAAATGCTTTTTGGGTCGTTTTAGGATTTGCGTTTATTCTCACCATTTTGAGTCCTTTTATAAACATATTGACCTGAAGATCATATCTTTGAATCTGATATTTCTTAAAATAAAAATAACTATTATACCTTTCTCTACTATGAAGATTTTTTTTGGTCCCGGGTTATGACCTCTTTTGATGTGTACACCTCAAGGGTAGGGTATTTTAGAGGATATATGTGGCATCTACCTTATATAGGTCATTTAATTTGATCATTTTAGATCTAGATACCATACACATTGTTTATCATCGGGTATATGATTGTGACACATGAATAAACCGTTAATATTTGTAACACATGGCCGATACCTCATATTCAATAGTTGATCCAGAGCAATTCTTGCTCTAGAGTCATGTCCTATCAAGTCCATCCCACCATAAATCAACATCATTTTGTCGTATAAAAGATTTATATCCAAAAACACTAGTTAACATACCCGCTAGCGTTATCTATTGACAACTAGCGCGAGGTGATTGACACGACGTGCTATCCAAACCAGATCCACCCGTACTCATAATTTTATCGAGTTCTTTTATATAATTCAAAAATTTTTGTTTTATTAGTTAAGGGGATGTGGGAGGGACATGGTGGTCCTATCTTTTATGGACCATTTGAACCACATTTGTGAGTGATGTTACAAGTGATTGGTATTGATGGCTTCATGGGCCAAGTATTTGGGTCTAGTCTTTGTTTCCCGTGTGGTTCTATTTGGTGCAACTACTTTTTGTTTCAACTTTATAATAATGTTTTTGTGACTATTTTGTTTTATCCTATTTACTGTTCCATTCACGTGATTGCCACGTGCACTTGATGTTTAGATGATCAATAAGTCCAGTAGTCTAGACTTGACTTGCAAATTATGATCACTAAACAAAACTAATGGGACTTTTGTACAGAAAAGCATATTATTACAACAAGAAACTTTCTTTTTTAACTGCGTGAGTTTAGTGACAGTGATGCCTCTCTCAAAGGGTCATAACAAGTTCGATCATAGATCAATTTGTTGAATTCGAACTTGAGAACCCCGGGAATAAAAAGCTTATGGAAAAACATACAATGGCATTAACATGGATAAAAAGCAACCTACTTTAGTTTTATAAATATTGTTGCAAATGGTTGAAAAAAACTGTCCGACAAACAATTGCGACAGTTCGTCTGGGCGCGGCCCATTTTAGTGTTGTGATATGAAATAAAACGTATGAAACTATATATATACCCTAGCAAAACCATCACGTATAATTAGCGACAAGGGTATTTTTCTAGGCCTGTAACTGCAAAAGGTTATTAGCGAGAATGGTATTTGTCTTCTCCAGATCTGAATGGTTGTCTGTTGTAAACTATTTTGCGACGATTTTGTTTGCTGGAAACTGTCTATCGCGACAGCTTGTCACTTGCTTTTGCAAACTGTTTTACGAAGACTTTGTTGAAAGCAGATTTGCGACGACTTTTTCGTTGAAAACATTTTGCGACAGTTTTGTTTGTCGAAGCTATTGCGCGACGATTTTGTTTGTCGAAAATGGTTTGTGACAACTTGTCCGTTGCAAGCTGTCTATAGCGACAACTTGTCCTTTGCTTTTGCCCTTTTTAAGATAGTTCGATACAACAAATAAATGTAAAATTAAATTACTCTAATACAAACTTAATTATACATTTGATCTTGTTATTGAATAGCACATCTGGTTATATTCCGTTATTTTTGTGTTCTATATGTAGAATGCTGGTGGAGGTGAGCAAGCATACGGAAGGAACAAAAGAGAAACTGCTACGCCCTAACGGGTTGCCTGAATCCTTGATTCGATACGATGGTACATCTTTAAACTTCTGGCTATAATTATATTGAAAAAAAAGTGTATACATATTGATAGGGGTGTTCAGCATTCGAATCGGACTCGAATAACTCGAAATTCGATTCGACTCGCATTCGAATTTGACGGTTCGAATTCGATTTGTAGTCATTCGAATTCGATTGGGTTCGAACTCGATTTTAGTAATCGAATTTCGAATAATACAAATTTATAATCATAAATTCGTATTCGATTCGAATTCAAATTATACATTTTATTTTTATTATATATATACATACTTATGTAAAGATAAACTACATAAATCTTTTGAGTTATAGAGATTAACAATAGAAAGTTTATCATTTTGGTTAATAATTAATGTAATTGGATATTACCATTTTGAATATTTATGATGTGATAACTTTAAATGATTTATTTATTTCATAGACTTGTACTTTTTTGTTGTTAAAAAACTTAAATTTATAAAGGTTTTGAAATTGAAATATATTTTTTAACTGAATTCGAATCGATTCGAACTTCATTTTCGAATCAAATCGAATCGAATTTCGAATTTGCTATTCTAAATTCGAATCGAATCGAATCGAATTTGTTGAATCTATTTAGAATTCGAATCGAATTCGAATCCAGCTTCAAAATTTCAAAATTTGAATAATTAGATTTGAATAAATTCGAATATTCGAAATTCGATTCGTTGAACACCCCTACATATTGATATGTTAGATATGCAGTCAGTCGCTAATAAAATCTGTCGTTTGGTCGCCCCATAAACAAGTGTTTTATAATTTAGTAAATTTGTTTGATGAGATTTGATGGAAATCTTGCAGCCAGGCAAAAAGACATGGCAACTAGTTCGGTAGTCGAGCTAGTGGATGCGGTGAAACGACCTAGATCGTTTAGTGACCAAGACAAATCTGACGGTTTAAGTTTAGGCCGCAGAAAATCAGCAGAAACTATGCTTCCTCGGCCACCACCACCTAATAGACGAAACTCACACACCGGTGTCAGAACCATCACAATGATGCAGCCGATAGCCGAGCTCCAAGAAAAGAAGCCGAATAAAACAAAACGACTTTCTTTTATCAGGTACATAGAAATATCTTAAATAGTGAAAGTAGACCTAGGGGTGTTTTTTATTTGGTTTGAGTCCAAACAATCAGAAAACCAAAGCTAATCGAAACCAATAAAAGGCAAACATAATTAATCCTTGTACAGTACTTTAAATTAATTATATTAGTTACTTAAGAAAAAGTTATACCAAGTTAACTTATCCTTATGTAGTAAATTTTTTAACTAGTTACTTACAAAAAATATTATACCAAATTAACTTATCTTTATATATTACAAACTAGCTAGAGAATATTTATAAGTAAAGAAGTAATTTTATATTTTAGCTAAAAAAGTCAATTAGATGAAATTAAGTTGAAATCACTTTATTTGGTTATTTACACAAATCTGAACCAAATTCTTATTTGGTTCGGTTTTAATTATTACCAAATAAAATTAAAAACCGAACTAAAAATTGAACAGATGAAACGACTACACGTACCTGAATGTTATGTTTAATTTACATGATTTTGATTTAGGATTAAGAAGAAAAACCGAAAAAGTAGCGAAGAATTTGATGATAGATTTGATGGAGACGTTAACATTCAGGATACTGATGGTGAGGGTGACGATGAGGATGATTTTGAGGATAAAAAGGATTATTCGAGGCCGGAAAGTTTAGACGACAAAGTACGAAAGAAGGAAATGAGAAAGGGTATCGATTTAGCGACAACGCTTGAACGTATTGAGAAAAACTTTGTCATTACTGATCCACGACTTCCCGATAATCCCATTGTAAGTCTTGCACCTTTATTATTAGAAGAAAATCATTAATGATAATTTCTTTGCTAAATAGACAAAAAAATTAGTTCAATGTTAATGATGTTAACAATGAAAGTACTGTCGCAAATCGCGATTAAAAAACTGCTGTTAATTAGCGACAGAGTTCTATAGCTAATCTAACAACAGTGTTTTGTCGCAAAGTTAGCGACGACAGTTTTGGCAAAAATTTTTGGCTAGACTTTTACGATGGTATGGCCGTCACAAACAACTTTGTATATAGTACAATTTACCACGTTTAACAAAATAAAAATTTTCTAAAATTTTAACGATCTTCATCACTAGATTTTTGCATCCGATAGCTTCTTAGAGTTGACTGAGTATAGTCGTGAAGAAATCCTGGGAAGAAATTGCAGGTACATTGAATTTATTTATTTATATTTAATTAATTTCAGTTGCTATTGTATGATCTAATATACCTAATACAATTGTACTTTGAAACAATGCAAAACTATATGCTATTAACTCCTAATAAGGAAAAGCAAAATGCTTTTAGTGACTAAATAGCGACAAAACTAGATACCTAAATAAAACAATTTTGCAAGTACATTACTATTTGTGTATTTAACCCTTCAGTTATATTTACTAAAGGTTTCTTCAAGGGCCTGAAACTGATCCGTCAACCGTGAAGAAAATCAGAGAAGCAATCGATAACCAAACAGAGGTTACCGTACAACTTATCAATTATACGAAAACCGGTATATGAACTTAGATATACAAATACAATGTCTATCTTTGAACTTTTGCTGCTAAATCTATTTTGTGACAATTAATCAGGCAAAAAGTTTTGGAACCTGTTTCATCTTCAACCTATGCGTGATCAAAAGGTACGATTCAAGAGAAACGCGCAAAAATTGTATCATTAGATTATGTAAAGTTCGCACAACAATAACCAAGTTTTAACTAAAGTTACTAGACCTTTTTGTTACTTTGAACTTACTCTTTCTTTAAAGTGTAGCAATTTTTAAAATAACCTAAATGGAACATATGAGGCTTCAGTGAACAAAAAGTTAATTAAACAGTACTAAATTTCATAATTACAAAATTTAAGTCAAATTATGACAAAAATATATTACTAAATAATAATCAAGATTTATATATGTTTCATACAGGTCAATTAATTTTAAAAATTTTAAAATTATAAAAGAAAGTTGATTGACTTTAGAGAAAAAAAACTTCAAGTGACACTAGAGAAATGAAACTTGGTTACTATTATGTGACATTTCCGTAATTTTAAACTCGTCCTCAAGAAGATAAATATAATGACGTATGCGCTTTTTTGTGTAGGGAGAAGTACAATACTTCATTGGGGTACAATTAGATGGAAGTCAACATGTTGAGCCATTAGAAAATTGTATCCCTGAAACTACTGCTAAAGATGGTGCAATTCTGGTAATTATAATTTTCAAGGTTATACTTATTGCTGTATTCGTAGACATGTTAATAAAGTATCGCGTTTTGTCCATTTTAGGTGAAAGAGACCGCTGAAAACATCGATGAAGCTGTACGAGAACTTCCAGATGCTAATATGGTAACAAGAAAAGCACATTTTCAATTTATTCGCGTGTAAAAACATATAATTGATGTGAATTTTATCATATTATACAGTCCCCGAATGATCTATGGGCGAAACATTCGAATAGGGTTCACCCAAAGCCTCATAGAAGGGAGACATCAGCATGGAAGGCCATTTTAAAGGTAACATAATCTTAAAATGTGTTAGACTTTTAAAATTACATGTTCATTTGATAAACATAATGATTTGATTTGCGGTTTTTGTAGGTCATTGAGAGCGGAGAAGAGTTGGGATTGAAGCATTTTAGGCCCGTAAAGCCTCTTGGGTCTGGTGATACGGGTAATGTTCATTTGGTCGAGTTATGTGGAACAGGGGAATTTTTCGCGATGAAAGCAATGGACAAAAGTGTCATGATAAACCGAAACAAGGTAAAAACATAGAATTTGTTCTTTTGGTCGCAAAAAAAAAACAACTTTGTGACATAAACGTCGTCATAAATTAAATAGGTGCATAGAGCATGTGCGGAAAGAGAGATCCTTGATGTCTTGGACCATCCTTTTCTTCCAGCATTATACGCTTCGTTTCAGGTTATTTGCGACAGTTTTCATAGTTTTTATCTTTCATGTGTTAAAAACATTGTCAAGGTTACATTTTTCTAAGAATTCTTTAGCTTACAGACATCTCATAAATTCGTAACAAATGGTAATCTTTGCAGACACCAACTCATGTTTGTTTGATCACTGATTATTGTCCCGGTGGAGAACTGTTTATGGTTCTAGACAGGCAACCGATGAAGGTCTTGAAGGAAGACGCTGTGAGGTAAACAAATTGAAGTTGAGCTAGATTTGATGATTGGTCACTATATATTATATCAAACTTTTTGAAGCTACACTAAAGAAATTAATCTTCTGTTGTGACTAAATTGTTGTGTGACCAAAGGCTGAAAATTGGTAGTCACCAATAGTGACCAAATACAAAAGTTGGTCACCAATAAGTCGCTAAGTCTTTTGTCGCTAATGAAGATTTTTGCGTATAGCGTGATTAACTAAAGCCAAAATAAATTGCTTCTTCTTCTTTACTTCAGGTTCTATGCTGCGGAGGTACTTGTGGCGTTAGAATACCTTCATTGTCAAGGTAGACCATAGTGTATTATCATTTGCATGTGAAATGAAACATGAACTTTCATTTTGCGACCAAACAACGGACATATGAACTATATGTACCAATATGAACTGTTCTCTAAAGCCGATATATATTGAATCTTAAATTGGCAATGCAGGTATAATATACAGAGATCTAAAGCCAGAAAATGTATTGATACAAACCAACGGACATATAGCGTTGACAGATTTTGATCTTTCTTGCTTGACATCTTGCAACCCTCAGGTATCGCTAATCCCTCTTTGGTTTTAGTTTCTAACGTAATTATTCGGTTTAAAACTGATTAGACGAAAGCCGAAACTGAATTGGTAATTCAGTTTTTGGTTATGTTTTTTTTATTTTTTTTTATTTTGAGTGAAAAATTTTAAAACCAAATAAAATGAAACAAAAAAACAGAAAACCGGACATTTGACATTAGCAGCCGAATTTGGAACTAAACTAGCGACTTATATATAGTCGCAAATTAGCGACTAATTAAATAGCACTCCGTCACTAATGCTCGGTTTTTAAGTAGTGAAATTATATTCTCACCACAATATAGTTACAACTCTTTCACATGCCAAACTAAATATTACAAGATACACAAAATTATTATAATTGACTTTGCTACTAGAAGCTGAAAAGAATCATTAGAACTAATCTAGATTGTGTTTTATTAATTTACTATACAATTAAGTTCTATTTTCTTTATTTCAGCTATTAATTCCTGAAGTAAGTGACAAGAAGAAGAAAAAGAGAAAGCATAAAAAGGGTCAACAACCTCCAATATTCATGGCCGAACCGGTTCGGGCCTCAAATTCGTTCGTGGGAACCGAAGAGTATATTGCACCGGTTCGTGTGGTTATCATTTTCCTAACTTTCCTGTTAAGTTTACAATAATTTTAAGATGTTTTATTTACTTTCACAGGAGATTATAAGTGGTGTTGGACACTCTAGTGCAGTAGATTGGTGGGCTTTTGGTATATTTCTACTTTTGTATATATTTTTGGTTAGATTTGTATAGTTTTATAAAACTTGCAACATCTTGGTTGTGGTTTTAGGTATTCTTCTATACGAAATGTTTTATGGGTACACGCCGTTTAGAGGGAAGACGAGGCAAAGAACGTTTGCTAACGTTCTTCATAAGGATCTTAAGTTTTCTGGTAGCATATCGGTATGTCTTTTTCTTATACGTGCGCTCTTATTGTGAACTTGTCACTAACAAAACAAACAATATTGATTGGTATGAGGGGTCGGATGTTAAAAAATGTTTTGCATACTGTCCATTTGTCACCTCTAGTGTTTTCATGTCTTAATATATTAAAAGGACCTATGATAACAAAATTAGTCTAAAAGCATTTTGGATGTAATGCAGGTATGCCTTCCAGCCAAACAGTTGATCTATAGATTGTTGCATAGAGATCCCAAGAACCGCTTGGGTTCACGAGAAGGTGCGAGTGAAGTTAAACGACACCACTTCTTTCGTGGTGTCAATTGGGCTTTAGTTCGGTGTCAGGTAATTAGACAACATGGATCCCCCATACGCGTTTAAAAACCGAGTTAATTAAATTGTAACATACATTTTATTTGAATGATTTCAGACCCCTCCTAATCTGGAGACTCCTGTGTTTGGAGTAGATGAAAATGGAAAAGTCAAAGAGGTTGACCTTGGACTTGAAGACTTGGTGAATAATGTTTTCTGAGATTTGTGGAAGCATTTTGTGTGTATTAACCTTTGCTTAATTTTATTTCTAAATGACACTCAAACAAGGGTTCAAATTGTGAATTTTGTATTCTTGGTATTTTTAGTTTGTAATTCATAGCTTAAACAAATAAATGAAAGCAATAATGTAATCTTTTGTATTTTTTTGGCTTTTTCATATTAACAAGTAATCGAACCCACGCATTGCTGCGGGCCGAGTTGATGCCATGCTTAGTTTGTGTTAGAGGTGTTCATATAGTCATTTGTTTATTGGAGCAGCCATGTCAGTAAGTTGGCCGGAACTTAGTTTTATATACATACGTACAATGTTAAGTGCAAATTCAGTACTGATCTTAATTTGCATCATATATATACTCATGGTTAGCCAAATTGTATATTTTTTCAAAAACAGGTTGTGACTTCATTCGATGGTTAAAAGGCCCTAGAGTTTTTGTACCCTAAACCCTACAGATATGTAGCCATCAAGTTTACATGTAAACATCCCAAGCAGTTAGAATACCAAACAATTAAAAAAGTTGAAATGTCACAAACTTAAATTGAACCCAACATCACAGCAGCATAACGTTAACAAAGACAATAAATAACACAATAACAAAAAATTAACACCTCATCTGAAAGGAAAATCGGAAAGGGGGCTCAGATAATAAATATCATCACAGCCTTAAAGCCTCTGAAATGACTGGTTGATGTGCTTAAAACAGTCAATTAAATATTAACTAAATTAACAAGTAATAAAAACTAGACTTAAGACTCAACTACACAAAACACGGGCAAGTGAACCGGTCAATTGTACTAAAGCTAAGTAAGTCCGGAATATCGAACCCACAGGACTCTATAAATTACGTAATTAACTAATTAGACTCGACTTACGACACGACTATTTATTATTAATGTTTAAAGGGGGATTTTTAAACTAATATTAAACTAAGATTAAACTAAGAAAGTAAATAAACAAGTTAACGAGAAACGAGCAACTAAACACAAGATTGAAACCAATCAGAGAAGGAATCTACCTAGGTAAGAATCCCATGCATCAACAATCATCAAGCAATGGACAAATAACATGATTATGGAAACTGATTTCTAAACGTGTTCATCTAACTAACCCTAAGGACCTTTGACTGAATCAAATGAAATCCCAAAGAACAATTATTAGATTATTAAGCAATCAGTTGAATTGATTTCCGCAAAGTCATCAATTAGGGTTAATTAATAGTATCTAAAGCAAGCAATCTTACGAAACACTAAACCCTAAATAACTTGATAAACTAACATGACATCATGAACATGGATCAACACAATAAGCAAGAATATTGTCACTACTATCCTAGCATGCAATTGACCAAGACACATGAACAACTCCTCACCTTACAGCTATTGGAATTTAGTAAAACATTTAAAACCTTAACCAACTACCAACAAGCTTCTATGATCTAATGGGCCCATTTAATCACAATAATCAAAACACCAAGTAATGATTTAAATATAAACCCTAAATCTAAAGAACACAATCAAAAGATAAAAGATCTATGTGAAGCTATAATTAACAATCAATCAAGATAATAAACATTCATATGCATCGTGAAAGCAAAATCAAGTCTTTTACTATTAAATCAACAAACCATAATCAAAGCATAAGTCCAAAGCAAGAATCAAGTCTCAAACATGTTCATTCAAACCTAGATAGACATGAAGTCTAGCCTAGAATCATTATTAAAAACAATCCTAAACAAGTCTTAAAAACAAAAAGGAAAGACATCAAGAATAATGAACAAGGAACGAAAGTTAGAGCGATAAAACCCTTTGCGATTGATCCTCGAACACCCGGATGAAAGCTCTCTCGATCCTCCTTAGTTCCTAGCTTTAAATCACTTTCAAAACCTTGGAAAAACTCTTGAAATCGGCTGCCAAAAAGCTTCGGATCGGCTAGGGAATGAAGATGTTTATATAAGCGAGAATGGGCTTGGGCTTGCAATTTTTGGCTGACCAGAAGGCCTAGGCGCCCGGCCTAGGCATCCTAGGCATTTGCCTAGGCACGGCGCGGCGCCCTTTTTAGGGAATTTTCGTTTTATGCTTTTATTTCTTGTTTATTCATGTTAAGTCCCTTTCTTGAACTCCAAGTAACGATGAGACTTCTAGAACTTCTTTTCCTTGACTCCAAAGCCACCATCTACATGAAAACAAATCGAAACTCTAAGTGAACTAATCATGTAGTCATTGACGAGTAAAACGAACAAAACGCGAACTTAACCTTCACATGAAATGATAGAAAGAATTAAAGCTTAACACTCAAGACACCAAAAGATATAAAACATAATAAATAGATAAAACTTGACTCAAAACCTTAAATAATAAAAGATTACAAAACTCGAACTTAAATGAACTTAAAACATTAAATAAACATAACTTTACAAGGGATTCGAGAAGCATAAATAGACGTATATCACTGGTCATCAATACGCGTTGCCTAAACATGAGAAACGACTGGACGCCGACATCCGTCGTTCTTGCCACCGCCGCCTAGGGTTCCTAAAGTACACCCGGCAACAGTAACATCATCATAATGTACAACAATCAGTTGAAGCAACGACCGTGATGGAACACCCTCTATCCTTCAGCGATTACTACTCAGGTAGAGCTTCAAACCCTAGCAATCAGATGAAATAAAAACCCACAGAGACGATCGACGGGTTATTTTTATTTGTTATATTAATGAGAAGGAGAAAGAGAGACGCGTCAGTCGGTTTATTAATGAGATATGTGGTGGTGATAGCTTACACGTCAAGGTAGGTATACGTGGGTAAAGAGTATGGTGCATAGAGTAAATGGTACAACCTGCTTAATAATATGTACATGTTTAACTCTCACAATACCCGGATGCCTTTTAAATATATTTTCTAAAAAACTAAATATCCATTTTTTTACATTTCGATATAATTTTTTTTTATTGAAAACCGTTATATTCGACACAAGTTATTTTTCAATCCCACAGTATAAAAAACTACATTAGTTGGAATACAACTTAAATTTAAGTATAATTTGTATCCAAACATAAAAAAACAAACTTTTTAAAAAAAGGTTAAATATTTATCTAGTTGTAGATAGAAAAACAAAATCAAATGTTAAGTTTTCGAACTCGTCTATTACATAAAGCTCATTTAGCTATTGAACATAAGTTCAAACCTTGTATAAGAAGATTGTGTAACATTCTATACTTTAAGTTTAACTTTAAACTTTTTTATAACGACAAAGTCGCACGGCCACAATGTATGGGTGTTACACTGTCACATCCCTATAGGAAAATGTCGTATATCAGTGCATTGATCATCACCACATCACCTAGTTCTTGAGAAAACTCACACAATTATGGTAAAACTCCTTGGAGTCCGATCAAAATTATAACCTCAAAGACTCCAAGCTCTGTCATTCATTACCCGTGTCATTAGACTAAATAATCAACTGCTCTCAAAGGCAGATTTAAGAGGCTTGAGGGGTAGCCCAAGCTCAACTTTGTCAGCGAAGTGCAGATATTTAGCAATTTTAGGAAACCAGTATGTATATTGTTTTGGTAGTTTAATAACTCTATCTGGAAGTGTCGAAGTGCATATACTTGAACGTTACCTGTGCAAGTTCGAAACCTGTTGTCAACATTTTTTGGGTTATTTCTGAACTTTTCTTTTAGATCCGTTAAATACGGTAAAGTTTTAACACTTATGTTACCTTTTTCTATTTCCAATAATATAGAGAAACATGTAAATAGAAAATCACACATATGGCTTCATATCTTATGTCACCATTTTTTTACCAATAATATAACACCTACACACAAAAGCCTCCAACTGTCACACCCTTTCTTTCTTCCACCTTCAAACAATCAATCAAAACAGCTTCCATTCCATTAATGGCATCCTCCGATAATAATAATAATAATAACCACACCCACACCAACACGAAATCGAAACAGCAAGCAGTCTCCACGATGCTCAAGCACGGCTTCATCTCCGACTACTTCCTCTCTCCACCACCAACCCAATCATCACCTTCTTACCCATCTTCCCCATCCGACCCGACCCGACCCGCCCAGACCCGACCCAGCCCAACCCTCTTCGAAATGATGTCCGAGGAACAAACCCTCTCATCCAAACCGACCCATCTGGTCCAATCGACCCGAACCCAGATAGAAAAACGGGTATCCGACATACTCTCAACAGCTCCGTTTCAAAACCCTAGGAATTCGGGGTTAGGGTATGGTGACGTGAAGCTTACGATTAGCTCTCGAGATGGGTTCAGTGTGTCGATGGATGTGCACCGGGATGTGTTAATTGGACGGAGTCAGTTCTTTAAGGAGAAGCTGGGAAGGAGATCTGGGTCCCACCACTCGGTTGAGATATGTGAGTGTGATGACGTGGAGGTGTATCTGGAAACACTGGTGTTGATGTATTGTGATGACCCGGTTAAGAAGATGGTGGGTGAAGGTGTGGTTAAGATACTGGGGTTGTTAAAGGTACGTGCTTGTTTATTTCTTGATTTTGATATTATTATTATTATTATTATTAGGTTTGATTAGTTTAGATTGATTGTAAAGTTTGGGTTTTTTATTGAAATTGATGTAGAATTGTATAATGTAGGTGCTAATTTAGGTTCCGAGTATGGTCTGTTTTGACCCTAGAAGTTAATTAGGCTGTTAAGTTTTGATCATGCTTGTAGGTGTGTGAATCAGTGTTGTAAAAATCGATTCTTGGTGGCAAATAATCGCTAATCGCTGGGCTGCTGGTGCGATTTCAACTAGTCGGCCTCTAAAATTGTAATAACTTAAAGGCTGTCAAAATTGGTAAAACTGCAGCCACTTTCGGTCAAAATCGTTGAATTATTTGAAAATTATTTGTTTCTTGATTTTGTTATTATTATTATTATTATTATTATTATTATTATTATTAGGTTTGATTAGTTGAGATTTGATTGGAAAGTTAGGGTTTTTATTGAAGTTGATGTAGAATTGTATAATGTAGGTGTAGGATTACACAATTCATGCTAATTTAGGTTCTGAAAATGGTCTGTTTTGACCCAACAGGTCAACTAGGTTGTTTAATTTTGATCGTGTTTGTAGGTGCGTGAATCAGTGTTGTAAAAATCGATTCTTGGTGGCGATTAATCGCTGGGCTGCCAATGAGATTTCAACTTATCGGACTTTAAAATTGGTTATTGGTCCAAGGCAGTCAAAATTGGTCAAAACCGGTCAAAATCTATAAATTATTTGAAATTTCACTTATTAATATAATTCGATTAATAAGTTTGAAAAGTTATATATAAAGTTTGAAAATTTACATATAAAGCTCCAATCCAATTAATCGCTTGTCAGTTGTTGGTACTCCACTGTCTGTATGGCGCCTAGTGAGTTTTATAACACTGGTGTGAATTGTGATAAGTTTGAAAATTTACGTATAAAGAGGTACTCTACTGCCCGTCTAGCGCCTAACAGGTTTATAACACTGGTGTGAATTGTGATAAGAATATGGTAAATTAACATGTTTAGAGAAATATTTTGAGAAATTTGGATTCAGGCTACATCGATGTGGAATGACTGTTTTACCTTTGTTAATTGTTAGTAATCTCTTATTTATCTTTATGGATATGTGATTCATCGAAGTTAGTTTTCATGATAGAGATAATATTTGTTCAAATTGATGTAGAATTGTATAATTTAGGTGCAGAATTACACAATTCATGCTAACTTAGATTCCGAACATGATCTATTTTGACCCAGTAAGTCAACTGCCAACCAGTTGCTTAATTTGACGATGTTTGTAGGCGTGTGAAGTATGATGCATTAGAGTTAGGTCGATGTGATATGATCGTTTTACCCTTATTGGTAATCTGTTACTATCTTTATAGGTATGTGATGCATTAAAATTTGATGATGGAATATCATCATGTCTAGAATATCTAGAAGCAGTACCATGGTCAGAAGAAGAAGAAGAAGAAGAGAGAATAATATCAAATCTCAGTGAACTTCATCTTCACACCACTCATGAAGTCTTGCAAAGATTACCATTACACCCCTCAACATCTTCAAAACTCGATGACATCTTCTCGAGGCTCGTCACGGGAGTCATACACGCAAAAGACGAAAAAGCCCGTAAAGAAATGAAAACCCTAGTTTCACGATTACTCAAACAAGAATCGGATCAAAATTATCCCCAAAATAATCTCTCGAAAGAAACGCTTTACACCATATGTCACAAGTGTCTTAATTCCCTTATTAATTGCTTATTTGAAGCGACGTCTAATGATGAAAACCGAGGAGTCATGAGTGAAATAGGTCGTGTAGCCGATAATCTCGAATGGGTTGTCGATATATTAATCAAAAAGCAAATAAGCGAGGAGTTTGTTCAAATATGGTCCGAGCAAAATGAGCTTGCGACGCTTCATTCAAAAGTTCCAATAATGTATAGACATAAGATAAGCCGTATTACTGCACAATTATGTATCGCGATTGGTCGAGGTAACATTTTATTACCAAAAGAGACACGTGTGAGTTTGTTGTCGACGTGGTTGGACGCGTTATACGATGATTTTGGTTGGATGAAACGTGATTCAAGAACGGTGCACCGGAGAATGATTGAAGAGGGGTTGAGTAATATTATTCTTACGTTACCGTTATTGCAACAAGAGGCGTTTTTGATGAGTTGGTTCAGTCGGTTTCTTGAAAAGGGGGATGATTGCCCGAATATACAACGGGCGTTTGAGATATGGTGGAGGAGAGCGTTTGTGAGGCAGCCGGTGGCGGAGCCGCAGTTGCAGATAACCGTGTGTGATTACCCGAGTTGATTATGGTTAATGGTTTTGTAAGTTTTGTGTTGATTTTTGTAGGTGTTGAGAAATAATTTTGTACATATAATGAGTTTGTTGTTTTACATTGTTTATTAATTTTATTTTTATTATGGTCTGTTATGGAGATCATTGTCTACTTTTGTTTATAATTATAAATAATCCAGCAATATTCTTTTGATGAGGAAAAAGAAAGAAGAGAAGGAACTGGGAGATCTAACACCTAATGATAGAGGAGCAAAAGAAAACCGGTTCTGGACCTGACCCGACCCTAACCGACCTGCGTGTGCAGACCCGCTGGAACCGGTTTCACCTATACCCGGTCAAAACCTCCCGACCCTACCCGAAAACCAATAAAAACCCGAAACCGGTTCTTACTCGACCTGGTTTTTGACCTTTTTTTTTTACTAAAGAGAAAATGTAATTGTTATACTGGATTTGCTTCATCTTGCATTCTTGCTTATTAGTAGGTTATTTTGTTTACTTAGTAAATGGTGAAGTGTGAATTAATTGTTGGTTATATTTTTGTTATGTACCTGGGCCATTTCCTAAGAAATTCAAAGATGATATTCATGAGTCCAACAAGCTGCTTGAGCCCAAGAAGCCCATTGGCTAATTGCTTGCATGCATGCATGCTAAATGCACGTTTATTTTCTTTTGTTTATTTGAATAATAAATTGAGCAAGTCCAAGAGAGAATAATGGGATGCCAACGTTCTCTTCCTGGTTGTTAGGAACTAGATTTGAATTAGTTTTCATTGTTTTCTTATTTATAGTGTACTTGTTTGCATTATGGAATATATTAGAAAATTGTCCCATCTTATTCTCTTCTGCAACTCTCTAAATTCTTCTCTAGATTCCTTTTTATTTTCTTAGAGATTGACTCACTCAACGAGTTATTTATCACAAATCCCATTGGTCCATAACAATTTTGTGCCGAGTGTGATGCTAACACGGATTTATATGTATTTCCATAAAAACACCAAATAGGTTTTAACTTGCTATGTGTGTGAAATACAGGAAGATTATTACGTTAAAGCTTTAAAGTGGCAAAAAACCTATTACTCTAGAGTAATTTAGTTATGTAATACTACATCCAAATTGAAGTAGCGTGATAACTTTTTCGCTACTTAGGGCGGGGGGGTGGTCAATCCTCCTCACACACCGCACCCAATTGTGGTGTGCCACATCACCAACCCCAAATCCATCACATTTTGATGGAATTTGGTAGGGGTGGCTGTGTGATGGTATCACTTGCAAACCCACACCCACCCAAACCCACTTTGCCGTCGTATAATTCCGGCCGGTATCACTTGCAAACCCACACCCAAATACCAATTCCAATACCCAAAATACCAATTCCAATACCCACACCCAAATACCAATTCCGACGACCGCGACCCATCAATTCCGGCGACGGCATCACTTGCAAACCCACACCCAAATTGGTATAATTCCGGCCGGTATCACTTGCAAACCCACACCCAAATACCAATTCCAATACACAAAAAATTCCGGTGACCGCGGCCCATCAATTCCGGCGACGGCGGCGACCTCAACGGCTACCTGTTTAAATTCCAGATGTATCTCCTTCTTCCCTGTTTTTTCGGTGGTCCATCAATTCCGGCGACGGTCCTCCATCAATTTCGGCGACAGTCCTCCATTCTAGACCCCCCCCCCCTCAACGGCTACCTCCATCCAACGGCTCCCTCCTCGATTTCCACCCCCTCACTTGCGTGATGGCTATCACGCAACCATCCCCAATCACGCGTGAGCAATGACCGGCGGCGGTGTGCAAATTGCCATCACAGGTGATGAGGCCGGCTCACGCACCACCCCGCCCCCTCTTAAAAGCCTAGCGTAATAATAATTACTCTTGAGTAATTCTTTGTAGCGTGATTACTTTATTTACAAAAATATTACTGTGTGTTGTTTCCTTTGACCAGGTATTAAGCCGTAGGGTATGGACCATTTTTATTTGATCCTAACACTATACACACAAACATAAATTATTACTTAACTGAATAGAGCTAGTGGTAGGAGATTTGGGTTTTTCGGTGGAAACCAAAGTTCGATCACCACTTGTATCACTTTTGGTGGGGAGATTATAATAATGAAGAATTTGATATAAGCCTTGTGCAAGGTTGTCAGTTCGAATCCCGAGCCCACCTAGGTTTTCGTCCCACTGTGTGTTAGGTCATAGAGTTATGCTCTTGTGCTGACACATCGACTATTAAGTGGCAGCCGAAGGTATAATTTCTCGGAGGAATGCCCAAATCAAACTTCGAAGCCAGCGTGGACCCGGTTAAAATAACATAGGATTGTCAGAGTGAGACAACATGACTCTTCAATTTGACGTGTGCTGTAGTCTAAACACAAGAAAATAACTGTTTAAAAACAATAAAATTAAAGCTATATATTAAGAATCGGATGTTTTAGGTTTCTAAAAGGTGAATAGATTTAAGAGTAAATATGTTTTTTAATCAATTATATAGACGAAGATTATAATTCCAAGGTAAGTGGTCCAAACAGATTAAATATGTTCAAATTCAAGTATTCAACCACATTATTATGGATTGGAATTCAAATAATGAAAACTAAATAAAAGACACTATGATGGAGGTAATTAAGGTGCATTGTTATTCTCATTTAATTCTTACTGTCAATCCTTCAATAACACCATGTCATGTTGTCTGTCCTAACACACTCATCATAATCACATATTTATAAATTCATCGTCATATATGGTACATGACAAAGAGTTTAGTCCTGTTTATTTTTTTTATTCTTATTCTTATTTTTTTTAAGGGAGAAACAAAAGTAAACTCAGTGAACAACTTTTAGCTCTTAATTTATGATTTTTGTTTTACACAGCGATGACGTGGAAATGAGATAAAAGTAGGAAAAAAAAAAGATTTTAATACACAAAAATGTCACAAAACACGAATATCTTATAATTTAATAATAGATATAGTGCAAAACATAATTAAATCTGATCATAACATTCATGATGTACATTGAAAGATTGTCTTAAAACTTTTTGTATCACAAGATTGCTAAGTACTAAATACTTTAATACTCACTCATAAAAACCTAAAAGTCTCATCCTCAAATCAGCATAATCTTCAATCATTTTGTGCTCACCTACATATTACATAAATTAGGCACAGTTAGCTATCATTGTGTTATAATTGTGGACTAGCTAGAACTTAACTGACTGCCTACTTTTTGAAAATGGTAAGAAGAAGAAGTGTTTTTAATACAAACATATATAGCATCATCTTCAGATATATGATCCATATGAAGAATTGAGAATCCATCAACTTTTTAAATTTTTTTGACGGCAAACTATACACTACTCCTAAATTACATCATTTAGTTCTAAAGTAACGTCATCCCAAGTATCAATAATATTATTTAGTAGATCTATGAAGAAGATTTTTAATACGCCACAAATGAATATCAGTATTTTTCTTGTGGAACTATCAAAAACTAATCGAGTGATGAGCACGTTGAGGTTTATTTATAAGAAATTTTTAAATTTTGATTTCCTAAAACTCGACAAACCATATTTAATGCTTATATATACATACTCTAATTAACTTTATGGCGTTTATAAGTTCGTAAAATAACTGAAACGGACAATCTGAAATTTGATTATTAATTATGAAATTATGTACAAATCCTTGGGCTAAAAAGAGGAAATAAAGCATCTATCAAAAACTTTTTGTAATAAACTATTTGTGGTACGTCCTCTTGACATAAATACAAACATTGTACAAACAAATGCCTACAAAACTATGGTACCAAAAAATTGGAAAATGTGAAGTTATAAAGAATGCGGGTCCAGAAATAATAGGGGGGTTGGAAGACAAGAAATAGATGTTATTCATGGCATCTCCAAAATAATGGATAGTTATTTTCTGAAAAGAAACAGTAATATATAATGCACATAACTAACACTCGTGCCTCATCTACATCTTGTATCAGACATTAATTCACGAGTCTTACATTTACTTTTAGGCGCTAAAAGAATTATTGTCTCAGCTATCAGAATTCAACACATGTCTCCTAATTTTAAGGTATGGGCCCACGCCAGGACCATTTCACAATCTTTAAACATGGGCGTCAAAATGGAAAGAGCACCCATGGTTGTAAATTAATAGATCTTTGGCTTACCGGTATCAAAGAGTTAAATCAGGTTTTGTATTTTCAAAGGGTAAACTCGTTAGGGCAAAATAAAAAATAAAAATGAAAACGTCGCTGAAAAAAGATAATTTATTTATTAATAGAGATATCCAATATCCTTATATTCTTATTTTTACCATTTGAAGTTGCTTTGTGATATTACTTAAGGTTAGGGGTGCAAACGAGCCGAGTCGAGCCCGAGCTCGATTAGGCTCGAACTCGGCTCGTTTAATTTATACGGAGCTGAGCTCGGCTCGTTTCGAACTTTATTTTCAAAACTCAAGTTTGTCTCGTTAGTAGATTTTCAAGCTTTGCTAGTAAACTATTTATTAATTAATTTTTATATGTATATAACTTATGAATTTTTTTTAATTATAATTTTATAAATAAATAATATTTATTATTTAGTTTTTTTCATAACAGTGTATATATATATATATATGTTAATAATTATTAAATATATATATTAAAAAACTATACAAATGACATGCTCGTTTAGGGCTGTAAGCCGGTTCGAACTCGATAAGTGAAGCTCGGGCTCGTTTATTAAACGAGCTTACTTTTAGACTCGAGCTCGATTAAGCTCGGCTTGATCGAGTTTTTTACGAGCGGCTCAACTCGTTTGCACCCCTACTTAAGGTGAGTGTGAAAAGAGGTTTTGTTTGTGACATCTAGCAGAAATTTATGATTTCAGCATCTTATTATTTTAGTCATCATGTTAAGAAAGTATGACTAGTTTCATAGATCTTCTCAAAAACTTGGAGAGGTATAATATGACGTTATATAAAATTATGTTTAAGAGCCCCTTTGAAAGAGTGGTGAAGTGTGCCCCATTTAACAGTAAAATCCTTAAATGTGAAAGTTTGTACGTGTTAACTGTTGACTGTCATTTTGAGGGATTGATAGTATTTCACTATTTCTATACAGATAAAAGATGAGTTGAAAATTACATACGACAATATTTTTTAATTTATGTCTAGTAGTTTTCGGCATGCGATGGAAGTTTAGACCGAGCGTTTGGGGCATGATCACCGAAAAGAAACTGTTAACATTCATATCAGTAGGGAAAAACCAAACCATTAGCGCATGAACACTCTAAAAGATATTGTTATCACTCATGATCAAATTTTTAACCTTGTTGGGTTGTCTTGGTTGAAAGACAACAGACTAGCTTGGGTGTAAGAGTGAGCTAGTCAAGAGCTTAGCATATACACTAATATGTGTTCTATTATAGGCAAGAGCTTACTTCTATATATGAACCATTTTACAATGCCTTGGGTTGAAATATATGCTTGCTAATTGTTTACATGTAAACTTTCTATTTAGTTATAGTTGCATTGTTTATAAAGATTGCCTAATATTCAAAAGTGCATATACAAGTTTGTGTGTCAAAAATGAGTATTTGAACCAAAGAGGACTTTTTTAGAAGGAAATGATCTTAGATTGGTTTTCGAATGAGTATTTCAACCAATATTATTCCCAAAGCTTAAACTTAGGTGCTGTTTGTTTTTTCAGAGGTAAAATGTCTGCAGCCTGCGGACCACATCTGCAACAGAAGAGGTGGACCAAACCTCTGCAATCTGCAAAAACAAGACTGTTTTTTAACGTCTAACAATTGCACTAATAACAATTGAACTATTATGCAAAGTAATCAATTTTTACAAACATTCAATCGGTTTCTACAAACTTAATTTCATCATTTAGATTGAAAAAGGGCAATCAAGTAAATTGCATTCGTGCATATTAGAAAAGGAACACCACAAACCAATATTGTTGACCAATATTCTCTATTCAAGATTATCTCTCACCATAAACCTTCGATGGCAATCACTACAAACATGATGTAAGCAAAAAACCAATTTATTATGGGTTTTCAAAAATTGTCTTTATGTACACGTACAATTTCACACCTGCTCGATCTTGTATCTTGCATCTATTTCTCAACTAGGGTTAATATTTTTTGGTTTATTTTAGATTGATCTTTACAGCAAATAAGTCATGGTGGGCGGCGGCCGTGGTGGGTGGAGGAGACGGTGGCAGAGGTGGCGGAGGTGGAAGGGAGGTGGCTGGGAAGTGGAGGTGATAGAGGGAAGGAGAGGATGAGATTAGGGTTTGAGAAGATGAGAGTATGATGAAAAATATGTGTGAGAAGAGGCTAGAAGTGGCTGAACCATGTCTGCACTAGGAAGTGGGTGCGCAGACGTTTTTTAATGAAACATCTTCGGAAAAACAAACAGTCTACAAAGGGCAATGTCTGCGCGGCGCAGACAGACGATGCCAGGAAGCTCTTTTGGGTAAAAACAAACACCACCATAGAAATCAACAGTGTAAGCAAATCCAATTTAGCATGTATATTTTCAGTCAAGTTGATATAATTTATCAAAGGCTGATTGGAAAAATGCAAGTTTTTGCAGGATGCGCTAGTTAATTCAAGGTTGTGCACCAACAACCATGTGAACATTATAAACTAGCCTTAAATAAACAAAACTAGCATGAAACATTTGCTGGTTGGTGCGTATTGCAAACTCGGTTTGGGTCGTGTTTGGGTCAATGGTTCAAATCCTCACACATCTTTGTGTTTTAACTTTTAAGTTAGAGACATATATTATGGAATATTGGAGTTTCACTACTGGTAATAAATAATAAGATTTTCAATAACGTCACCATCTTGACTCGAGGAATCATTGAAGATATATGCAAAAACTTTGGGTTACCTTAACAATTCCAAAAACATTTCCATTGACAGGAAGAACTGATGTAGTTTCTAAGTAACTTAAAACTTTTAATATATAATCATACAAAACTCGTCTTTTAAGTACCTTCCATTGGGGCAGACTTAGGGTCCAAGTTTATCGAAATCCACTGAGTTTCAGAATTTTAATAGAATGACTATATACAAAAAAGTGTAATGAGATCCTATGTTGCATACATATATATAGTAACCCGTATGGTAGGGGTGAGCATAAAACCGATTAACCGAATCGAAACCGAATAACCGGAAAAACCGAACCGAAAAAACATTATCAACCGAAGCATTAACCGACGGTTAATTTTTTAGTTTTTCAAAAACCGATTTTTGGGTTTAGGTTAGGTTATCCATTTTAAAAAAACCGAAAAAAACCTAACTGAACCAATTAATCGAACTTATGTTTTCTACGTGTTTTTTTAAGATGTTAAGACCAGAAAAGAATCTACCATAATCATGATGAAGATTATGGTGATGAATAAGACAATGAATGAAGATTCGGGAAACATTTGGTTTTTTTTATTAAGAACGTTGTTGAATTTTAAACTATACTACTTAAACAACTTTGTATTTGTTTGGTTCCACATAACATGTTCCTATTTTTGTATTTTGAATTCAATATGTATGAGGTATTCTATTTATTTGAATTCTTTTTTTTTGTAATGTCCTCTCAATAAATAAAACCGAAAATAACCTAAACCGAAACCGAAAATAACCGAAAACCAAATAACCGAATAATCGAATAACCGAAAACCGATTGGTTATTATTCTAAAATAACCGATAGCTTAGGTTTAGGTTTGGGTTTCACCCAATAACCGAACCGAACCGAACCGTGCTCACCCTACCGTATAGGAATATGTATAAGGGTTCTAATGGTTAAGGCTTGGTCTCCCTTATGTTTTTTTAAGTGATCTTCCATCTCGGTTTTGATTTGTTTGATACATAAACTGAATTGTCAATTGTGGGTTATTATATTTAGTTGAGTATCAACTGATTGTTCATCACTGATTAGTATAAGTATTACGATTTAGGGTTATTATATTTAGTTGAGTATCAATTGAATATTCATAGGAATTAGGGTTGTTAATTTTATGGATAATTAGTTTTAGGGTTTAGGACTTTAGGTGGAATTTATATTCCTGAATCTAAAAACAAGAAAAATTTTAGGCGATTCCATCCTGGCCCGACACATATCATTAAACTGACCCAAACTGTCGAATCAAGCCAGAAAGTTTTATGTTTGGTTTCTAAAACCAGTGACATAATTAAAAAAAAATCCGGAATCCATCATTACTTTCAAATAAAATATCGTAATTATTGCACACACAATATGTAATATAAAAACAGAAAAAAACATATATAATATTGAAGTTCTAGAGCTAATATCGGTGGTTGGAAGATTACCGATTTTCTGATGGTCCTGCGGGGCGCGGGCTGCGACCACAGAGTAAGGTTTTAAAGTTTTGTCTTTCTTGCTCCTCCTGTTTTTATTGCCTTACCGAAAATATTGAATAAATTTATCATAATATAGCAATTCTCTTCATTACTTGTTGTATTTATTAGAATTCTATTTGAACTTTTTATATATATATTTTTGCTGCAAAATAAGCTAGGATCTGGTAACCAAAAGCTACTCGAAATATAATACGTAGTGTGTGTATATATATATATATATATATAAACATATGATAAGTTATATATTACAATGATTATATATTTGGCTAGTTGCTATGAACACTGGACTCTAACCAAACATTAGTTTATAACTATAGTTAATAAAAATCAAACACCCAATATTCATAAGAAGTCATGCATGGCTTAAGAATTGCAAAAAAATACACACGCCATTTTACTAAATAATCATAACTTTAAAATACTAAAGTTCTTCTTCACCAAAATGATAAAATTAGAAGATTAGTCTATGAATACTTCTTGATCTCGAAGATGGAAGACGACGTATCGAACGACTGAGATGTAAATATAAAGCAATTAAGAATGGCTCTCGGAGTCTCGATGCTCTGCATGAGGGATGCTCACCAACAAACCTATATAATTTGATTTTGCTGTTAGTTATCCATATATATATATATATATATATATATATATATATTTTCTCATTATATAAAAACATAGATATTACATCAACATAGCAGGTAGGCGGGCTATCCATATATTTAAAAGCTTTACTTATTACATACAAATGTCAATGCTATATATACATATAAAAAGATATTGAACTAATTACTTGTCCATTTTTGTTTTACTTGTAAACTTATTTATATATATTATCATATGTAGGAAATATACCTACACATCTATATGCACATAACCTCTATACATATATATATATATATATGTTACAATTATGTAAATGCCTATAGTTTACTTTTTATCCATCGTATGTTATTTTTAAACTCTTTCTTCTAACAAAAAAAATATCCATATATGTTAATTATATGCATAAAATATATTATATATCTATTTCCATTTCAAAAAATGGACCATCATGGCTCATCAACTCAAGTTATCACTTCAGTACCCCTTCAACTCCCCACCCCTCTATAAATACATCATCTTCAAAACTTACGTACACAATAAAAAAACAAACAAACACCAAAAGAAAGAATAATGACATCAGGGCAGGCGCGGGAGACGACAACTCGCGGTGGTGGTGGTGGTGGAAGCAGGTGGTCTCCAACGCCGGAGCAGGTGATGATGCTAGAGGGAATGTATAGAGGCGGCCTAAAAACACCAACGGCAACTCAGATACAACAAATCACCGCAAGATTGTCGATTTACGGCAGAATTCAAGGCAAAAATGTGTTCTACTGGTTTCAGAATCATAAGGCTCGTGACCGTCAAAAGCTTAGAAAGAAATTGATGGTGTCGTATCAGCAACACCGTCTTTATCCTGTTCATGATCATACGTTTCTTCCTATTCATCAGGTATTACATGATATATTTGAAAACATTTAATTCCTTATCATGTTTTGTATGTGTTTTCATGCATGCATATTGTATATAAAACGTCTATACCTTTAAAAGGTGGCCAAATTTTCAAGCTTCTACACACACACATGGTCGAGATACTGTACAATAATGTCTTAACGTACGATAGGTACGCGAGACGCTCAAAGGCAAAAAACAAGGCAAAAAAAATACTAAAACACTCAAAAAACGCTAAGCCGGAACCTAAAACGCTTAGTCAAAACTAAAACGCTCAAAAACGTGTTTCGCGAAAAAAGTAAAAAATTGATCCATTAACGATCCAAAACTGTTTTTTTCGGTGAATCGATGATTAATTGGGTATGTATTGATGATTCCGAAATGCTGGGATGTGATTTCATGAATCGATTCGTGAAAAAAAGGATTCGCGTACCTATTGTACGTTCAACTATTATTGTATTGAATCTTTTGCCTATATATACATATATATATATATGTATATTTGTGTATGTGTATGTATATGTGTATATACACATAACATAGAAAAGCTTTTATGAAATTTTAATTTGGATATATACTGAGAAGATGATAATTTTTCAACGCCGTCTTTTATATATTTGTTACTTTTTTTTTGTCACCTACGTGATTTGAACTCAAGACAAAACATTATCTAACTCTTTAATACAATTAGGCAATAGTTAACGTCTCTCTTAAGTATTCACTCATTCATGCTTGTTTGGTGGTTTAAATTTTGAAATACTTTTTTAGTTAAATTTTTTGATAGTGAAAAGTGATATCAATATATATTGCATAAGAGCAAAAACAAAGAAATTAGTGAGATCAGGTGAGGTGACTGAACTATAATTTTATTTCAAGAAAAGAAATGGAACACCCTCCTGTCTAATGTTTGAACTTGGTGGCGACTGGCGATGTACGTAGGATTTTTATCTTTGAGTTTTTTTTATAGAATTGATGATAGAGAGCCTCCGGTGGCTCTTATACCATCTACGATGGCATCAATTGATTATCATCGAATAATGCATAACAATATATAGAGAATGATGTGCAAACCCAAGATACCTCTTATATATACAGGCTCGTAATAATAAACCTGATATTCACTACGCCTATGATCAATCATATATATGCTTTTTATGCATTAACATTGAATACCAGCCTATTACGAGTTTACGACTATTTAAAGTGTGAGTTAAAATCCTAAATTTCCCTAACAATTTCGTGTGTAATGTGTGAATAGGTTACTGCTGGAGTTGAATATTCACCAAAATGCAACCCAATGATCAACAATTGGAAGGTTGATCAACTCATGTGTGATTGCCAACAAATGACAATGATGATGGATCATCCATATTGCACAAAAGAACCACCAAAAACCCTACAACTCTTCCCACTCACCAACACAGATCTCAAAGAAGCTGATGATCAATCCACCACCTCCAAGTCACCTTAATTAATCTACTTTGACTCACAATTCTTGATCATATAATAATATATACTTAATGATGAAAATCAGTTAAGCTCATCTAGGGTAGGGTCATGATATTATTATATTTATAAGTTATGTGTTTCTGTATTAATGTCACTAGGTCTTATAAAGTTATAATAAACTATAAACTATAGCATTGAATATGTTTTTGTAGATGGGATTGAAGTGTCTATTTCATATTAATCCTGGACTGGAGTATTCAGTGGTCGGGATTGGAGCGTGTGTGTGTGTGTTGTGTTTCATAGTTAAGACACAATAAACATGACAATTAGGAGACGTGTAGTACTTTATGTTTTGCATAGACATGTCGTTACTAAGTCAGTATTAATTACTTGGCTTACAAGACAGACAGCAGCAAAGCAAAGTAATTGTAGTTGATGCAAATGCAACCCTACGTACAGTCCATTTAAAATGTTTTATTTTGAAGTAAAGTATAATATTTAAAATATTTGAATAGGTGCTTAAAGATGTTTCAAAAATATATATACATGTAAACATGGGTTACTTTTTAAAATATTTATTTTTTTATTACTATTATCATTAAAACAAAATTAAAATAATAACAATAAACTATCGACTCATTATTCATAAAAAACAATTAGTACTATACCGTATACAAGACAGGCAATAGAACTTCAACCGTGCCATGTAATATCCACCGTTGCAAGAATGAACACACAAGTCGTTGATGGTCAAGGATTCTTGGTTCGGCACAAGTCAGTTAAAGCAGTTAAACGGATTTTGAGTCTCACCTTATAAGACTTCGGCTGTCTTCCAAAGTACAATAAACGAATCTGTATCTACTATCAGAGATGGCTCACAATGCTGAGGTTGCACCGGGTAAAATGATGTTTTTGTTCTTGTGGAAAAGGAAGAAAAAAGAACTCATATTCAAAATAACCAACATGTTCATTATATAATCTCAAGAAACAAGAAACCGAAAGTCTTTTTATTGTAATAAATAATATTAAACACTACATTTTAATGAATGAAAAATGTGCTTAGTCTCATTCTTGAACACTTAATTTAAGATGAGTTTAAGTAGTCAATAATTGATCGATTGCACCCATAAGAAGTGGCGAGCTCAATTGCACCTAGGTAGTCCCAGCTCGCCCATCAACAATGGAAACTTGCCTCAATAGCATTAACTCATTAAGCCATCGCTCGAGTAGTGGAAACCAAGTCACTGCTCAAGTTGTGGGAATCACATAAGTTGCAACCAAAACACTACTCAAGTAGGTGATTAGCAGTGGGAACATCCACCACCCGAGCCACACCAAAAACCTAGCCAATGCTCAAGTAGTGGCAGTCGTACCTAGCCAGCTCAGTCATTCATGAGCTGAGCCACAAGAAAAACAAGCATCGTCAATTGCAACATATATGGCTGAAGCTCCGTGGGCAGCCGTGACCTAACTAGTGGCTAGCGAATGAACCTTAAAAAACATAAAAGCATCTCTTGAGCTACGATGCAAAGTACAAACTGCGTTATTAAAGCGCCATATTGTGCCATATAGAGATTAAACATCTTTACTAAAATACAGAGACATTAACAAAAATCTTTGCACACAATATAGCAATCAGTATGTTAAGTGAGAAAATTTGCGTACATAAATAGCTTGTCGAAATAGAAAGAAGTATGTGAAGGATTGGAACTAACCGAAAAATTGATACCAAAAATTCAAGAAATACGTTATGTAAAGTTAACAAAAATTGTACGGTATAATCGACTCACTGACTATCACAGAAAATAGAGATATAATTACGAATTAATTTGCTTGCGTGTTTTTACTGAAAGAAAAATATCACGTTTATAAATACTAAATATATGTTGATATCAGTATATCACAAGTCCTCGCCGTGTAGATCAGTTGGTTAAGGGGGGCGTAAGACTTGGAATAATAAAGAGATCTAAAAGAATTAAAAATTATTATTAAAGAAAAAAATTGAAAGATGGTTTTAACAAATATATGGATATCCGGGTAGGACAAGTGTAAAGCAAATTGGAGGGACCAACTAACATAGAAACTTTTTCACATAAATACTATCTACTAATAAATATTACAAACTGTTAACATATATTTTTTTATCGTTCATTTGAATTAGTGACGTATCAGTGACTCACCTAATTATCTTTTGAAAAGAAAACTATTATAGGTGAGAAAACACTTGGCTTAACCTAAAAACCCATACTTTTTTGTCACATGTATGACTTGAACCCAAGACTTCATTTTAAATTGAAGTCTTTGGATGTCTCACCTCAACCAAATATGAAACTGTCAATACTTGAAAATTAAAGGAAGAAGCCAAGGTAGTGCCATGGCCGTCTCAGACCCATATAGAGCTCAGCCAACGCTTAGAGCACGATCCCGTAAAAGGCATATATCACACATATGTTTTGTTAACCTTTATTAGTGAATTGAGTTGAAAATAGACTACAAGAAAGTACAAACCGTTAATTACACAAAAATCTGAACAAGTATATTAACAATCTAATAAAATGTTATTCGTTTTTGAGCAAATAATAAAAGTAAATCCGTAATGGAAAATCATTATTCATCATAACAAATTTATTGAAGGGTCATATATTAATACTTGTTTTGGACACTCAATCTCGAAGACAACATTGGGTAGTGCTTGAAAGGTTTACATTAGCTTTTAAAAACGAGTAATTCAGCGGTAGCAGATAAACGAGTAAACCAGCAGTAGCAGGTAAACGAAAAACAAGTCAATTACCCTAGAATCATAACAATGTATCTGTATACATATATAAAAAGTATCCATTCGTTTGTGAGCATTTTCATTATTACACACCTCCATCTAACCCGACCCGGCCCGTTTTTTAGAAAAACAACCAGTACTTAAACCACCTGTTATATCTGCTTAAGTCCAAATACATTTTCTTCCAAGACATGTGTAAATAATAAACTGTTAAATCACTTAGCCAATCTTCAACAAAACTCATCAACAAACACTTGTATTGTTATTATTATTCAACACCTCAACATCCTCATCAAAACTCTTTTGACCTGACGGTTCAAAACTTAAATCATCGCCAGTTGGCTCGGTTGGCTCACCGGTTCCATGATAAATCAATGTTGGCTCGGTTGGCTCACCGGTTCCAGGATAAGCCAATGTTGGCTCGGTTGGCTCACCTGTTCCATGATAAGCCAATGTTGGCTCGGTTCCAGGATAAGACAATATTGGCTCAGTTGGCTCACCGGTTCCATTATAAGCCAATGTTGGCATGGTTGGCTCACCGGTTCCATTATAAGACAATGTTGGCTCGGTTGGCTCACTGGTTCCCTGAAAAGCCAATGTGACCGAACCACCTGGCTCAGATGCCTCAACCGGCTCAGACGGCTCTTTCTTTTGTCGTTTCCATTTCTTAGTAGACGAGGTCCCGTCATCCTCAAAATCTTCCTCTTCTCTGTCCCGATGCAAATAAACCCATAATTTTCGTTCACCGTCAAACTGCACGCATGGGTCCCGCTCGTAATGCAATCGGTCTAAGGCACCACTAACCACTTGGTTCACTTGCGCATCTGATACGTCTTCGACTATGTATTGCGAGTCGCGAATTAATGTGCACACGTCCGCACGTGTCCCAATGCTTCCTGGCAGCCGCGCAGCCGCGTCGCGAACGAGACATAGTATTGTCACGTGAGGCGGCCGGTCCCGTTTCAGCATGAAATGGTCACGCGCTTTCGATGTCGGTTTTCCCGCTCCTTTTCTTGACGGAGCCACAGTCGACTTTTTACCATCGAACGCGGTATACGCGAAAGCCCGGTCGGGTATTAGATACCGTAAAAGTTCCTCTTTACGGAAATAATCGCGAACTTCTTCCGAACTTGGATTTATCGTGTTGAGACTCTTTTGAGCGCGCAAGTCTCGAAACCGTTCTTTTTCATCTAAGCTGGCTTGCATTAAAGCCAAAGGCGGTTCGGGTAGACTCCCGATTTGTTTCAACGTTTCCTGACCGCTTTTTAGCCAGTTAGTGAACGAGTCAACAAGTTTGACCATCATTTTATATGGAAGACCCCATGATTCGGGACTCGGTACCTCTTCGACGATTTCGTGATCGGGTGATGTTTGAGAAACAGGCCCCACCCATGACCACGATTTGGTTGACTTTATGTATATAACAAGCGGTTTCCATGCTTTCGCTCCTAACGGTGCGGTTTTCGAAGCGAATATCTTTAAAACCCCTCGTACTAAATCTTGAAGTGGTTCTTGAGTTTCAAGAATGCACGGATCACCCGGGTTTGACCGGACCCGGTTGACTATATCTTTAACGGTCAAAGACGGGACGTTCGGATTTACATTCAGGTCACTACTGGTTGTACCTTGATCTCCGTTAACGACTTCTTTTTTTACGTCTTCGTTAATGTTATCTTCAGGAAGTACCGTTACCATTGCCATTCTTACTGCCGACAAAAGGTGTATAATTGAAAACGAAAAACCCGTGTGAACGGTCGGTGTGATTAATGGAAACGGTTTTTTCTGCGTTTTAATTTCTAAATCCGCTTCTTCCTCGGTTATATCCATAACCGTCGCCTCGGGAACCATGGTTTCTAAATTGAGTTGACTTTGACCTTGACCTTGGCTTTCTTGACCATAATCATCAATATAAATCAACTCGTCTTTGACTTTACGTTTCTTTGTCCCTGAGGAGTTACATTCCACTAATCCTGCTTCCACCATACCGCGATAATCTTGACCATACACGTCAATCATTTGACCTTTTCTAGCGAACCTTGGCTCATTAGTGGCGTAATTGTTTATATGCATCGGTGAAAGGGTAAAATGGTTATTTCTGTATTCCCCTTTTCGTTTCTTCCCATATGTTTTTCTTAAAAACATATCATCACCGTTAGAGACATTAAAAAGATTGGTGATTTGGGTTTTACCCTTTTGTTTGTCAAAATTCTTTTTTGAATTTTGTAATGACCCATCAAAACCCTTGATGTTTTTATTACCGTTTTTGCCACCAAGTTTCGGTTTTTTGAAAGTGGGTCCGGGTTTAATGCCACTAGGGTAAGCCCATTTGCTTCTCATCAACGGGTTGTCATCATCATCTTCACCGAATTGTTCGGATGAATCAGATTCTGTTTCTTCACCTTTTGCTAGCATCTGTATTCCTTCGGCTGCTGCCACTACTCGTCCTCCGTTTTGTGTAATGACTGTTTTGCCCTTCTTCGTTCCCGTCCTATTATCAACATACAAAAAAGTCAACTTTGATATCAAAATACTCCCTAAAAGTGTGTTTGGATGTGTATTTTGAAAGTGAGTATCCTACTAAAACGATAATAAACGAGGCCACAAACCACTCGAAATCGGTTCGCTAAATGCTCGAATCAAGCTTCGACGAAACAAACTCGAGCCTAAATATATGATCGTTTAATAACCAAGCCCGAGCTTCACACATTGAGCTCGAGCTGGCTCGAGAGCCTAAGCCAGCCTTTTAATTAAAACATTAGATATATATTTATATAATAATTATTTGAAATTATAATGAGCCCAAGCTTCACACATCGAGCTCGAGCTGGCTCGCGAGCCTAAGCCAGCCTTTTAATTAAAACAATAGATATAATATTTATATAATAGTTATTTAAAATTATAATAAAAACCAACTAAATATAATATATCTTATATATAAACGAGCTGAGCCAGAGCCAAGCTTGAGCTTTAGAAAGAGCTCAAAACAAGCCGAGCTCGAGCATGAGCCTAGTCAAGTCGGGCTCAGCTCGGCTTGTGAGGGGTTTTCCAAGCTCAAGCTGGCTCAAGTTTGGCTCCTCTATTATTTATTAATTAGTTCATGATTACTATTTTGTATAACTTTTAGTGATAATTTTTATATATAAGATTTCATATATCTTCTAGTTATTTTATCGTTTACAACCCTAAGATGATGTTTGGACAACTTTACTTTATTTATACAATTAGTAACACTTAAGCGGGCCCACATCCTCCCTCCCACCACCAATAGATTAACGCCAAGTGTCCAATTACAACGGTAATCTGTTTATCTATACATTAAAAACTAATGATTGTAAGATAATTAGTTCTATATCAAAAATCCAAACACCCCTAAACTGTGCATTTCATATATTTTAAGATTTATATCAACATACCTGTAAAGATCAACCGATTCTCCAACTGATTGATGCCAAAACGAATCTTGTTGATTATCCATCTGTGAAAAATTCAAACCGTGTGGATTCCTATACTTCAAGACATCTTTAACATCAATATTCTGATTATAAGCATTATAATCACTTGGTTTCAGCTTCTTCCCATAATCATAATGAGACCTTGAATTAGACGGTTTTGCAGTCAACACTTTAATATCCGACAGCTGGTTAACGGGCCTGTTTCTTCCAAACGTATGCATATCGGGCCTCAACGCCACAGGCAAGCCCATTAACGTTTCGTTATAATGCTTCAAGTTATGATCCCGATGAAGAGTGACATCATACATCGTTTGTTCTTGAGCCCGATATGATGAGGAAACCGAAGGAACCGCATGTGTAGACGTTTTCGAGCCTGAAACCTTTAACATCCCTTTCGGGTTTTGCTTTCTGGAAGCGGGTTCTAAAGCTAATGTTGAGCCAAACCGGGCCCGCGCCCGGTTATGACTTGATTCATCCGAAGATTCTGTTTCCAACTCTTCAAACTTTTCAGAAACTAAACTTTTTTGACTTTTCATAATGTTTAACACGCGAAGCTTTTCGTCAATACTATACCCTCGACACGTTGACCACGCGTTATGAATCTGAACGAGGTTGTTGACCATGGTGTTTTGATGTTTCCTAATGGTATGATAATGACGATGTTTCTGAAAAAACCCAAGCCCTTGTCGATAAAGCGAGACTCTCGGTTCGCATAAACCACCTTTTAACATATTAAACAGCTTGTTAATCGGAACTCCGAAGTGAAAATTCGAACCCGTAAACAAATCTTTCATGGTCCTGATAAAATATTCTTGGTCCATATCCGGAAGATACTTCGTCAAATTCAATCGTTCGTCTTCGGTTAACACATTGTTCCAAACATCCATGGATAATATATCTTCCAAACCCGAAAGATCATACAACTCAAACGGGATGCTACATGTTTGATCTCCGATTTGACAAAACTCCTCCCCGGTTTCACCCAATTCCAACAAATCAAACTCGTCAGAACCGGCACCGGAATCACAGTCGTCGAAATCATCGTCGTATTCGTTCAACTCACCGCTGTGTTTCTGGAACTCATCGTCTTCACTCGACATGGTTAACTCAGAGTCTAATCTAGGTTTGAAACTGTTCTTTTCAATCGTCATCAAAATTTCAAAACCCTTGATTCTATCAAACTCTAGTTTACAAACCCCCAATTCATCACGAACCCTAAATTCAATAACAAAAAAACCCAAATTCAAATTGTAATCATGGGATTAAAGCAACGAAAATCATACTAACAGTACCCATAACAATAACAATGATAATAACAACAATAAACCCTAGTTTAAAAACCCCCAATTCATGACAACACTAAATTGAACACACACACACACACACAAAAATCGCATTCGAATTATGCTTAATAATATGAATAACAAAAAAAGGCTTGAAACTGTTCGTTTCAATCGTCATCGAAATTTCAAAATCCTAGTTTAAAAACCCCCAATTCATCACAAACCCTAATACGAACAACAACAAAACAAAAACCCAAATTCAAATTATTATAATAATGCAATTAAAGCAACAAAAAATCATACCAACAATACCCATAACTATAACAATAATAATATTAATAAACCCTAGTTCAAAAACCCGAAAAAAAAACCCAAATTCAAATTGTATTCATGGGATTAAAGCACTAACAATCATACCAACAATACCCATAACAGAAATAACAATAACGATAATATTAATAATAATCTTCAACAGATGAAGCAAGACATGAAATTGAGAGGCGTAAGAAAGAATAAACGTAAAAGGGTAGTGGAATTGAGCGATTAAGTACCTTAATTATACGAAAGTTGAAATAATCGGAAGAATATGAATGGTGAGTGGAAACCCTAGAAAGGGGATCTTAATATGGGAATGAAATTGAAGAAGATGATGTGGACGTGGAGAGATGTGGGCGGTTGGATTGGGGTGGGTGATAATTGAGAGAGATGATAAAAAGGTGAGAGAGATTATTATTATTAGGGTTAAAGAAAGAAAGAGAGAGAGTTAGAAGCGTGTGTTGTTTTGTTTGCAGAGAGATGGAATGGAGGTGAGGTGATGGTGGTCTGGAAGGAAGAGGAGACGACTGAGTCACTCACTCACTCGACTCGGTTGGTTTCGAGAATGAAAACTCAGGTTTCTTTTTTCTTTCATTTTTTAAATATTTTTTTGGGGCAGCGGCGGTTTACGGCATGACCAGGTAGTCGGTCGGGTCGGTCCCGGTTTGAAACCCACAAAGTTTCTCTCAAAGTGCCTTACCCCTGGATCCTGGAATATCTTCTTGTGCGTCCTCGAATGAACATTATCCCCTGATGTCACTTGACACCAGTTGCGTCACCAAAATAGTCGAAACACTCCGGCTAATGCAAGAAAGATACCCCCCCCCCCGGCACCACTTAGAGGTATGCATAAACCGGGTATTTTTAGGAACCTGTTTTGGGTATTTGACATGGTTTTATGGGTTTTTTTCGGGTTTCAAGTAGAGTCGGGTCAGGGTTGATTCCGGTTCCAGGTACAGGTCTTGGGAGAAACTCAATAACATGTCGTGTCCGTGAGTCGGTACGGATAAAAACATGTTCTAGGTCGGGTCTGAAACCAGATATTTTGTGCACCACAATTATTCATCAATTTTGGAGATGGATTAGTTCAGTCATAACAGATTAATAAAAATTATGGTTTAGTTTTGGTTTTGTTGTGTAGTGTAACCAAAGGTCCAAATCGAATTGGTTGTAATTACAATTATTCAAAATGTCATCTTCCTAAAGCTTTTTGATAAACGAGTACTACGTTATAGATTTTATTGACGTTTGTCTCGCTCTATCTAATCATATGATCTTTCCGTCTTTTTTTTCTTTAATTATTATTATAGGGGTGTTCATCAATCGGTTTGAAGATATTTTCAGTCAGAAAATGAAGATTTACTCGCGAGGTGGCCATGGAATCCTTGTATGCCTATCGTATGTAATTTACCCCTTATACACAATAAGTCAGCTAGGAAAATGAGTTGCATTGTTAGGGTGTCTCGGAATCTTTGTTTTTTGTATGTGGTTTACCCATTTGTACTTGGTAAGTTTCCTAGGAAAACGAAGTTGAACGGTCTACAAATAATGCTTTCTTCTTTTTTTTCTTCTACGGAGTGACCGCGCTAGAGGACTTCTAGGACAACGAAGATGCATTGATGAGGTGGTTTCTTACATAAAATCCTACATTAATGGTGGTCTTGAAAATTTATGTAATTTTGTACAAAATTCAAGTTGCGAATTTGATAATCTTTGATATTATCTTTCACCATTTCGAAAATACATAAGGATTCACACACTAATTTAGTTAACAAATAAGCTTTAGAGAAGGTCCACCATCTTTCATTCGTTCATGAACGGTATAGAGTATACAAAAAGTTCAAGGCACCACAGAGAGCTAGATAGACGGGACGAATTTTACATATCGAACAAGGTTGTTATAGAACTACTTCCTCAACCGCAAGTCCTAAGGGTTTTAAGCCTAACTTATTATAAAATTGCACAGGTATCACAATCTATTGGCAGTCTTAAGCATATGCGGTACCTTAATTTGTCCAACACCAGTATCACATGTTTACCTGAGCAAGTTGGCGACCTTCATAATCTACGGAGCTTGTTGTTGTTTGGTTGTACGGAGTTATCTAGCTTAACAAATAGTAAACCTACGACATCTCGACATTACTAATACTCCAAATTTAAAGAAGATGCCATATATCGGGACTTTGGGCCTCAATCCTTGAATCCATTTAGAAGAAAGAATGGCCAACGTATATATCTCAATTCTCGTTCTAAAGTGGGAGACAAGTCATAACAAGTAATTTTATATGAACCTTTTAAATTATTTTTTGTTATTGTGCAATAAATGTTATTGTATAAAAATACGATTTTTTTTATCTAAATAATAGTAGAACTTAATAATTGAAAGACCTTTTTCTTTTATAATGTAATCTTACATGCTACCGCGTGTCAACCCATGGTTGGTTGGTTGCCGGTTGGGATACGATTTTTTCCTGAAGATCCGTACCCATACCGTAACGTACAGTACTCGTACCGTCCATGTCTATTCATTACAGGTATGGGTGGATAGATTTAGTGATTTTAGGCACATATACTTTTAGGTACATATACGGGTATTATTGGTACTGAGTACATGTTTAGAATATCTATGGCTTTTATGGGGTTTCCAACACTCGTCTTAGTATACCCGAGACTTTTATCAGAAGACGGTTCAAGGTTTCAATCGGGTTTTTCAAAACCTAATTGCCTTATATCTTCCAATCTTCCCATCAATCGATAGAAAAATCTCATCCCTACTTCCGGTTGATTATAAACTATCACCCTAGTTCTAGTTGCGTCGGTTGTGTTATTACGGTTTTGATTGTGGTATTATGTTTTGGTTTTATAGATAATTGATTGTAAGTACCGTACCGGTACCCATACCAAGTTTAGTGGATATTTTTTTTTATAAAAAGAACAAAGTGGTACCAAAGAGAGTAGAGTACCGAAAGTACCCCATACCATATTATTCGGTACGGGTACCCAGATTTACTGATTTTAGATACGGGTAATTTTGGGTACGAGTACGGGTATGATACCAATCAATTGCTAGCTTATTTCAATGGCGGTCTCCGACTCTCCTTCGGGCGTCATTTACATTTCGGTTCTTGCACAAGCGTTCGGGATTGTTCCATTAAGCTTCAACGAGTGAAATTACGAAAATACCCATGACGTACTGATGAATGCGGTTACGTGGGTTATGAAAAAAAGTCCTTGGTCTGGTTTAAAGCTATTAATTTCTAGTAGGTTTGATAGAAATTAACTAACATATGTTTTTTTCTTTTGTCTTTAGACTGTTAGCAAGGAATTTATTATCTTAACGCGTCAATTTGATTAACATGGAAGTTTATTATAAACGTACGGCAACATTAATAAACGTAAAGAGAAAAAAACAAACAACTTTCTTTTTCAAAATAATAAAAAACTTCAAATTCATCATCATCATCATCATCATCATCATCGTACTCAGTATATCCCACCAATAGCAATGCTATGGTAGGGTCTGAGGAGGGTAAGATGTAGACAGCCTTACCTCTATCCCATAGGGATAGAGAGACTGCTTCCGGTGAGACCCCCGGCTCGATAGTAGTTTTGCATCAAGCCTTGGACATAAGGCACATAGCACTCAATCATCGGGACACCGGCTGATTGGTGCATGTGCCCTTGTCTTTCGGCTATCAACGCCACCACATGATGCCTGATTAACCTTCCGCCACTTTTAACGTTATTTTCATGAGATTAGTAAAATAATGTCAAAATTAGTGCAATTTTACTTTTGCCCACCCGAGAGTTCACACATATATACATTATATGCGCGCACCACAAGCAGGGCGTCAAAAAAACTTCAAATTGAATTATTAAATTTGTAATGGCAGACAAACCAACATGGAATGTTATCTGCTATCTTAACTTTAAGGTTGACCCTAAGTCTACTCTGCTTCATCTTCATTTATTGATCTGAAATCAAAATCCTACAAACAAACAAACTCTTTTTCCATTTTCAGTTTTCCAATGGCTGTTGCTGAACTCTTTATTGGCGCCTTCATCACTGTCTTGTTTGAGAAGCTGGCCTCTGGTGACTTGATCAGGCTGGCTCGGTCCGCAGGAATCTATTCTGAGCTCAACAAATGGAGTAGCACCTTGACCCAGATCCAAGCTGTGCTGGTCGATGCAGGTCAGAAGCACATAGAACAAAAATCTATTCAGTTGTGGCTAAACAAACTACAACATCTGGCTTATGAAATAGATGATATACTCGACGATCTGGCCACCGAAGCCATGCGTCAACGGTTGAGTCGAGAATCAGATGCCGGTACTAGCAGCAGCACGAGTAAGGTGTTAAAGTTCATTCCAACAAAATTTCATGCTCTTAAGTATGGTCATAAGATGAGTTCTAAGCTAGATGAGATTACGACCAAATTGCGTGATCTAGTTGAGGAGAAAAATCTTTTGGGTTTGAGTCATATTAATGTTGAAAGTTCAAAAAGAGTAATTAGTAGACGGATGAACGAAACTTCACTTGTTGTTGAATCTAAAATTATAGGGCGAGAAGGTGATAAAGAGGCATTGTTAGGGAAGTTGTTGGGCGGTGAATCTTCAAGTAGTCAGACCCATCAGAAAGTTAGCGTCGTGTCCATAGTTGGTCTTGGTGGGATTGGCAAAACCACTCTTGCCCAACTTTTGTATAACGATGAGAAAGTGAAAAAATATTTTAAACTCAAGGTATGGGTTTGTGTTTCGGATGAGTTTGATGTATTAAACATTACCATTGCCATTTGTCAAGCTGTAGGGGTAGGGTATCAAGATTCAGCTAATCTAAATCTTCTTCAGGAGGCCCTTAAAGAAAAACTGTCAAAGAAAAGGTTCCTACTTGTTCTAGACGATGTCTGGAATGAAAAATATAGCGATTGGGAACTCCTCCAACGGCCTTTTACTGAAGGGGCTCCTGGAAGTAAAATTCTTGTGACAACACGGAAGACCATAGTTGCATCTGCTATGGACTCTGTTCAAATATACCCTCTCGAGCTTTTGTCGTATCAAGAAGCTCTGTCTTTATTTGCCCTGCATGCAAAGGGTGAGCAAAACTTCAATGTGAATCAAACACTTATATTGCATGGTGAAGATATTGTTAAAAAATGTGGTAGGTTGCCTTTGGCTTTGAGAACACTAGGGAGGGTATTTAGAACAAAATCCGGTTATGAAGAATGGGATGAGCTATTGAATAGTGAGATATGGAATTTAGATAAAGAAAATGAGATTCTTCCGGCTCTAAGGCTAAGTTACTATGATCTCCCACCGCATTTAAAGCAAATCTTTGCGTATTGTTGCTTATTCCCGAAGGATTATATATTTGAAAAGGATGCACTAATCCTGTTGTGGATGGCTGAAGGGTTTTTGGATAAGCCAAATAGAGACAGACCATTAGAGATTTTGGGTGATGAGTATTTTGAAGAATTAGTGTCGAGGTCATTTTTTCAGCATTCTACCAAGTTTAACTCACAATATACAATGCATGATCTGATAAGTGATTTAGCAACAAGTGTTGCTGGAGAGTTCTTTCTTATGTTGGATGATAAGATGGATGCTTATGATGGAAATAAAGCTTTGGAGAGGCTCCACTACCTTTCATTCATTCGTAAAAGATATCAACCATCCAAAACCTTCAAGGCACTACAGAGAACAAGACGAGTCAGAACGCTCTTAGCCATGTCGGCTAGACCGTTACGTTATCAAGAAATCTTTTTCATATCGAGCAAGATTCTTGTAGAACTAATTCCTCAACTACAATTGCTAAGAGTGTTAAGTCTAGCTAATTATGCAATTAAAGAGGTACCGCAATCCATTGGTAGTCTTAAGCATATGCGATACCTCAATTTTTCCAGCACCAGCATCACATCTTTACCTGAACAAGTTGGCGACCTTCATAATCTACAGAGCTTGTTGTTGTCTCATTGTTATCAGCTATCTAGCTTGCCAAATAGTATTGTAAAGTTAATAAACCTTCGACATCTTGACATTACTGGTACTCAAAATATAAAGAAGATGCCATCAGGACTTGGTGGGTTGACGAGTCTAAGAACTCTATCCAGAGTTATTATTGGAGGATCAGGTGAATGTATATTACGAGACCTGAAGAACCTAGTGCATCTTCGGGGTCTGCTTTCCATTGAAGGGATGCAAAATGTGAAAGATACATTCCACGCAAAAGAGGCAAACTTACAACAAAAGAAGGGAATCAGTGACTTGCAAATGGAATGGAATGATGTCTTTGATGATTATCGGAATGAAAAGACTGAATTTAACGTGCTTGAAGGGTTAAGACCTTTCGAGAAGTTGACGAGCCTTGAGATTGCGTACTATATGGGAACAAAGTTTCCTAGTTGGGTAGGCGATTCTTCATTTATTTGCTTAATCCAGCTAACATTACGTGGTTGTAGAAGTTGTACATGTTTACCGACACTTGGACATCTACCTTCACTTCAAAAGTTGTTTGTTCAAAGCATGGATGGGTTAAAGAGTCTAGGTTCCGAGTTACTCCGACCTTCTAATTCTATAAAAGATGTGGCATTTCCATCACTTAAAATTTTGGAATTTAAAGACATGAAGTGCTGGGAGGAATGGTCAACTAGTGGTGGTGACAAAGCTGAATTGTTTCCTTGTCTTCGCATGATGTTAAAACTTAATTGCCCAAAGCTAGATGTAGTGGCAATGGAGTTTATACCGTCACTTCAGGTTTTATGTGTAGAAGGATGTTCTTTTGCGGTGTTGAGAACCATGGTCAGTGTGTCCTCATCAATTACTAGATTGACAATGAATAATATTAATGGACTTACTCAGCTCCATGGAGAAGTTTTAGAGCATCTTAAGGCAGTAGAAAGTTTAAGAGTTTCCTTGTGTGATGAACTCATATATTTGTGGGAATCAGAGGCAGTAGCATATGCAATTCTTGTGAATTTAAAGAGCTTGGAGTTAACTAAGTGTAAAAACTTGGTATCATTGGGAGAGAAAGAGGCTAACCTGGGGATTATTACGGAATATTTTAGAGAAGTGAGAATCAAGGAATGCCCAAGACTGGAAAGTTACAAGTGTCTCAGTAGCATTGAGAAGTTGGTTATATGGAATTGCCGTTCAGTCACATCCTTCACCTTCCCAAAAATGGATGACCTCCGATCCTCTTTGAAGTATCTTGGCATTGGTCCTTGTGATAACGTGGAGGTCAATTGGCTTCTCATGCCATCACTTGAATCTCTTTCCATTTATGAGATGCGAAATCTAAGGTTGTTTCCTGAAGAGTGCTTAGTTCATCTCACCATGTTAAAAATTTATGGCCGTCGGAGTCGGTGGTGAGGCGGCCGACGAGGGGCAGGAAGTGAGAGAGGGTTTTAGAGAGAGAAAGCTTCAAGAGAGGGTGTGAGTTTGCGAAGGATGTGGAGGTGGCCGTCGGAGTCGGCCGGCGATGATGATGATGATGATGATGATGATGATGATGATGATGATGAACAGTGTGTGGTTGAGGTTAGGTGAAGTGAAGGGTGAGAATTTTAAGTTATTTATATTTATATAAATTTCTAAAAAAAACAAAAAAAAATAAGGGCTTCGAAGCCCCCGCACCATAGAGGGCATCTTTTGGGGTGGGGCTTCCAGTGCCCACGTGGCGCTGACGTGGCACTGGGGAGGGGCTTCGAAACCCCTCACCATAGAGGATGGCCTTAGACTATACGCTATGGGGCGGGGTTGGCTGAGGTGGCATGGGGTGATGGGCGCGAAACACCGCCGTGGGGCGCGGTTGTTCCTTGGGCGCCGTTGATTCCAGCGTTCAAACGGCCGGCGCGCTTGGTGGGGTTTTGGTCCCCCCCCCCCCCCCCAACTTTCATTTTGAACGGCTAGTTTTTTTAAAAAAAAACTAATTATTTTATTATAAATACTAACTCATTTTATCATTCTATACACAAACAAATACAAAATACTATCAAATTTCAAAACAAAAAACTTTCAACTCTCTACCATGAATCCTTTCTCAAATTTCACCGGCTCGAGCTCAAACCCAAACCCAAACCAGAACACGAGCTCGAGCTCAAACCCTAACCAAAACCCGAACACCAACCCAAACCCGTGGGATCCGTCTCAAAGGTGGTGGGCTAGTTTACTCGCAAACAATGACCCTACCAACCCTTACTTTGCCAACCAGCATGTACCCGCAATGCCTCCAAACGATATGTTTTATCGAATGCCAATGCCGTTTATGCCTCCGCCACCCCAAACCCAAACACCCCAAACCCAAGTTGTGGAAACCCAAATTCCCGAAACCCAAGTCGACGAACCCCAAGTTCGTCGCAAGCGAAGCCATAAAAAGAAGGTCGTTGCCGATCAAACACCAACCAAATTGTACGACAGGAAGAAGTGGGAAGATGATGAGGAAGCGGCGTTGGGCGCAAGCGTGGATCGACTCATCCGGAGACTCGGTGTTAGGTGACAGTAAACGCACCGTGATATTTTGGGCAGAAATACGTGATAAGTTTTTTGAGATAACGGATCAAGGTCGCTAACGCGGGGATGATTCCGTCTCCAACAAATGGAAGGCAATGGTTTTAAAAATGAACCACTTCTCCACAATTCACACTCGCCTTAATAACAACAGAAAAAGCGGCACGAACGACGCCGACCTTCTTGAGGCTATGTTGAAACAATACAAGGGCCTTCATGGTCACCACTTCGGCATGGCGATGTTTGAAATTTGGAAGAAATGCACGAGCTCGCCAAAGTGGTATCCGATCCCGACATCTTCACCGCGACCGTTCAAACGGTCAAAAACAACGTCTACTTTGGCCGATCAATCGCCGTCTCAAGCTGCGTCAGATGCTCGTTCTCAGTTTAACTTAAACGAGAGTGATCCCGATTTTCTTTTTGATGAACCGGATGAGTTGCCACGTCCGGTAGGAAGAGAAAGGGCCAAGGCGGTGGCTAGAGGCGGGGGGTCTTCGTCTAGAACGACATCCTCGATGAGTTCCGACGTGAGCGCGCTGTTTGACAACTTGGAGCTTGCACTTAAAGAGTTTCGCGAGGAAAAAAAACACTCGAAAGAGGAATTCAAGATAATACACGAAGAAAGAAAAACGATGCATGCGGAATACAAAGCCATGCATGAAGAAAGAAAGGAGGCTAAATCAGAACGACAACGAGAGAATGACTTCAAGCTCCTCGCAAAGGATCTCTTGCATCTAGATCCGGCCACGCGGGCGTTTTTGGAGAAAAAGAAAGAAAAGATAATGGCAAAATACGCAAACGAGGACTCGGACGCCGAAAATTAGTTGTATTTTTTTTTCTATTTGTATGTTTTCTTTATGTATTTTAGTTTAATTAAGTTTGATTTTTATTATTTAGTTTTTTATATTAAGTTTGTTAGTTTTATTAAATTAAAAAAGAAAAAAAAATTAAGGGGCTTCGAAGCCCCGTCACCATTGAGGGGCATCTTTGGGGTGGGGCTTTGAAGCCCCCCAGCGCTGACGTGGCACTGGGGAGGGGCTTCGAAGCCCCTCACCATAGTGGCCTGTCTTATGACTTGGTTTCGAGAAAATTTATATCAAGACGTTGATAAAATTTGGCACGTTGCAATGACAAACCCAAAATTTTATAAATAGGCTTGTAAACAAACCATATGTTTAGTGAATTGTACAATGAGAAGTTCGTTTATGTTTGTTTATTTAATAATCAAACAAACATGAGGACAATTTTTTTTGTTAAACAGATGTATATAAACATATGTCTAGCTTGTTCAATTACGTTCATTTATGTTATAAGTTTACGTTTGTTAATATTTTTTAGGCCCAACACCTTCATGTTTACATTTTCTTATAGTAGGTTTTGGATCAATATTAATTGTTCGCCCATCTATGTTTAGTTATGTTCATCCGATTACGTTCATGAACTGTTTATTTCACTGTTAACTAATAAACATAAATGAACATGAACACGTTCATTTCTTATGGAATGAATGTGAACAAGAAAACATGTTCATTAATTCCTCTTCTATCAATTGTTTTGATTAAAGTTTTTCAAAATACCCAATATATATTTATTCGATTTGTTTACATGCCTGTTTATAAATCTAGACCAGTAAATTTTGGTGTAATATGTTTAAGATCCAGTCTCATATTATAGTGATAAATAATCAGTAGTGACGTGCTTAAATTATCCATTACAAGTTTGGTGCAAATTGGGCCAAAATCAAACACACACTTCATGTACAAACTTATCCAAGGCCTTTTGCACCTAACAATATTTAATCTTACACGATAGAATCAAACACAATCAATGAGATTAATATGATGAGAGACGAATATCCTAGTTTGTATGAGTTTATTTATGGTCTCGTGTACATGTCACTTGCATGTGGCATGTCCCATAAGCACATAAATGTATTTTCTTCACAAAATGCATAGAAATTAAAAATATAGGGGAACTAATTCACAAATATAATATTTTGATGTTTCAAAACTCTGTATCGACAATTTTAACTGTAGTCACCCGACCAAGAAAGAATACCAACTCAACCGTCTTCACAATCACAAATTTGCACTTAAATTGTGGAGCGGAGAGGTGGGGATGGAACCATTCGTGATTCCCATTATGCCGTTGTTGGTGATCCCGACAACTACAACATTGGGAGATATTGACCTCCTAGTCTTTCTTTGAAGTATTCTTTTTATATAATGTATTTTTTATCGTTAACAAACTAAAAATCATTTGTTTAACACCTCATGCATATTGTATATTACTGCCTTCCAAAAACAAATCACTAAGATGCAAACGAATCAACATGTAAGGGAGGAGACACTAGGGATTCCTAAAACATGATGAAAGCTTATGGAAAACTAGGGAAAAACTAGTCTACTGGTGAAAAGCATTCGTTAATTGGTTGATCCTTTACTAATATACCAGAGTTATTTGTCGGTGATCTCTTGGTAATTGTTTTACATAATTAGATGAAGTCTATGACTCTTATCCACATCATTTCTCACAAACCTTCACCAACATACTGTCGACGTATCCTACCTTCATTGAGAGACCACCGATGGATAAATCCATCGTTGAAGGTACTCTGATTGGTAATGCTAACGCACTAAAACTAAACCTAGACTACTCAAACTTACACCAACCCAAATATGCAAACATATTATCATGAGTTTGTCCTAGGCGAACACTATCATGATTTCTACCTTGTGTGCCTGAACCTTTGTGGCCTAGCAAGTTCGCGATTTTATCTGCCTCTCATCACTTACATCTTGCATGATAAGAATGATTGAATGAAGAATGAAAAGGGGGGGGGGGGGGGGGAGTTGAAGGGTGAGTGTGACGTGTTTATAAGGACATGCAACAAGTTGGAAGAATTCATACTTCCCACCAACTTATGGGAAGATTCTTAACTTCCTATAGACAAGAGAATTTACAGGAGTTACTTATATTATAATTTCACATTTTTTTTCAACTAAACAGGATATTAACCAAACTCACATAAGTAACCAAACTCCAGGGACAAAAATGTCACTTTACTTTGTTATAAATGATAAAATTACTCTAAAACAATAATAAATATTATAAACGAATAAAATGATTGGTTATTAGGATTGCTGTTCTTCTAAACCCGTAAACCGTAGTTAACAACTTAAACCAGATGTTTACTTAAAACAGTCATAACTAGTTCAGTTTGTAATCTAACAAAAGCCATAAATGATTTACCGTGAGAGTAAAATAACGTGATTTACACTAAAAAAAATTAAAGAAAAGTTTGTAATTTACATAAATCATAATAATAGCTATCTTTTTATTTAAAAAAAAAAAGAAAAAGAAAGCAATATATTTAGGCTTGGGTTATACATACACCAGGGTAGCCTATACGAGTCGTATAGGCTCTATACGGCTCGTATAGGTACATGGTCAAGTCATTTTCAAGCAGAAGTGTCAGGTTTTATTCTTTTATATCGTATAGCCCCTATACGGCTCGTATAGGGCTATATGACTCGTATAGGGTCTATTTGACTCGTATAGTTTTTTTTTTCAATTTTAAAACTACAAAATATTAAAAGCAACACCCAGTTGGTTACAAAATAAAAATATACATAACAACATACGTACAACATGAGCGTTTCGGGGTAACGACTTTTTAGATGTGGTAATACAATCCATTTTGGTTGACACGTATATGAGTTATGGTTTGAGAAAGAAAATATGACACCTGGTCTATACGGGTCGTATACTATCTATACGAGTCGTATAGACAAGAAAAGTAATTAAAAATCTCTGGTCAAAGTACATGCTGTATATACGAGTCGTATATACCCTATACGGCTTGTATAGGTCAGACGAGTTACGTAGGCTATACGAGCTGGAAAATCTATACGGCTCGTATAGACTGCAAAAAGCTTCCACACTGACACGTCCGTACGCAGGTCAATAAATTAGGGCTATACGACTCGTATAGGCCTATACGAGCCATATAGCCTTATTCCTACACCAAGGGGCTGGTGTATGCATAGCATGACCCTATATTTAATATGAAGAAGGGGTAGTGAGGTGGCTGTGGGGTACATAAGAAAAGGAAGTAACGAAAACGGCCAGCAATCCAGCACGGGCTTGGGGACTGATGTGATTGCCTCACGACCAATATATATAATAACTCTTTTTTGTTATTTTTATTTTCTAAAAAATAGTTACTTAAATTCCTTCATTTACTATACAAGTATACATATCAATTTTTAATTTTATACAAATAACAACATTTGAAAGTACAAGTTCATATGAGTATATGACAACTTTACGTAAATTAAACGTTAAAAATTAGTTAAAACTATGAGAGAATTGATATGTGTAGGGGTATGGTACCAAACCCGGTTTTACGACCCTAAATTTATTATGTTTGGCTTATTTTATTATATGGACTAATACAATGTTATTGGGCTGAGGGGGTTTTGTGGAGGTAACCCTAACTGGGCTAGGCCCATTAGGGTACCATGATGGTGGCCATGAGACGCTCTATATAAGGAGGTCTCCACCTCTTTATTAAGGGGTCATGCTCAATAAGAGCCACCACCACTTTTTGTGTCTGTAAACAAGAGATCTTAGGATTTCTTAGCAGTCACCTCCACGCCCCCGAAAGACCATTGCAGGTCTCAAGCAGCCGGAGAAGAAGATCACGACGTGGTTCGTTCATCTCGAAAATCCGTGGAAACATCGTCATGGATCAGGTCAGATTCATTTCATGCTTCGACATTGGCGCCATCCGTGGGACGGCAACGAACTACCCTTCGATCTTCATCTCGGCTGTCAGATCTCTCCCAGGAAAAACCCAGATCTGGAAGTTTACAGAAAAAGGCTTCAAGGCTTGTTCTATTAAAGCTCAAAAAGATCCATAGATCTAAAAGAGGCTTCCAGATCTGTGCAAGAAGAAACGGCCTGATTCGAATGATCAGGTCTCCGGATCTGTGATGGTTTTAAATCTGCTCCGAGCTTCAGATCTATCTAGATCTGATTTACAGATCTAGATCTAGATTACAGACCTGGATTTTAGGTTTAAAGTTGCAGATCTGACTCTAAAATTGCAGATCCAGAAATTACCAGACTTCCGCCGCCATGTACACGCGCCCGCGGATTCTCACTCCGCAGCCGTGCATGTGCCGCCGCGGAAACCACCATCTGGGTTTTGCGCAAGAGACCTCCGCCATGCACGCGCACTCACGAGTCACCACTCCATCGCCGTGCATGCGCGCATCAGGCCTCGCGCCAAACTTAAAGGTTGGGAATCCTCATAATATCCCATATGGCTACGCGCCAAACTTAAAGGTTGGGAATCCTCATAATATCCCACAAGGCTACGCGCCAAACTTAAAGGTTGGGAATCCTCATAATATCCCACATGGCTACGCGCCAAACTTAAAGGTTGGGAATCCTCATAATATCCCACATGGCTACGCGCCAAACTTAAAGGTTGGGAATCCTCATAATATCCCACATGGCTACGCGCCAAACTTAAAGGTTGGGAATCCTCATAATATCCCATATGGCTACGCGCCAAACTTAAAGGTTGGGAATCCTCATAATATCCCATATGGCTACGCGCCATACTTAAAGGTTGGGAATCCTCATAATATCCCATATGGCTACGCGCCATACTTAAAGGTTGGGAATCCTCATAAACCCATACGGCTTCGCGCCGAATACAAGACCGAACGCGGCTCCGCTCCGTTCAACATGCACACCACCATGATGCTTGAGCGCAGTCGCATATCACATGCTCATGCACCACATATGCTCACGTATCACAGATGCTAACGCGTATTACATATGCTTACGCATCACATGCTCTCACATCAGTCTACGCGCACGCGCACGCAACATCTGCGCTTGGCGCATGACACAAAGTCTACGCGCACGCGCATGCAACAACTGCGCGTGCGCGCGGGACACAAAGTCTACGCGCACGTGCATGCAACAACTGCGCGTGCGCGGGACATCAAGTCTACGCGCACGCGCATGCAACATCTGCGCGTGCGCATAACACAAAGCCAGAGCCTATGCGCACGCGCACGCAACATCTGCGCGAGCTCCATTATTATTACAGCCCGTAAGTCGCCTCACGCGCAGGCTTTATTATTATTATAGCTCGTAAGCCGCAACTCGCGCAAGCTTCATTATTCTTACAGCCCGTATGTCGCCTCACGCGCAGGCTTTATTATTCATACAGCTCATAAGACGCCTCGCGCGCAAGCTGTTATTATTATTATAGCTCGTAAGCCGCAACTCGCGCAAGCTCTATTATTATAGCTCGTAAGCCGCCTCACGCGCAAGCTTCATTATTCTTACAGCTCGTAAGTCGCCTCGCGCGCAGCTTTTTTATTATTATAGCTCGTAAGCCGCAACTCGCGCAAGCTTTATTATTCTTACAGCTCATAAGTCGCCTCACGCGCAAGCTTTATTATTCTTATAGCTCGTAAGTCGCCTCACGCGCAAGCTTCATTATCCTCATAGATCCGTAAGACGCCTCGCGCGCAGGCTTTATTATTCTCATAGATCCGTAAGTCGCCTCGCGCGCAGGCTTTATTATTCTCATAACTCATAAGCTGCCTCGCGCGCAAGTTATGTTACATTATTATCAAGATGCGCGCTCCATCTTTTATCAGGCCTCGCGCCACTATGATGCGTGCTATATCTTATTTATGCCAGGGCACCATCATTATCACAAGGACCGCAACATGTCACCATCATGGGGAAAAACCTCCAAAAACTCAGACAATAAAGACAAGGCCGAAGGAAAGGGAAAAAACCGCCCCATGACCTAACACACCTCATAAAGTCCAGCGCTCCACCTAGACGCTTGCGCGCCCAGGAGCAACGCTGGACTTGGGGGGCTTGTAGGGGTATGGTACTAAACCCGGTTTTACGACCCTAAATTTATTATGTTTGGCTTATTTTATTATATGGACTAATACAATGTTATTGGGCTGAGGGGGTTTTGTGGAGGTAACCCTAACTGGGCTAGGCCCATTAGGTACCATGATGGTGGCCATGAGACTCTCTATATAAGGAGGTCTCCACCTCCTTATTAAGGGGTCATGCTCAATAAGAGCCACCACCACTTTTTGTGTCTGTAAACAAGAGATCTTATGATTTCTTAGTAGTCACCTCCACACCCCCGAAAAACCATTGCAGGTCTCAAGCAGCCGGAGAAGAAGATCAAGACGTGGTTCATTCATCTCGAAAATCCGTGGAAACATCGTCATGGATCAGGTCAGATTCATTTCATGCTTCGACTGGTCCCACCACTCGGTTGAGATATGTGAGTGTGATGACGTGGAGGTGTATCTGGAAACACTGGTGTTGATGTATTGTGATGACCCGGTTAAGAAGATGCTGGGTGAAGGTGTGGTTAAGATACTGGGGTTGTTAAAGGTACGTGCTTGTTTATTTCTTGATTTTGATATTATTATTATTATTAGGTTTGATTAGTTTAGATTGATTGTAAAGTTTGGGTTTTTTATTGAAATTGATGTAGAATTGTATAATGTAGGTGCTAATTTAGGTTCCGAGTATGGTCTGTTTTGACCCTAGAAGTTAATTAGGCTGTTAAGTTTTGATCATGCTTGTAGGTGTGTGAATCAGTGTTGTAAAAATCGATTCTTGGTGGCAAATAATCGCTAATCGCTGGGCTGCTGGTGCGATTTCAACTAGTCGGCCTCTAAAATTGTAATAACTTAAAGGCTGTCAAAATTGGTCAAACTGCAGCCACTTTCGGTCAAAATCGTTGAATTATTTGAAAATTATTTGTTTCTTGATTTTGTTATTATTATTATTATTATTATTATTATTATTATTATTATTAGGTTTGATTAGTTGAGATTTGATTGGAAAGTTAGGGTTTTTATTGAAGTTGATGTAGAATTGTATAATGTAGGTGTAGGATTACACAATTCATGCTAATTTAGGTTCTGAAAATGGTCTGTTTTGACCAACAGGTCAACTAGGTTGTTTAATTTTGATCGTGTTTGTAGGTGCGTGAATCAGTGTTGTAAAAATCGATTCTTGGTGGTGATTAATCGCTGGGCTGCCAATGAGATTTCAACTTATCGGACTTTAAAATTGGTTATTGGTCCAAGGCAGTCAAAATTGGTCAAAACCGGTCAAAATCTATAAATTATTTGAAATTTCACTTATTAATATAATTCGATTAATAAGTTTGAAAAGTTATATATAAAGTTTGAAAATTTACATATAAAGCTCCAATCCGATTAATCGCTTGTCAGTTGTTGGTACTCCACTGTCTGTATGGCGCCTAGTGAGTTTTATAACACTGGTGTGAATTGTGATAAGTTTGAAAATTTACGTATAAAGAGGTACTCTACTGCCCGTCTAGCGCCTAACAGGTTTATAACACTGGTGTGAATTGTGATAAGAATATGGTAAATTAACATGTTTAGAGAAATATTTTGAGAAATTTGGATTCAGGCTACATCGATGTGGAATGACTGTTTTACCTTTGTTAATTGTTAGTAATCTCTTATTTATCTTTATGGATATGTGATTCATCGAAGTTAGTTTTCATGATAGAGATAATATTTGTTCAAATTGATGTAGAATTGTATAATTTAGGTGCAGAATTACACAATTCATGCTAACTTAGATTCCGAACATGATCTATTTTGACCCAGTAAGTCAACTGCCAACCAGTTGCTTAATTTGACGATGTTTGTAGGCGTGTGAAGTATGATGCATTAGAGTTAGGTCGATGTGATATGATCGTTTTACCCTTATTGGTAATCTGTTACTATCTTTATAGGTATGTGATGCATTAAAATTTGATGATGGAATATCATCATGTCTAGAATATCTAGAAGCAGTACCATGGTCAGAAGAAGAAGAAGAGAGAATAATATCAAATCTCAGTGAACTTCATCTTCACACCACTCATGAAGTCTTGCAAAGATTACCATTACACCCCTCAACATCTTCAAAACTCGATGACATCTTCTCGAGGCTCGTCACGGGAGTCATACACGCAAAAGACGAAAAAGCCCGTAAAGAAATGAAAACCCTAGTTTCACGATTACTCAAACAAGAATCGGATCAAAATTATCCCCAAAATAATCTCTCGAAAGAAACGCTTTACACCATATGTCACAAGTGTCTTAATTCCCTTATTAATTGCTTATTTGAAGCGACGTCTAATGATGAAAACCGAGGAGTCATGAGTGAAATAGGTCGTGTAGCCGATAATCTCGAATGGGTTGTCGATATATTAATCGAAAAGCAAATAAGCGAGGAGTTTGTTCAAATATGGTCGGAGCAAAATGAGCTTGCGATGCTTCATTCAAAAGTTCCAATAATGTATAGACATAAGATAAGCCGTATTACTGCACAATTATGTATCGCGATTGGTCGAGGTAACATTTTATTACCAAAAGAGACACGTGTGAGTTTGTTGTCGACGTGGTTGGACGCGTTATACGATGATTTTGGTTGGATGAAACGTGATTCAAGAACGGTGCACCGGAGAATGATTGAAGAGGTGTTGAGTAATATTATTCTTACGTTACCGTTATTGCAACAAGAGGCGTTTTTGATGAGTTGGTTCAGTCGGTTTCTTAAAAAGGGGGATGATTGCCCGAATATACAACGGGCGTTTGAGATATGGTGGAGGAGAGCGTTTGTGAGGCAGCCGGTGGCGGAGCCGCAGTTGCAGATAACCGTGTGTGATTACCCGAGTTGATTATGGTTAATGGTTTTGTAAGTTTTGTGTTGATTTTTGTAGGTGTTGAGAAATAATTTTGTACATATAATGAGTTTGTTGTTTTACGTTGTTTATTAATTTTATTTTTATTATGGTCTGTTATGGAGATCATTGTCTACTTTTGTTTATAATTATAAATAATCCAGCAATATTCTTTTGATGAGGAAAAAGAAAGAAGAGAAGGAACTGGGAGATCTAACACCTAATGATAGAGGTGCAAAAGAAAACCGGTTCTGGACCTGACCCGACCCTAACCGACCTGCGTGTGCAGACCCGCTGGAACCGGTTTCACCTATACCCGGTCAAAACCTCCCGACCCTACCCGAAAACCAATAAAAACCCGAAACCGGTTCTTACTCGACCTGGTTTTTGACCTTTTTTTTTACTAAAGAGAAAATGTAATTGTTATACTGGATTTGCTTCATCTTGCATTCTTGCTTATTAGTAGGTTATTTTGTTTACTTAGTAAATGGTGAAGTGTGAATTAATTGTTGGTTATATTTTTGTTATGTACCTGGGCCATTTCCTAAGAAATTCAAAGATGATATTCATGAGTCCAACAAGCTGCTTGAGCCCAAGAAGCCCATTGGCTAATTGCTTGCATGCATGCATGCTAAATGCACGTTTATTTTCTTTTGTTTATTTGAATAATAAATTGAGTAAGTCCAAGAGAGAATAATGGGATGCCAACGTTCTCTTCCTGGTTGTTAGGAACTAGATTTGAATTAGTTTTCATTGTTTTCTTATTTATAGTGTACTTGTTTGCATTATGGAATATATTAGAAAATTGTCCCATCTTATTCTCTTCTGCAACTCTCTAAATTCTTCTCTAGATTCCTTTTTATTTTCTTAGAGATTGACTCACTCAACGAGTTATTTATCACAAATCCAATTGGTCCATAACAATTTTGTGCCGAGTGTGATGCTAACACGGATTTATATGTATTTCCATAAAAACACCAAATAGGTTTTAACTTGCTATGTGTGTGAAATACAGGAAGATTATTACGTTAAAGCTTTAAAGTGGCAAAAAACCTATTACTCTAGAGTAATTTAGTTATGTAATACTACATCCAAATTGAAGTAGCGTGATAACTTTTTCGCTACTTAGGGCGGGGGGTGGTCAATCCTCCTCACACACCGCACCCAATTGTGGTGTGCCACATCACCAACCCCAAATCCATCACATTTTGATGGAATTTGGTAGGGGTGGCTGTGTGATGGTATCACTTGCAAACCCACACCCACCCAAACCCACTTTGCCGTCGTATAATTCCGGCCGGTATCACTTGCAAACCCACACCCAAATACCAATTCCAATACCCAAAATACCAATTCCAATACCCACACCCAAATACCAATTCCGGCGACCGCGACCCATCAATTCCGGCGACGGCATCACTTGCAAACCCACACCCAAATTGGTATAATTCCGGCCGGTATCACTTGCAAACCCACACCCAAATACCAATTCCAATACACAAAAAATTCCGGTGACCGCGGCCCATCAATTCCGGCGACGGCGGCGACCTCAACGGCTACCTGTTTAAATTCCAGATGTACTCCTTCTTCCCTGTTTTTTTCGGTGGTCCATCAATTCCGGCGACGGTCCTCCATCAATTCCGGTGACAGTCCTCCATTCTAGACCCCCCCCCCCTCAACGGCTACCTCCATCCAACGGCTCCCTCCTCGATTTCCACCCCCTCACTTGCGTGATGGCTATCACGCAACCATCCCCAATCACGCGTGAGCAATGACCGGCGGCGGTGTGCAAATTGCCATCACAGGTGATGAGGCCGGCTCACGCACCACCCCGCCCCCTCTTAAAAGCCTAGCGTAATAATAATTACTCTTGAGTAATTCTTTGTAGCGTGATTACTTTATTTACAAAAATATTACTGTGTGTTGTTTCCTTTGACCAGGTATTAAGCCGTAGGGTATGGACCATTTTTATTTGATCCTAACACTATACACACAAACATAAATTATTACTTAACTGAATAGAGCTAGTGGTAGGAGATTTGGGTTTTTCGGTGGAAACCAAAGTTCGATCACCACTTGTATCACTTTTGGTGGGGAGATTATAATAATGAAGAATTTGATATAAGCCTTGTGCAAGGTTGTCAGTTCGAATCCCGAGCCCACCTATGTTTTCGTCCCACTGTGTGTTAGGTCATAGAGTTATGCTCTTGTGCTGACACATCGACTATTAAGTGGCAGCCAAAGGTATAATTTCTCGGAGGAATGCCCAAATCAAACTTCGAAGCCAGCGTGGACCCGGTTAAAATAACATAGGATTGTCAGAGTGAGACAACATGACTCTTCAATTAGACGTGTGCTGTAGTCTAAACACAAGAAAATAACTGTTTAAAAACAATAAAATTAAAGCTATATATTAAGAATCGGATGTTTTAGGTTTCTAAAAGGTGAATAGATTTAAGAGTAAATATGTTTTTTAATCAATTATATAGACGAAGATTATAATTCCAAGGTAAGTGGTCCAAACAGATTAAATATGTTCAAATTCAAGTATTCAACCACATTATTATGGATTGGAATTCAAATAATGAAAACTAAATAAAAGACACTATGATGGAGGTAATTAAGGTGCATTGTTATTCTCATTTAATTCTTACTGTCAATCCTTCAATAACACCATGTCATGTTGTCTGTCCTAACACACTCATCATAATCACATATTTATAAATTCATCGTCATATATGGTACATGACAAAGAGTTTAGTCCTGTTTATTTTTTTTATTCTTATTCTTATTTTTTTTAAGGGAGAAACAAAAGTAAACTCAGTGAACAACTTTTAGCTCTTAATTTATGATTTTTGTTTTACACAGCGATGACGTGGAAATGAGATAAAAGTAGGAAAAAAAAAAGATTTTAATACACAAAAATGTCACAAAACACGAATATCTTATAATTTAATAATAGATATAGTGCAAAACATAATTAAATCTGATCATAACATTCATGATGTACATTGAAAGATTGTCTTAAAACTTTTTGTATCACAAGATTGCTAAGTACTAAATACTTTAATACTCACTCATAAAAACCTAAAAGTCTCATCCTCAAATCAGCATAATCTTCAATCATTTTGTGCTCACCTACATATTACATAAATTAGGCACAGTTAGCTATCATTGTGTTATAATTGTGGACTAGCTAGAAACTTAACTGACTGCCTACTTTTTGAAAATGGTAAGAAGAAGAAGTGTTTTTAATACAAACATATATAGCATCATCTTCAGATATATGATCCATATGAAGAATTGAGAATCCATCAACTTTTTAAATTTTTTTGACGGCAAACTATACACTACTCCTAAATTACATCATTTAGTTCTAAAGTAACGTCATCCCAAGTATCAATAATATTATTTAGTAGATCTATGAAGAAGATTTTTAATACGCCACAAATGAATATCAGTATTTTTCTTGTGGAACTATCAAAAACTAATCGAGTGATGAGCACGTTGAGGTTTATTTATAAGAAATTTTTAAATTTTGATTTCCTAAAACTCGACAAACCATATTTAATGCTTATATATACATACTCTAATTAACTTTATGGCGTTTATAAGTTCGTAAAATAACTGAAACGGACAAACTGAAATTTGATTATTAATTATGAAATTATGTACAAATCCTTGGGCTAAAAAGAGGAAATAAAGCATCTATCAAAAACTTTTTGTAATAAACTATTTGTGGTACGTTCTCTTGACATAAATACAAACATTGTACAAACAAATGCCTACAAAACTATGGTACCAAAAAATTGGAAAATGTGAAGTTATAAAGAATGCGGGTCCAGAAATAATAGGGGGGTTGGAAGACAAGAAATAGATGTTATTCATGGCATCTCCAAAATAATGGATAGTTATTTTCTGAAAAGAAACAGTAATATATAATGCACATAACTAACACTCGTGCCTCATCTACATCTTGTATCAGACATTAATTCACGAGTCTTACATTTACTTTTAGGCGCTAAAAGAATTATTGTCTCAGCTATCAGAATTCAACACATGTCTCCTAATTTTAAGGTATGGGCCCACGCCAGGACCATTTCACAATCTTTAAGCATGGGCGTCAAAATGGAAAGAGCACCCATGGTTGTAAATTAATAGATCTTTGGCTTACCGGTATCAAAGAGTTAAATCAGGTTTTGTATTTTCAAAGGGTAAACTCGTTAGGGCAAAATAAAAAATAAAAATGAAAACGTCGCTGAAAAAAGATAATTTATTTATTAATAGAGATATCCAATATCCTTATATTCTTATTTTTACCATTTGAAGTTGCTTTGTGATATTACTTAAGGTTAGGGGTGCAAACGAGCCGAGTCGAGCCCGAGCTCGATTAGGCTCGAACTCGGCTCGTTTAATTTATACGGAGCTGAGCTCGGCTCGTTTCGAACTTTATTTTCAAAACTCAAGTTTGTCTCGTTAGTAGATTTTCAAGCTTTGCTAGTAAACTATTTATTAATTAATTTTTATATGTATATAACTTATGAATTTTTTTTAATTATAATTTTATAAATAAATAATATTTATTATTTAGTTTTTTTCATAACAGTGTATATATATATATATATGTTAATAATTATTAAATATATATATTAAAAAACTATACAAATGACATGCTCGTTTAGGGCTGTAAGCCGGTTCGAACTCGATAAGTGAAGCTCGGGCTCGTTTATTAAACGAGCTTACTTTTAGACTCGAGCTCGATTAAGCTCGGCTTGATCGAGTTTTTTACGAGCGGCTCAACTCGTTTGCACCCCTACTTAAGGTGAGTGTGAAAAGAGGTTTTGTTTGTGACATCTAGCAGAAATTTATGATTTCAGCATCTTATTATTTTAGTCATCATGTTAAGAAAGTATGACTAGTTTCATAGATCTTCTCAAAAACTTGGAGAGGTATAATATGACGTTATATAAAATTATGTTTAAGAGCCCCTTCGAAAGAGTGGTGAAGTGTGCCCCATTTAACAGTAAAATCCTTAAATGTGAAAGTTTGTACGTGTTAACTGTTAACTGTCATTTTGAGGGATTGATAGTATTTCACTATTTCTATACAGATAAAAGATGAGTTGAAAATTACATACGACAATATTTTTTAATTTATGTCTAGTAGTTTTCGGCATGCGATGGAAGTTTAGACCGAGTGTTTGGGGCATGATCACCGAAAAGAAACTGTTAACATTCATATCAGTAGGGAAAAACCAAACCATTAGCGCATGAACACTCTAAAAGATATTGTTATCACTCATGATCAAATTTTTAACCTTGTTGGGTTGTCTTGGTTGAAAGACAACAGACTAGCTTGGGTGTAAGAGTGAGCTAGTCAAGAGCTTAGCATATACACTAATATGTGTTCTATTATAGGCAAGAGCTTACTTCTATATATGAACCATTTTACAATGCCGTGGGTTGAAATATATGCTTGCTAATTGTTTACATGTAAACTTTCTATTTAGTTATAGTTGCATTGTTTACAAAGATTGCCTAATATTCAAAAGTGCATATACAAGTTTGTGTGTCAAAAATGAGTATTTGAACCAAAGAGGACTTTTTTAGAAGGAAATGATCTTAGATTGGTTTTCGAATGAGTATTTCAACCAATATTATTCCCAAAGCTTAAACTTAGGTGCTGTTTGTTTTTTCAGAGGTAAAATGTCTGCAGCCTGCGGACCACATCTACAACAGAAGAGGTGGACCAAACCTCTGCAATCTGCAAAAACAAGACTGTTTTTTAACGTCTAACAATTGCACTAATAACAATTGAACTATTATGCAAAGTAATCAATTTTTACAAACATTTAATCGGTTTCTACAAACTTAATTTCATCATTTAAATTGAAAAAGGGCAATCAAGTAAATTGCATTCGTGCATATTAGAAAAGGAACACCACAAACCAATATTGTTGACCAATATTCTCTATTCAAGATTATCTCTCACCATAAACCTTCGATGGCAATCACTACAAACATGATGTAAGCAAAAAACCAATTTATTATGGGTTTTCAAAAATTGTCTTTATGTACACGTACAATTTCACACCTGCTCGATCTTGTATCTTGCATCTATTTCTCAACTAGGGTTAATATTTTTTGGTTTATTTTAGATTGATCTTTACAGCAAATAAGTCATGGTGGGCGGCGGCCGTGGTGGGTGGAGGAGACTGCGGCGGCCGTGGTGGGTGGAGGAGACGGTGGCAGAGGTGGCGGAGGTGGAAGGGAGGTGGCTGGGAAGTGGAGGTGATAGAGGGAAGGAGAGGATGAGATTAGGGTTTGAGAAGATGAGAGTCTGATGAAAAATATGTGTGAGAAGAGGCTAGAAGTGGCTGAACCATGTCTGCACTAGGAAGTGGGTGCGCAGACGTTTTTTAATGAAACACCTTCGGAAAAACAAACAGTCTACAAAGGGCAATGTCTGCGCGGCGCAGACAGAAGATGCCAGGAAGCTCTTTTGGGAAAAAACAAACACCACCATAGAAATCAACAGTGTAAGCTAATCCAATTTAGCACGTATATTTTCAGTCAAGTTGATATAATTTATCAAAGGCTGATTGGAAAAATGCAAGTTTTTTGTAGGATGCGCTAGTTAATTCAAGGTTGTGCACCAACAACCATGTGAACATTATAAACTAGCCTTAAATAAACAAAACTTTGCACGAGGAAACCATGAAACATTTGCTAGTTGGTGCGTATTGCAAACTCGGTTTGGGTCGTGTTTGTGTCAATGGTTCAAATCCTCACACATCTTTGTGTTTTAACTTTTAAGTTAGAGACATATATTATGGAATATTGGAGTTTCACTACTGGTAATAAATAATAAGATTTTCAATAACGTCACCATCTTGACTCGAGGAATCATTGAAGATATATGCAAAAACTTTGGGTTACCTTAACAATTCCAAAAACATTTCCATTGACAGGAAGAACTGATGTAGTTTCTAAGTAACTTAAAACTTTTAATATATAATCATACAAAACTCGTCTTTTAAGTACCTTCCATTGGGGCAGACTTAGGGTCCAAGTTTATCGAAATCCACTGAGTTTCAGAATTTTAATAGAATGACTATATACAAAAAAGTGTAATGAGATCCTATGTTGCATACATATATATAGTAACCCGTATGGTAGGGGTGAGCATAAAACCGATTAACCGAATCGAAACCGAATAACCGGAAAAACCGAACCGAAAAAAACCGAACCGAAGCATTAACCGACGGTTAATTTTTTAGTTTTTCAAAAACCGATTTTTGGGTTTAGGTTAGGTTATCCATTTTAAAAAAACCGAAAAAAGCCGAACTGAACCAATTAATCGAACTTATGTTTTCTACGTGTTTTTTTAAGATGTTAAGACCAGAAAAGAATCTACCATAATCATGATGAAGATTATGGTGATGAATAAGACAATGAATGAAGATTCGGGAAACATTTGGTTTTTTTTTATTAAGAACGTTGTTGAATTTTAAACTATACTACTTAAACAACTTTGTATTTGTTTGGTTCCACATAACATGTTCCTATTTTTGTATTTTGAATTCAATATGTATGAGGTATTCTATTTATTTGAATTCTTTTTTTTTTGTAATGTCCTCTCAATAAATAAAACCGAAAATAACCTAAACCGAAACCGAAAATAACCGAAAACCAAATAACCGAAAACCGATTGGTTATTATTCTAAAATAACCGATAGCTTAGGTTTAGGTTTGGGTTTCACCCAATAACCGAACCGAACCGAACCGTGCTCACCCTACCGTATAGAAATATGTATAAGGGTTCTAATGGTTAAGGCTTGGTCTCCCTTATGTTTTTTTAAGTGATCTTCCATCTCGGTTTTGATTTGTTTGATACATAAACTGAATTGTCAATTGTGGGTTATTATATTTAGTTGAGTATCAACTGATTGTTCATCACTGATTAGTATAAGTATTACGATTTAGGGTTATTATATTTAGTTGAGTATCAATTGAATATTCATAGGAATTAGGGTTGTTAATTTTATGGATAATTAGTTTTAGGGTTTAGGACTTTAGGTGGAATTTATATTCCTGAATCTAAAAGCAAGAAAAATTTTAGGCGATTCCATCCTGGCCCGACACATATCATTAAACTGACCCAAACTGTCGAATCAAGCCAGAAAGTTTTATGTTTGGTATCTAAAACCAGTGACATAATTAAAAAAAATCCGGAATCCATCATTACTTTTCAAATAAAATATCGTAATTATTGCACACACAATATATAATATAAAAACAGAAAAAAACATATATAATATTGAAGTTCTAGAGCTAATATCGGTGGTTGTAAGATTACTGATTTTCTGATGGTCCTGCGGGGCGCGGGCTGCGACCACAGAGTAAGGTTTTAAAGTTTTGTCTTTCTTGCTCCTCTTTTTATTGCCTTACCGAAAATATTGAATAAATTTATCATAATATAGCAATTCTCTTCATTACTTGTTGTATTTATTAGAATTCTATTTGAACTTTTTATATATATATTTTTGCTGCAAAATAAGCTAGGATCTGGTAACCAAAAGCTACTTGAAATATTTTTGTACTGTACCTGACGAGGTATGGGCAAAAGATCTGACTAAAGATACGACAGCTTATTGACAACAGTATGGCGAGCAGCATGCTCTTGTACTGTATGTCACTATTAGCCGCTGCCTACTCACCAACTCCTGTCATACCACGTGCATAGCCGGCAGTTGGTGGAAAAGGAATAGTACACAGCAGGCCTGGTCACTATCAGCCGCTGCCTACCCACCAACTAACAGCAGGGCACGTGCGTAGGCCACAGTTGGTAGAACAAGAATACTATTCAGCCGGCCACACCTCCTTGGAAACCTACCTTCGGCTATAAATACCCCAAATGGTATGATCATCTCATCTTATCACATTATCATCATATTATACCTGATATCTGCTCTAGCAATCTCTTAATATACATTTATATTCAAGAGCAATCTAGTCTGATTCTCACGCCGGAGGGTGGTCACAAGGAGGAACCCCCCCTTCTCAGTGACGAGCTCACAGTGTCTGTTTTGCAGGTTATCAGAAGAACCATCTTTGCCGGGTCTAACCCCTCGTGGGAAACACCTATCTAACCCCCAGGTTATCCGTAATCTGCCCAGGGTCCGGTTAGTGTTTCTTCATTGGCGCCATCCGTGCATAAAAGCTAGAACTTCATTTCTTTTCAGTTTTTTCAAACTTCTGGAAAGATGGTTAAAGAAACTCCGGTAACCACAACCCCAGCTACTGGGGGGAATACCGGCGACTACACAGTTTTTACGAACACTACCCCGGTTACCCAAGCAGGGGCAAGTGCAGTAAATTTTACGAACACTACCCCAGTTACCCAAGCTGGGGCAAGTGCAGTAAATAATCGCTCACTGGGATTCACTGATACCCGGTTAGAGAGAGAACGAACGAGGCTCCCCCGCCAAACACTCGATGAAGTTAAAGCGTGGGCGGAGGCACGTCAAAAAGAATTCCAAGCCGAGTTGGATGAACGCTTACGTTCACTCCAACAGCCTGAGGAATTCGGAGAGTACTGGGACAATGATTCGGAGGAATCCGATACCGACGCGAACCCTCGCCATAGGGCAAAAGGGAAGCGTAAGGAAACGGACTCCCAACCGAGAAAGAATTTTGAAGAAACCTTCAAACCAAAAAACACAGGTGGAAATCCACGTGACTTCTCGAAAACATTTACACCAACTGCTGCAAAGGCGGGAACGTCCAAATTTGCAAGGGACATTGCGGAAGCAATCGTCCCGAAAAGTGCCAAACAGATGTCTAACATCGGCACTTACGATGGTATATCTGATCCAGACGATCATTTGAACAGGTTCATAGCGGGGGCAACCGTCAGTAGTTGGACGGAACCTACGTGGTGTTACATGTTCCAAATGACGCTTGTTGGGGCTGCTAGAGCGTGGTTCGATCGTCTACCGGTCCACCACATCTACGGTTGGGAAGACTTCCAGCAAAAGTTTAGCCAACACTTCAGCCAGCAAAGAAAGTATACCGAGGAACAATGGACAATCCTCAAATGCATTCGAGAGGAAGATGAATCTTTGCTAGACTTCATCACTCGCTTCAACTCAAAGAAGCTAAGCCTGGGTAGTATCAGCGAAGATCTTGTTCGCGCTGCTTTCATCCAGGGCGCGAACGACCCAGAGCTCATCCGCACCTTAACGGGTAAAGATGGCATGCCATCCACATGGGATGCCATCATGACAGCAGCAAAACGCTTTGCGGAAACGGAGAAGCAACTGGGTAGAGATCTCCCCCAGAGCACAAACCTCTACACCCAGAAAACAAGAGAAGACAACGTCCTTACCGCCCGATTAAACAAAAAGCGGAAGCTAGGCATTTGGCAGTCAAGGGTAAACTTTGACACCTCATCCGGCTTGCAACATCGGTTAGGCGGAAGGGATAACGTACAATCGAACCAGAACTCTAGATGGACGCCACTCACCAAAAGCGTCACCGAGATATTCGCCACTGAGGAGCTCCCATGGCCAAAGGCTCCAATAATCCGACATCGTCACAATGCTGATCGGAGCAAATACTGTGACTTTCACAGGACAAAAGGCCACAACACTGAAGAATGCATAGACGTAAAGGACATGGTCGAAGCATTTGTCAGAGATGGGACGCTCGCGCACCTCGTGGAGCAATGAACGCTGAGCAGGCTGATGCGTGTAGAACCCCAGCTGGGGAAAACACGAATAAAATTGCAGCTTCAATGTGGAGACTACATGCTGCGTAAAGAACGAGATCCCGAACCAGGTATCGGCTCGATGGCACTCCCATCCCAACAACATGGAAGGGAGCTCAATTACACAGTTTGCATGTAGATCAATTCCAAATTTGTAAAGAAAAGGCCCAGAGCCACTTCTAATGGAAATGATTCTCCTTAGAACATCGACGCTGATGATTTTACATTTATACTTTATGAACTTTCAACACTGATATGCCGGTTTTCACCGCATAATTACGTGGAAAGTCGTTGCGTGGGGAAGGCGGCAAAACCCGCATAAACCCAAAAAACGGAAAACCTTCACGCAGGTCAGTTAAAGGTAAAGTTCAGTCATCCCACTAAATGAAAGTGCCGGTCTATCCGCATGAATCATGATAGAGGAAACTGAACACTAACCTATTAACAACCGCGCGTCGAACGGTTAATTTATTCAACACTGATGCCGGTTTTCACCGTATACATAAGTGTGAAAGTCGTTGCGTGGGGAAGGCGGCAAAACCCGCATAAACCCAAAAAAACGGCAAACCTTCACGCAGGTCAGTCATAGGTAAACTTTGGTCAACTAAATGAAAGTGCCGGTCCTAACCGCACAAATCATGAGAGGAAACCGAACCTACTGACAACCGCGCGTCGAACGGATAACTTATTCAAAACAGAGAATTTCTAACAAAAGGATGAGGAAAACCTACACGCAGGTTAGATGTAGGTAAAGTTTAGCCATCCTACTAAGTGCAAGTGACGGTCCTACCCGCACAATCACGAAAGAGGAAGCAAAACTTCAACCTATTATCTGCCACGTTCAAAGGTTAACTTATCCTAAACACTTAGAAATTTCAAAAAAGATGAGGAAAACCTACACGCAGGTTAGATGTAGGTAAAGTTTAGCCATCCTACTAAGTGCAAGTGACGGTCCTACCCGCACAATCACGAAAGAGGAAGCAAAACTTCAACCTATTATCTACCACGTTCAAAGGTTAACTTATTCTAAACACTTGGAAAATTGTTAATTTAAACTAAAGTATGCAAGTCATATAACGTTTATAAAGCAAGGAATCCAGTGAAAATAGCGGTCTTACCCGCACAAAGATTTATATTTCATAATATTCATTGAGAATGGCCGGGTAACTACCCGCCTACAAGAATATAAATCTATACAAGCTAAACCTATCCTAGCAGTGGGAAGGGATCTTCAGGATCAAGCTTCAGGGCCACTTCCACTTGGACCAGCACCATCAGTAGAGCGTGGCAGTTCAAGGAAAGTTTTAAGGATAGCTAGCCCATCATCAGCAGCAGCAACTTCGTTCACCTTCTCCACCACCGGATGCGGGAAGGCGGCATACTGATTCACTGCTTGGTCGTATACAGCTTCAGTATCCAAATCAAATAAAGGGAAGTTGGAAGGCGGGATGCATTTCTCAACGAACCCTAGACCAAGCAGGAAGCCGGCCTTTTCCCCATCCTCGTGAGAAGCGTTGAGGGCTGCGCTCATAGCATCGTCATAAGACGTCTCCATGAAGACTCGATGCACAACCTACAAAAAAGAAAATATACAAGTATCAGAACCTTTTCTATTTACAAAGAAAAGCGTAAAGACATGAAAAGCATACCTGAGACAACGCTTCTCGAAGAAGCCATTCCTTGGCAACCAGAGCCTCCTGGAGGGCAGCTTGAGCTTCGTTACGGGCGCGTTCGGCTTCACTCTTGTTGAGGTTGGCAAGCAACACTTCTTTAGCCGCAGCCTCTTCAACGCCCTTTAGCTTCCGCTCAGTGTGGTCAAGCACCCCCCTCTGGTCCAAGATCTCTTGGAGCTTTTTGGCGTCTTCCATCGCCAAGGCATCATGAGCCTGCTGGAGAGCCTCTAATTTGGCTTTAAGCTCCTCATTCTCCACGCGTAGAGGCTCAGCAACAGCTTCAGCCTTGGTGGCCCTCTCGGTTGCGTTCCTTGCAGTTTCCTTAGCCAGCCGAAGCTGTTCGTTAACAGCTTGGGCAGCCTTGGAACGGGCCTCGAGCCGGGCCTGAACTTCAACCTCGAGGGCCTTGAAGGCCTTCTCCTTTTCCGCAGCCACTGCGGTAAGCTTTACGTTCTCCTCCCGGACAGCCCGCGCCCGAGCTACTTCTTGAAGGCGAGCTGCTTTTAACTTGTCGTTTTCACGACAAAGAAGCTCGACTCGCGGCTGCATCCGGGCCAGGAGAACCCGAAGCTCATTGGTTAGCCTACCCTCCTGGTAGCTAGCCATGGCTTCCCCCAACGCACCACTGGGAGCTGCGTGACGAGCCCACTCCACGCACTCCACAGGTGTGCGAAGGGTTGTTCCTCGGCGGATGTTCCATCGTGGAACATACACTTCATTGGAATCCGACACTGCAAAAAACATAAAGCAGTTAGGAAAAGATGATAAAAATATGAAAATGGCCAAAAGAACCCTACGCACCTGTATGGTCAACAACAGGCCGATAGCCGCCGAACCCATCACCTGAACCCAAAGGAAATCCATCCAAGAGGTCAGGCAGATGGGAAGGAGGCAGAGGTTGGCGATAAGCCCCATGCATACCTGAAGGATTGGCCGTCGTTGCCGATGACGGAGGAGGCATGGTAAAAGCCGCCGCGGTCGCCGCTGCGGAATCCGCGGCAAAAGTAACCGCCGGCTCAGTGAAAGATGCGGTAAAAATGGCACTGACAGCCGACGGTGATGTCATAACAGCTGGAACAGTCGGCTCAACGGAGTGAGCAACTGAACCAGCGGAAGCAGGCGCAGGCGCAGCCGCCTGGGTCGTCGCCTCAGGTAGGCTGACCAAGCCTACCGTCATGGGCGGAGGGGTACTCCTCTGCGCTCCATCCTGGAATGCGTCAACATCCACGCCTGCACAAAGAAGAAGTATTAATGATGGAAAGCTATGAAGTTAAAAATAAAGTTTGTACTTACGGGTTTTCTTGAGCCTAAAAGTGCGGACAGGCGGGGATGAACCCGATGGAGCCGGCCTCTTCACGCCACTCACCATTGTTATCCTGGGCTTTCCGGAGGTGACAGTCGTCGCAGCCTCCGGAGCGGTGGTCTTATCACCACCGGGGTTCCCCGCCACCTCCTCGCTCTCGGCCTCTGAGTCAGACCGAGGCACCGGATCGGCAGTGGAGGCCACCTTATCCTTCCCCTTCCCGCCGGCAGCCTTCTTCTTCCGCACCAACGGAGGACCATCTGCGGATTCCTCATCAGAACATAAGATTAGAGGAATTCCAGCAGAGGTTTCAACATTGAGGGGTCGAGGGTTGAATAGCGCCTTACCTGGCCGCCTGGCGCTCAGGATCTCGTGGCCTAGCGGGTAGACCTCCACGAACCGATCCGCCGTCTGTTCAAGGATGGGCAACTCGTTCTCATCTAGAGCACGAGTACCCATCCGAGCGGGACTGTCAGCCTCCCGCGGATACAGGAGCGACTGCAAGTCGTTCCCCTCTGAAATAAACAGGAAAGAAGTTAGAAGAGATTCTAAATCAACAAAAAGAAACAGAGCATACCGTAAGGAACAGAGTTCGAACCGTATTCAAGGACGATTGGGATCTTTTGCGCATCCGCATCCTTCCACACCCGGCTCATCCCGAGCATCACCATCCCGGACTCCGCAAACCGGTAAACCGGAGATTGGACTCGGGATATCTTCGAGAACCATTCCGCCTCCTGGTAGTTGGAGGCGTGAAGGCTGGGAAGTGCTTGCCCATTCTTGAATTTCATGGCAAGAGGGATGGCGCGAGCGGAGATGTAGAAGAACTCCCGCTTCCACGAACGAAGACTGCGCTCGGTTGCGCAAATCTTCAAACCCTTGATTCGGGTTATCAGCGTATACCACCCCTGGATGCACCTCCAAGAGTAGAAGGTCATCAGGCGGTCGACGAAGGGCTCAATGCCCAGAATCCGGCACACCCACTCGAAGTGGCGAATCTTCGCGATCGCCATCGGGTGCACCTCGGTCAGGTGCACACCGTGCCTCTCCAGGACACGGTACACAAACTTTGTCAAAGGGAACCTAAGATTCCCATAGACAAAGAATGCAGCATAAACCCCGATCTTGCCTCTGGGGGCATCATACACCGTCTGATGGGGTTCAGGAAACTCAGGCTCGAGAGACTCGAGCATGAACTTCCTGACGATGTACTGATACAGATCGACAGGCAGAGCACACTGGCACTCGCCAGCAGTACTCTTGTCATCGGCGAACACTCCAGCCTCCTGGGCTGTAGCTTCGAGATCGTGAGAAGACATCTTGCAGATGAAAGAAGAAAACGATTTCAAGAGAATGCTCAGCTGAAAAGGTGAGTATTCGCCGGAAATCGTTTTGAAGATGAAAAGAAAAGTGAAAGTGTGGATTACAAAGAACCCTCTCCCCATTTATATACTAATCGCAATTAATGCGATGAATTTAATGCGGAAGAGAGAGAAATCGAATGTGCAATGAAACTATGACACGTGGCAAAAAGCAAGCTGGCAACAGCTGTTGAAAAGACGCGTACCATTAATTTCGCGGCCACGCGCCCGAAAAATCGGGCCCACGCGCCTGAAAAAGCGTCTGGAATGACCATGTACTGTCACATCACCATAACTTCCTGCACGTCCTGACACAGTCAGAAGAAACCGTCGCACGACGTTTCAGAGGTTTGGACTGTTCTTATCCTTTCACCAACCCTTCGAATTTCAAAAATTCAGAAAAATTCAAAAGTAAGCGGGAAAATACCCCTTATCTTGGCAACAAAGTAACCATAAGACGGATGCGGGTACAGTGTTAAGGCAAAACCCTTCACATACCTAGCACCCGCAGGGAATTGAAGCCAAGAATACCTTGGCAACCAAGTAACCATAAGACGGATGCGGGTACAGTGTTAAGGCAAAACCCTTCATATACCTAGCACCCGCAGGGAATTGAAGCCAAGAATACCTTGGCAACCAAGTAACCATAAGACGGATGCGGGTACAGTGTTAAGGCAAAACCATTCACATACCTAGCACCCGCATGGAATTGAAGCCAAGAATACCTCGGCAACCAAGTAACTATAAGACGGGTGCGGGTACAGTGTTAAGGCAAAACCCTTCACATACCTAGCACCCGCAGGGAATGGACGCCAGGAATACCTTGGAAGTAAAGTAACCGTAAGACGAGCGCGGGTACAGTGTTAAGGCAAAACCCTTCACATACCTAGCGCTCCGTAGGGAATTGAAACCAAGAAGGACCTTCTGGGCAATGCTTGCGGAAACGGGAATAACATCCCCGCATAGCGGGAACGTCGAGAACTACATTGTTTGAAGCTCCAGGATGGAATTGGTGGTTTTAACATAATTGATCACTATGTTCAAAACTACCAAAACCTCATGGAGAATCCACACAAGTGGGACTCAACGCTCCTGACTTGCGAGGAGGTTACAGACCTACCCGCATCATACCCAAAGATCAAGCAGGAAAGTCGGGAATTTCTGCAAAAGGACTTCCGCGGGAAGAATCCCCATGGAAAACCTTTAAAATAAACCATTTTCAAAACCCTTTGCTTAAGTCCAAAAGTTCACCTCACTTTATTAAACATTCATGAGAAGAACATTGGACTGGGGGGACTTGAAGAGGTAGGTCCCAGCAGAGCCCAGTTGGACCCGCAAGACTCACCTTGAAGAGAGACGTCTGCGCAGAAACCAACTGGATCCGCAGGACCCACCATGCTCAGAGACGTGACGTCCTTACGCGCAGTACGCAAGCTGTTCCCGCAGGAAATGCCTCCCAATGGTGAAGTACTCTGCCTGTTCCCGCAGCTGCGGATACAAGCCATCAGGGAAGGCCACCCGCGCAGCAAGGCTATACACACAAGGCACTTAGCTCTCAATCACTCAGTTGTCACTTGAAGGAATGAGCAAAGCCGGGAACAATCCCGCACAAAGGCGGGAGGGGGAATACTCCCGCCCAAAAGCCAGTCCGTACGATACGGGAAGATCTTTTGCACTGTACCTGACGAGGTATGGGCAAAAGATCTGACTAAAGATACGACAGCTTATTGACAAAAGTATGGCGAGCAGCATGCTCTTGTACTGTATGTCACTATTAGCCGCTGCCTACTCACCAACTCCTGTCATACCACGTGCATAGCCGGCAGTTGGTGGAAAGGAATAGTACACAGCAGGCCTGGTCACTATCAGCCGCTGCCTACCCACCAACTACCAGCAGGGCACGTGCGTAGGCCACAGTTGGTAGAACAGGAATACTATTCAGCCGGCCACACCTCCTTGGAAACCTACCTTCGGCTATAAATACCCCAAATGGTATGATCATCTCATCTTATCACATTATCATCATATTATACCTGATATCTGCTCTAGCAATCTCTTAATATACATTTATATTCAAGAGCAATCTAGTCTGATTCTCACGCCGGAGGGTGGTCACAAGGAGGAACCCCCCCTTCTCAGTGACGAGCTCACGGTGTCTGTTTTGCAGGTTATCAGAAGAACCATCTTTGCCGGGTCTAACCCCTCGTGGGAAACACCTATCTAACCCCCAGGTTATCCGTAATCTGCCCGGGGTCCGGTTAGTGTTTCTTCAGGTAACCAAAAGCTACTTGAAATATAATACGTAGTGTGCGTATATATATATATATATAAACATATGATAAGTTATATATTACAATGATTATATATTTGGCTAGTTGCTATGAACACTGGACTCTAACCAAACATTAGTTTATAACTATAGTTAATAAAAATCAAACACCCAATATTCATAAGAAGTCATGCATGGCTTAAGAATTGCAAAAAAATACACACGCCATTTTACTAAATAATCATAACTTTAAAATACTAAAGTTCTTCTTCACCAAAATGATAAAATTAGAAGATTAGTCTATGAATACTTCTTGATCTCGAAGATGGAAGACGACGTATCGAACGACTGAGATGTAAATATAAAGCAATTAAGAATGGCTCTCGGAGTCTCGATGCTCTGCATGAGGGATGCTCACCAACAAACCTATATAATTTGATTTTGCTGTTAGTTATCCATATATATATATATATATATATATATATATATATATATTTTCTCATTATATAAAAACATAGATATTACATCAACATAGCAGGTAGGCGGGCTATCCATATATTTAAAAGCTTTACTTATTACATACAAATGTCAATGCTATATATACATATAAAAAGATATTGAACTAATTACTTGTCCATTTTTGTTTTACTTGTAAACTTATTTATATATATTATCATATGTAGGAAATATACCTACACATCTATATGCACATAACCTCTATACATATATATATATATATGTTACAATTATGTAAATGCCTATAGTTTACTTTTTATCCATCGTATGTTATTTTTAAACTCTTTCTTCTAACAAAAAAAATATCCATATATGTTAATTATATGCATAAAATATATTATATATCTATTTCCATTTCAAAAAATGGACCATCATGGCTCATCAACTCAAGTTATCACTTCAGTACCCCTTCAACTCCCCACCCCTCTATAAATACATCATCTTCAAAACTTACGTACACAATAAAAAAACAAACAAACACCAAAAGAAAGAATAATGACATCAGGGCAGGCGCGGGAGACGACAACTGGCGGTGGTGGTGGTGGTGGAAGCAGGTGGTCTCCAACGCCGGAGCAGGTGATGATGCTAGAGGGAATGTATAGAGGCGGCCTAAAAACACCAACGGCAACTCAGATACAACAAATCACCGCAAGATTGTCGATTTACGGCAGAATTCAAGGCAAAAATGTGTTCTACTGGTTTCAGAATCATAAGGCTCGTGACCGTCAAAAGCTTAGAAAGAAATTGATGGTGTCGTATCAGCAACACCGTCTTTATCCTGTTCATGATCATACGTTTCTTCCTATTCATCAGGTATTACATGATATATTTGAAAACATTTAATTCCTTATCATGTTTTGTATGTGTTTTCATGCATGCATATTGTATATAAAACGTCTATACCTTTAAAAGGTGGCCAAATTTTCAAGCTTCTACACACACACATGGTCGAGATACTGTACAATAATGTCTTAACGTACGATAGGTACGCGAGACGCTCAAAGGCAAAAAACAAGGCAAAAAAAATACTAAAACACTCAAAAAACGCTAAGCCGGAACCTAAAACGCTTAGTCAAAACTAAAACGCTCAAAAACGTGTTTCGCGAAAAAAGTAAAAAATTGATCCATTAACGATCCAAAACTGTTTTTTTCGGTGAATCGATGATTAATGGGTATGTATTGATGATTCCGAAATGCTGGGATATGATTTCATGAATCGATTCGTGAAAAAAAGGATTCGCGTACCTATTGTACGTTCAACTATTATTGTATTGGATCTTTTGCCTATATATACATACGTATATATATATATGTATATTTGTGTATGTGTATGTATATGTGTATATACACATAACATAGAAAAGCTTTTATGAAATTTTAATTTGGATATATACTGAGAAGATGATAATTTTTCAACGCCGTCTTTTATATATTTGTTACTTTTTTTTTGTCACCTACGTGATTTGAACTCAAGACAAAACATTATCTAACTCTTTAATACAATTAGGCAATAGTTAACGTCTCTCTTAAGTATTCACTCATTCATGCTTGTTTGGTGGTTTAAATTTTGAAATACTTTTTTAGTTAAATTTTTTGATAGTGAAAAGTGATATCAATATATATTACATAAGAGCAAAAACAAAGAAATTAGTGAGATCAGGTGAGGTGACTGAACTATAATTTTATTTCAAGAAAAGAAATGGAACACCCTCCTGTCTAATGTTTGAACTTGGTGGCGACTGGCGATGTACGTAGGATTTTTATCTTTGAGTTTTTTTTATAGAATTGATGATAGAGAGCCTCCGGTGGCTCTTATACCATCTACGATGGCATCAATTGATTATCATCGAATAATGTATAACAATATATAGAGTGATGTGCAAACCCAAGATACCTCTTATATATACAGGCTCGTAATAATAAACCTGATATTCACTACGCCTATGATCGATCATATATATGCTTTTTATGCATTAACATTGAATACCAGCCTATTACGAGTTTATTACTATTTAAAGTGTGAGTTAAAATCCTAAATTTCCCTAACAATTTCGTGTGTAATGTGTGAATAGGTTACTGCTGGAGTTGAATATTCACCAAAATGCAACCCAATGATCAACAATTGGAAGGTTGATCAACTCATGTGTGATTGCCAACAAATGACAATGATGATGGATCATCCATATTGCACAAAAGAACCACCAAAAACCCTACAACTCTTCCCACTCACCAACACAGATCTCAAAGAAGCTGATGATCAATCCACCACCTCCAAGTCACCTTAATTAATCTACTTTGACTCACAATTCTTGATCATATAATAATATATACTTAATGATGAAAATCAGTTAAGCTCATCTAGGGTAGGGTCATGATATTATTATATTTATAAGTTATGTGTTTCTGTATTAATGTCACTTGGTCTTATAAAGTTATAATAAACTATAAACTATAGCATTGAATATGTTTTTGTAGATGGGATTGAAGTGTCTATTTCATATTAATCCTGGACTGGAGTATTCAGTGGTCGGGATTGGAGCGTGTGTGTGTGTGTTGTGTTTCATAGTTAAGACACAATAAACATGACAATTAGGAGACGTGTAGTACTTTATGTTTTGCATAGACATGTCGTTACTAAGTCAGTATTAATTACTTGGCTTACAAGACAGACAGCAGCAAAGCAAAGTAATTGTAGTTGATGCAAATGCAACCCTACGTACAGTCCATTTAAAATGTTTTATTTTGAAGTAAAGTATAATATTTAAAATATTTGAATAGGTGCTTAAAGATGTTTCAAAAATATATATACATGTAAACATGGGTTACTTTTTAAAATATTTATTTTTTTATTACTATTATCATTAAAACAAAATTAAAATAATAACAATAAACTATCGACTCATTATTCATAAAAAACAATTAGTACTATACCGTATACGTATATGTTCTTTTTATTGTTGTAATTAGCCTTCTTGTTCTCCTTTTTCAGTTGCCTGCAATATTTTATTGTGTGCCCTTTTTTACCACAATGATGACACTCATATTCTTCAAACTTTCATTTGGACTTACTGCGGTGCTTTGCTCTATTACTCGGACCTCTGCTATGGCTTCTCCCCCTACTTTCGGTAACCAAGGCATCTGACTGTGAAAAGGAACCTTGTGACTTTCTTCTCATCTCTTCATTTATAATATTACCTTTAGCCAATTCCATAGTAATAATACCGTTAGTTGCGTCCATACCAAACACATTTCATGCCAAACACATTTCATGCACTTAAGTATGGTCGTAAAATGAGTTCTAAGCTAGATGAGATTACGACCAAATTGCGTGATCTAGTTGAGGAGAAAAATCTTTTGGGTTTGAGTCATATTAATGTTGAAAGTTCAAACAGAGTAATTAGTAGACGGATGAACGAAACTTCCTTCACTTGTTGAATATGAAATTATAGGGCGAGAAGGTGATAAAGAGTCATTGTTAGGGAAGTTGTTCGGTAGTGAATATTCAAGCAGCCAGACTCGTCAAAAAGTTAACGTCGTGTCCATAGTTGGTCTGGGTGGGATTGGCAAAACCACTCTTGCCCAACTTCTGTATAATGATGAGAAAGTGAAAAAATATTTTAAACTCAAGGTATGGGTTTGTGTTTCGGATGAGTTTGATGTATTAAACATTACCAAGGCCATTTGTCAAGCAGTAGGAGCAAGGAATCAAGATTCAGCTAATCTAAATCTTCTTCAGGAGGCCCTTAAAGAAAAACTCTCAAAGAAGAGGTTCCTACTTGTTCTAGACGATGTCTGGAATGAAAATTACAGCGATTGGGAACTCCTCCAACGGCCTTTTACTGAATGGGCTCCTGGGAGTAAAGTTCTTGTAGCAACACGGAAGATGATGGTTGCATCTGTTATGGAATCTGTTCAAACATACCCTCTCAAGCTTTTGTCGGATGACGAAGCTATGTCTTTATTTGCTCAGCATGCATCGGGTGAGCAAAACTTTGATGTGAATCGAACGCTTCAATTGCATGGTGAAGATATCATCAAGAAATGTGGTAGATTGCCTTTGGCTTTGAGAACACTTGGGAGGGTATTTAGAACAAAATCCAGTTATGAAGAATGGGAGGAGCTGTTGAATAGTGAGATATGGAATTTAGATAAAAGTAATGAGATCCTTCCAGCTCTAAGGCTGAGTTACTATGATCTCCCACCGCCTTTGAAGCAAATCTTTGCGTATTCTTGCTTATTCCCTAAGGATTATACATTTGACAAGGATGAACTAATCATGTTGTGGATGGCTGAAGGGTTTTTGGATAAGCCAAATAGAGATAAACCATTTGAGATTTTAGGTGGTGAGTATTTTGAAGAATTAGTGTTGAGGTCATTTTTTCAGCATTCCACTAAGTTTAAGTCACAATATACAATGCATGATCTGATAAGTGACTTGGCAACGAGTGTTGCTGGAGAGTTCTTTCTTCTGTTGGATGATAAGATGGATGCTTATGATGGGAATAAAGCTTTGGAGAGGCTCCACCACATTTCACTCATGAATAAAATATATGAAGCATACAAAAACTTCAAGACACTAAAGAGAACTAGACGAGTGAGAACGCTCTTAGCCATGTCGGCAAGACCGTTACGTTATCAAGAAAGCTTTTTCATATCAAACAAGATTCTTATAGAACTAATTCCTCAACTACAATTGCTAAGAGTATTAAGTCTAGCTAATTATAAAATTACAGAGATACCAAAATCCATTGGTAGTCTTAAGCATATGCGGTACCTGAATTTCTCCGGCACTAGTATCACATGTTTACCTGAACAAGTTGGCGACCTTCATAATCTACAGAGCTTGTTATTGTGTCAATGTTATGAGCTATCTAGCTTGCCAAATAGTATTGTAAAGTTAATAAACCTACGACATCTTGACATCACTGATACTCCAAATTTAAAGAAGATGCCATCAGGACTTGGTGGGTTGACGGGTCTACAAACTCTATCCAGAGTCATTATTGGAGGAACTGGTGAGTGTAGATTGTCCGACCTGAAGGACCTAGTGCATCTTCGGGGTACGCTTTCCATTGAAGGGATGCACAATGTGAAAGATGCATTCCATGCAAAGGAGGCAAACTTACAACAAAAGAAGGGAATTTGTGTTTTGAAGATGAAATGGAGTGATGTTTTTGATGAAGCTCAGAACGAAAAAACTGAATATAACGTGTTTGAAGGGTTAAGACCCATCGAGAAGTTGACAAGCCTCGAGATTGCGTACTATATAGGAACAAAGTTTCCTAGTTGGGTAGGGGATTCTTCATTTGTTTGGTTAACCCAGCTAACATTACGTAGTTGTAGAAGATGTGCATGTTTACCAACACTTGGACATCTACCTTCACTTCAAAAGTTGTTTGTTGAATGCATGGATAGGATGAAGAGTATGGGTTGCGAGTTTCTCCGACCTTCTAATTCTTTGCAAGATGTTGCATTCCATCGCTTGAAGTTTTGGAATTTAAAGATATGAAGGGCTGGAAGGAATGGTCAACTAGTGGTGGTGACATAGCTGGAGTGTTTTCTCGTCTTCGAGAGATGTCTATAGTAGATTGTCCAAAGCTAAATGTAGTGGCAATTGACTTAATACCGTGTGTTGGGGTTTTACATGTAGAAGGATGTTCTTTAGCGGTGTTAAGAAGTATGGTCGGTGTGTCTTCTTCAATTGCTAGATTGACAATGAAGAAAATTAAAGGACTTACTCAGCTCCACGGAGAAGTTTTAGAGCATCTTAAGGCAATTGAAGATTTAAAAATTTCCATGTGTGATGAACTCGTTAATTTGTGGGAATCAGAGGCGGCGACATATGCGATTCTTGTGAATTTAAAGAGGTTGGAGCTAACTGAGTGTAAAAACTTGGTAAAATTGGGAGAGAAAGAGGCGAACCTGGTGATTAGAGTAGAATCTTTTAAAGAAGTGAGTATCGAGGACTGTCCGAGACTAGAGAGTTACAACTGTCCCAATAGTATTGAGAAGTTGACAATAAAGGATTGCGTTTCAATTACATCCTTGACCTTCCCAACAATGGACGGCCTTCCAACCACTTTGAAGTCTCTTCAAATTTGGAATTGTTTTAATGTGGAGGTAAATTTGCTTCTCATGCCATCACTTGAACATCTTTGGATTTATGACATAAGAAATCTGAGGTTGTTTCCTGAAGGATGCTTAGTTCATCTCACCACATTGCAAATTTACGATTGTGATAAGATAGAATCCATTCCTGATAATGGTTATGGTTTTCTTCCATGTCTTTGCTTGAGAAACCTTATGATCAATAATTGCGAGAATCTGAAGTCATTTCCTCATGAGCATTTACAAAGTCTCACATCTTTGAAAAGAATTGAAATATATAAATGTCCAAGTTTGGATGAGTCCTTCCCATGTGGTGTGTGGCCTCCTAATTTAACTACTTTAAAGATAGGAGAGTTAAAGAAGCCCGTTTCAAAGTGGGGGCTGCAGAATTTCCCAACCTCACTTGTTTCGCTATGGTTAGATGGTGATGGTGAAAATGACTCAGGAGTGGTTTCATTTGCCAACCTCACTTTTCTTCTTCCTTCATCTCTCACTCAATTACATATCTATTATTTTAAGGAGTTGGAATCAGTTTCAGATGGCCTGCAACACCTCACCTCCCTTCAACATCTTTCTATTTACGGATGCCCAAAGCTAAGAGATCTGACAGAGACACTACTGCCTTCACTTTCAAGTTTGACATTGTATAAGATTTCCCGAGAATTGAGAAAAAAGTGAAATGATAGCCATCTAGACGGTGCATTAACATATTCTTATAATCAACACCAAACAGTAAATGTAAAAACAAACTAATTTTGATGCTCTAAATTAGCAAATACTCATAGCAACACCATTACATAGTACAAACTCTTACAATAAACATATGAAGCAAAAACAACCAAGATTCAAAATCCTAAATTTGAATCTAGAAATAAAATGGTAATTTGTACATATGTTTTATGTATAATTTTATGTATCTCAATTAATAGCTGCAAGTGGAAGTCTAGACTCCACATGCTTCACATCTCCATTCGGCTTCAATGAAGATTTTGAATCCCAGTATTGTTTGAGTAGTTCTTCAAACGACGGCGTTTGTAGTTCCTCAATTGATCTCATGGTTGGTAGATTGAATGCCCTCTTTTTTGGTGTTGAACATGAAGGTTCATCAACCTTATTAACATAACAAAAATAATATTAAGACATTAGAAATAAAGTACTAGATTAGCTTTTAAATAATATACTTTTCTAAATCATATATCTCAATCATGTCGAATTGACGGGTTGAACTAGTAAACCAGGGCTCAATTTTATATATTTTTCAATTATAAATTTTATATCCAACAAAATGTTATTATATAGTTATTATTTACCATAATTTTATATATAATAAAAATTATTATATAAATATATACTTTATACACTAAATAAAATTAATTAAAAAAACTCATTTAGGCTAGCGAGCCATCTCGTGCTCGATGAGTGAAGCTCAGGCTCATTTATTAAACAAACTTATATTAAGGCTCGAGACGCTCAGCTTGATTCAAGCTTTTAACGAGCCAACCTTGAGTAGCTCACGAGCCGGCTTGGCTCGTTTACTCTCTCACATACTTAAATCATGTAACTCGAACATTTATCTAAACGTGTCACACATGGTTAAACGGGTTAGATATACCAACCAAAAACGTGATTAGTTTCATGGCATGCCGAGGCGGAAATGGCAAAAGGTAAAATTTCACAATACTAAGTTAAGGTAAAATGAGAAAACTAACCGTGTAGTCATTTAATAAAGTTTTTCCAGCATTTTCTGTAATCTCTATGATCTTATGATAGTGTCTGCCCTTCAGTTCCCTTAATTCTCCACAACATGGAACAATGATGGAATCAAGATTTTCACGGGCATCATGGTCCAGTTGTAACGAATCTGCAATTGATTTTTGTCAATAAAGTAAAAAAGTTAGAAACATAGTAAAAAAATTAAAAACACATTGATAGATAACTTATTCACATGCAAAGTAAAATAAGAAATGCTTACGGTCGATTGATGAAAGTAAGTTTTTGCTTGCAATGTTTGTGTCGTCGAGTGCAGATGACACAGAAGCTGAATACCGTGCACGCAAGATTTGATTAGCTTCCAATCCTCCCCTAAAAAAGTGAAAAAGCAGTTATTTTTCTGCATTTTGTTAATGATATTTTCAACCGAAGTCATAAATAGTTACTGTATTATAAAACTATACTTTTAAAACAATAATATAATTTCTCCAAGGACTTGTATGCATTTAGGTACACAGTACATGACTTTGACTATATTATTAAAATAATAATATGAAGCTGTAAATTTCTTTTACCTAACTATTTGATCCACATATGCAACATTGCTCTTCTCTAAACTGATCAAAGATTCCTGTGCGCTATTCCATTGTTGTGACCCCATTTTTGTCTTGTGCAAACTGTAACATTTAATAAAAGTCAATAGTATTGACCATATAAAGAAGCATGTTTAAAAGAAAAATAAACCAGCATATTAAACACATACCAATTTTGAAGAACCTCATCGAGGTCTATATTTCCACTTTCAACAGCTGCAGTGTCTTCAAGATAGTGGATTTCAGCCTTTTTGGTGTAACCTATCCACTCATTCCTTATACAAGAGCTTGAATCTTTCATGGTTGACATTTCTTGGTCAAATCTTTTAGCTTTGCTAGCTGCACTCTCCCGTAGGCCATCAACCGCTGTTCTAACCTGTATAATATGATTAGCATAACTATAAGTATAAAGAAATTATACTCTCAATTGTCTGTAATAAGAAAACAGAGTTGACTAAAACTTGATAGAAAGGAAATGGTCAAACGGGTAAAAAGTCGCACGAGTGTAATTTTGATGCATAAGAGTATAAAAAATCTTACAAGTACATCATTTTATTAAAGATTAGATTAAATATACATTTTTGTAATTAATTTGTAAAACTAAATTTTCACAGAAAGTATAAAAATTTTGGACAAACGTTTTGGGTCAAGTGCATTTTGACGTGACCCCGAATGTATAAACTCTTTCTTTTTGAAAGTTTAATTTTTTGGATAAGGGTTTTGGGTCAACCAGCCATGTTCAAAATCATGACCCAACCCGCCCATTTTTCCAACTTTAGTGTTGTACTTGTTCATACCAGTTCTTTCTTCCTAGCATTTGAAACCGCAAACAATTCTGCAACTTTCTCCAGAAGTTGTTTTTCTTCAATTGCAGCACATTCCTGAAAAAATTAAAATAGAATGAGAAGACCAAATCATGTTTCAAGAACAAACCAAAAGTAAAACACAACTTTTATTACCTCAAACTTTCTTTCAAGTTCAAACAGTTTTTGGTCATTAACCGTCTGGCCCTCTTCAACAATTTTGATCAATTTTGTTGCATGCTCATCTAAAGTGTCAAAGAAGTTCATAGTAGTCTTAGATATTGTTCTTGATGTTTCCACAGCTCTAGAATGTGCCTGCATATCACATGTAAAAAGTGACATTACTAAAAGTACCAAAAAGTATTATGTTTAACTTGTTATATATCTAACCTCTCGTTGTTGTTGTGCAAATGCGGTTAGTTTATTTTCCTGGCTGTAGAGAACGCTCTCAAGATCACCAAGCAGTTTTTCAGCTTCTGATGCAATACCCTTGAAAAGCTGGAAATGAAACAGAAGCTAACTTATGACATATTGATATAAATATTGCTTTTTTTTAATAAAAGGTAACATATATTATATTCATACCTCCCCAAGAGCGGAAGAGTTTTTGGAGACTTGAGAATTTAAAAGTCCGAAAGTTGACTGTGAATTCCCGTTAAGTTCATCGGCTATATCGTCTAAAGCTTTAATTCCAGAACCGTACATTGTTTTTAATTTCTCTAGGGCAGCTCGGAGTTCTTCAGTTGCCTACACAAATTTAAAATGCATGCATATTAGTGGCTCAAAAAGTTACAATAAACACAAGAGTGTATCATCATTGCTTGAAACATTCTTAAAAATTGTAATTGAATTACTTAGATAATTACTGAAATAATATAATTTTTTTAACTGTATCTGAGACCATAAATATTTATTAAAATTTTAAATTCATAGACACAATGTGTATTTTAAACGTATGAAACACCCTAATTCCTCTATTACTGAAATTATATAAAATATGTGTTAATCCTATTTGACACCCTAAATGTGTTAATCCTACTTGAAATTTATTAAAATTTTAAATTCATAGACACAATGTGTATTTTAAACGTATGAAACACCCTAATTCCTCTATTACTGAAATTATATAAAATATGTGTTAATCCTATTTGACACCCTAAATGTTTTTAAAAACTTGAAATTTTTAGGCAAAAGGTGTATTGGGTTAGCTTGACTTACTTTGTTATCTGGCTAAAATAATAATATATACCTCGGTCTTGGTGGATACAAAGGATTGCATGTCTTCCTCCATGCCTTTCAACTGTTGCTCTTGTTGTGTTACAGAAGCCGCGATAGTTTTATGCAAAGTGTCAAGTTGTTTGGTTAGTTGAGATTGAAACTGTTGGACAAGAATTCTGTTCTCATCTTCAATTTTGTCTTTGCGTTCTGTTTAAGTCAACATAATAAAGAAATAAGTGCCAGTTTTTGCACCATTCATGAAAGAATATTTATATATCACAAATTTAGAGTTTAAGGTTTGTACCAATCTTGGTGAATAGACGAGATACGTCTGATGCAGCATTCTCAAGCTCCCCACGGAGGTCAAATGCCCGGTCAAGAAGCGCCTTTTCTGTTAATATTAAAAAAAAGACCATTACTATAAAACTACTTTGACCTTTATTACAAACCATATTCTATCATTGTGTACAGGTAGCTATACAGGTGGGTCATGCAGGTTGTATGAAAGTAAAAATACACTTTTGAGTTTTGACCCGTTACAGATATAACAAAATCCAAGTTGACCAATTACAGATGTAACAAAATCCAAGTTGCCATATTGTTACTCTCCTAAATCATTAACTTACAACACAGCATTTAACATTGCTATGGATTATTAAAGGATTAAATAAAGTTTTGACTTACCAGATTTTAAAAGGTTGGAGATCAGATATTCTTTCTCTTTGATTGTTACATTTGCTTGCCTATGCTTTTCTTCAAGATCAAACAATGAATGTTCAGTTTCTTGGAGCTTTATCTGAAAGCAAATAAAAGTATGATTCTTTAATGTCAGAAAAATGAAAACATCATACCAAATAAAAAAGAAGAAAACATATCACACCTCTGTCTTCTCAAGCTTCTCAGTTAAATTTGCAGTTATTAATTGCTGAGAGTTATAAAGTTCCTGTAGCTCCATCATTTGCTATTTTACAGGCAGAAAACCAATATCAACAAATAATCTAAAAATAAAATAGAAATGGTAACAAATTTTATATCTTTTATATCTTTTATATATACCTTTCCCCTAGATTCATTATCAAGTTCCATGCGCTCTATTTTTTCAGCCATTGCCTGGATTAAGTTATAAAAAAATCACTAAACTTTCAATAAAAAGAACGATAATAAATGCTAATTGATGGAAAATTACCTTTTTCTCCTCTTCTTCCTGAAGATATCTGTCTTTTGGTATGTAAATCCCATTTTTCTCTCTAGCAGCATATACCTCTGGTCAACCAACAGTAACAGTATACATATTGTTAATTATGGGCTACCATACTGAGAGAGTTTATGAAGCAATGGGTAATAAGGTAATTTCACAACCTTGCTTAAGCCGTTCAATTTCAGAATACAGGTCCTTCATCATTGCGGATTTCATCATCTTCTGATTGATCTAAAACATCAAAACAAAAAGTTCAGTTATCAGTCATTACATGCTAAAAAGGCAGAAGCTTGTGAATTAATAAACAAATTGATGTAGCCAGCACTAACCTCGGGTTTGTTCTTGATATTTTTTGCGCGGTGAGCATAATCTAAAGTACTTAACGTCTCTTCCAATGAATGGATCGAAGGGGAGACTGTAGCAATTATGCATGTCTTTGTTTTCCCACCCAATGAGTCTCTCAGCAATCTCGTTAATTTACTATCCCTGTTGTTAAGAATGAAATATAAAGCATTTAGATGGTTCATCCAGATTTGTGTTTCAATAATAAATCAATTCGAAAAAATAACTAATAATACCTGTAAGGTATGTGTCCTGAACGCTCAACTAGCGTGTTTATGACTCTGCCAAGTGTAAGCAAGCTTTTGTTTATCTCACCAGCTTCCCTAGCTCTACCCTGTAACAATTGATTTCATGAAAATTTCTAATAAAGTGTTTTTATTCATTTATAATAGGGATAGTGTATATATTGATCACCCAAGTATTTGGTGGTTCTCATTTGAACACACCGCTAAATATATTTATATAAAACGTCCTTCAACATATAAAATGTGGAAATAACAAAGAGATTTAGCATGTTCAAAACAATTACGGCCTACTTTCATACCTCTTTCGCACCAGACCTCGAAATATTTTCTGAACCAGCAAGATCAACAAGGTTAAGCTTTCCACATCTAATAACCTCTTCACCCTCTGGGGTACGTTCCTTGATATGAATAGTGATAGAAAATATAGAATGCGAACGACTACTTTGTTTATTCATAAGCGTTTCTGCTGTACGTCTTTTAGCAGAACCTTTTTCCAATATTCTGTATATTTCATCAGCAGTTGAAACTATCTCGTCTTCTAAGCCTCTAACAAGCACACCCCCCTTTCCATCTTCCATTAATGCTATGGGTTTCTTGGACTTATCTTCGGGAAACTTTGAAGCTTCTTCAGGAGCTAAAAGATCAGTTATTTCTTCATTGTACAGCTCTAGAAATGTAACTTTCATACTGTATTCTGCATTTTGAGCTTCTAATATGTCAAATATTTGCCTAACTGCCCTGGGAATCACACCTGCGTCACTTGGGAATTCCCCATTCTGAACAAAAAAAAGACAGTTATTTTCTGATATAAAAACCGAAAAACATAAGGGGTTCGTGATTTCATTCAACTCTGGGGTAAAATATACCTTTTTTCGCCCTCCTCCTTCCATTGTGTAAGTTTTTCCAGTTCCTGTTTGCCCGTATGCAAATATAGTGCAGTTGTAGCCTTCAAGAACTTCAAAAACTATGGGAGATACTGCTGAATGATACAAGTCCCTTTGTTCGGATTTTGGACCAAATACCTATGGATATTGTATCAGATTAGCATACGAAACGACACCAGATTCAATTATTTTTCCCTATTAAGTATAGAGTAAAAGAAAACATATTGAACATTTAAAGGTACACTTTAAAACTCGTTTCTTCATTCTTCAAACAGTAAAGATAATTGCTTAAAGAGACATTTGATACTGATAAACATAAATGACATTAAATAAGTAAACACACCTTATCAAACATAAATGATCTATCAATCTGCTTGTTAGCTATGGTTTGAACTGCACATACTTCCCTCTTGTTTTCTGCACATGTAATCACCACTGGTGTGTGTAGTCTTTCTTCATCAGGATTCAGTGGTCTACACATTCAAAAACACCACAATAATACAACTTTTCATAGACTTAACATTCAAATTTTAGAATTATATTTATAATTTATGCTTGAAGACGAAAAAAGTACACACCTGCATCTCACAACAACCTGAACATTTACCCCCTTTTCTTTATCATGTTTTCCACTCATATTTCCTTCCACGTGTCGGAGTTCTCGTGCTGACTTGTCAATAGACCTCGGAGTCTGAGATGGTGAACTTGGAATCGTGTTTCCTCCCTTCTTCTCCATAACTTTACAATTAAGTCTTCAAATCAAGAAATTATTCTTTGAAAATTCTCTGAAAAATATCAAGCAATCAGTAAACCCAGGGTTAAGTAAAAAAAACTTTAATTTAACAAGAAATTTGATTATTAATAATCACTTCAAGGTCAGTTCACGAACAAATTAAAAACGATAAACACGCTTAAAAAGTGATTAATAATAAACACGCTTAAAAATGATAAACCGCTCGACTCACCGAGTCAACTCATTATTAGCTATGACAATCACATAAAATGCAGATGAAAACAGAAACTTAAACAAAAACGTCAACAATTCACCATTCGACTCACCGAGTCAACTCGTTCACAACCAGAACTATCCTTATAAAGTAAGCATTAGCTATCACAAATTCACAATCAGACAAAATGCAGACCAAAACAGAAACCTAAACAATAGCGTCAATAAATCGCCGATATATAATCAAATCTAATCAATAAATAACCACTCGATCAGAACAGTAATTAAAACAACAAATTGAACTGACAAATTCAAACAAAACCTAAAATCAGCTTCAAACTAGCAATACAAAACCGAGTCTCATCAATCAATAACCGCTCGGTCTTATTGAACTAATAAATTCAAACAAACGGCGTTAAATTAGCAATACATAACAGAATCTCATCAATTAACAACCACTCGATCACTATAACAGCATATTGAACTGATAAATTCAAACAAAATCTAAAATCTGCTTCAAACTAGCTACATATAACCGAATCGCATTATTCGCATCAATCAATAACCACTCGATCTGAACAGCTATCGAAAAAACAAGTTTAACTTAATTAATAGAAAACTCTAAAACAAAACCTAAAATCAGCTTCAAATTAGCAATAATATACAACCGAAACTCATAAATCAATGACTTCACAATCTGATTAGTGAAAACAACAATAAATTTAACTTATATTAGCAATGTATAACCGAATCTCATCAATCGACAACTGCTCGATTTGATTAGTGAACGTAACAACAAATTGAACAGATAAATTAACAAAAAAACCTAAAATCTGCTTCAAATTAGCAATATATAACAGAATCTCATCAATCGATAACTGCTCGATCTGATTAGTGAACGTAACAACAAATTGAACCGATAAATTAACAAAAAAAAAACTAAAATCAGCTTCAAACTAGCAATACATAACCGAATCTCATCAATCAATTACCGCTCGACCTTATTGAACTGATAAGTTGAAACAAACGGCGTTAACGTTAAATTAGCAATATACATTACCGAATCTCATCAATCAGTAACCGTTCGATCTGAATAAGTGATTATAACAGCAAATTGAACTGATAAACTCAAACAAACGGCGTTAAATTAGCAATTTACACAACCGAATCTCATCAATCAGTTACTGCTGGATCTGAATAAGTGAATGAAACAACTAATTGAAAGTGATAGATTAACAGATAACAATAAGTATACCTGAAATCGGCGTCAAAATGATGTTGAGTGAGTGAGAGTGTATCTATAATTAGGTTAAGATGTAGAGAGAGAAAGTTAAAATGAGAGAGTCCGTGAAGATGATGTGAGTATAATAATATTATGGCCGTTAGAAGGGTGTTTGAATCTTTGATTAAAGTTAGACAGACGGGGATATGTATATTTATATTTATATTTATAATTTAATTTATTTGTTGTTTATTATTATTTTGAGTTTTTAACCGTATGTGTTCAAAATAATATACGTTGGGAAACAAACAAATACTTGAAATTTATGGTGTAAAACGTGTGGGATTTAAAATTTTAAAATTCTTGTATTTTAATATTTTATAAGGAATGGATCTTTATACACGCCTTTCATATGTGTATAGGTTTGTACTGGTTGTATAGGTTTTAAGACGAGTCAGTTTGTTTCGAAAGTTGTCGTTTTATGTTTCTAGTGCTCAATACGAGGTGTATAAACACTTTTCTTAATAGCTGAAAGTTGTAGACGATGGGTGGTGTATCAGGCTCTATACGAGTTGTTGAAGAGCTATATGGCTTGTATTGAGTTATACGGGTCGTATAGGCTGCAAAAAGTTGTTTTTTATGTGTCCACTCTATAAATTTGCCAGTCATGTGTAGTCTATACGACTCGTATTGGCCTATATGGGTCGTATAACCATGTACAGTCACCATGGCCCATGGGAGTGGTGTATGAAAATCACATCCATATTTTAATATTTATTTGGAAAATTGGTTTTAAATAATCCCAACTATACCTTATTGGCAAATAACAGTCTCAACTTCACACTTGGCTGGTAGTGGTCCCAAAGAAAGGTGTATTTGGTCACAACGGTCCGCGACTAACAGAACCTTAACGTCGTTAGTTGCAGGTCGCCGGAAAAACGTTTTTGGCCTGAAAATCATATTTTTCGCGGAAAATCAATCTTTTGGACTGAAACCTCTTTGTAGCGTTAAATCAGGCCTTCATGAACATTTTTTTCGAGTAAAATCCTCAATTATTGAGGTCGCCGAAAACCTAAAACCACCGCGGGAGTCAATTGGTGGTGATCAAGTGGCGATGGCAATTGGTTGGTGTTGAGTCAGTTAGTGGTGGTGGTGTTCAGGTTGAGTTTTCCAACGAAAAATATGATTTTTTTCGAGCAAAAATGTTTTTCCGGCGACCTGCAACTAACGGTTCTGTTAGCCGTGGACCGTTGTAAACAAATGCACTTTTAGTTGGGACCGCTACTAGCCAAGTGTGAAGTTGGGACTGTTATTTTCCAATAAGGCATAATTTGGATTATTTAAAACCAATTTTCCTATTTATTTATTAATTTCCTTATTTATTGAGTGGCCAACAAATCATTCAAATGAGGTACTGCTAAATTCCCCAAATATGGATACATTCACCTAAGGCCAACGCTCATGAACACTCGACCAGATGCAGTCAGGCATGACAGTGCGATGAGATAAAACATGTTCAGTTGAAGGATCCAACTATTGAACGTCAACTAATCGCTTAGTCTCCTATCATCATATGATGTCGCCGAAACCAAATGATAAAAGTGGGAATCGAACATGGGTCACATTAAACACCAACTCTTTTTGTTTTTACCACTCCACCACAATCTCGTTGACATTAATAATTATTTATTAATACTTTAATAGTGATTTTTTGTTAGGGGTGGCTAAAAAAGTGGGTTGAGCAAATTCTGGAGTAAAACTTTTTGTTTCACGGGAATCTTTAGTATCTTTACTTTTGCAAGATGAATTGGGTTTTTTTTTTTTGTAAGGTTTGTATAACGGGAAGGTTAGATTGGTTGAAGTGGAGTTTGAGTCAGAATGAATTATAGTCAAATGAGTCATTTTAAAATGTATCACTTCAGTTCGGGTTAAATATTGTTTGGGACTAAAATAAAATTGGGTTAATATGTGTTAGTTCAAGAAATAAGTTATCAAATTGGCTTGCTAGTTAAAATTTTTATTGGTGGTCATAGATGTTAGAGGTAGCTAGAGACGGTCAATTATTGATGTGATGGTGATGGTGGTGTCATAGGATGCGGTGGAGGTTATGTAGCGACGAAGGTGGTGATGGTTGTGTCGGTGAATGAGGTGGTGGTGGCGGAAGAGGTTTGGCGGTGACCATCGATGTGGTGACGACATTCAATGGTCATGTGTGTTGCTCACAGTATAGGCACCTTTTAAGTTAACATTGATATACAAATGGCTCGTTATTTAATGTGTCAATTGTGTAATTTAAGTAAATAAAAATAGCTCATATGCAATTTTTTCCGACCAAATTGATTCATTTATGGACAACTGGATCTTGATTATCAGGTAAAGTTTCAAGTTCATATATAGTATGTATAATCTAACTTTTAATTAGAATGTCAAATGAACCTAAATTTAGTGAGCGGACTCTCAAGTCAAAGCATTCGGGACTGATATTTAGATACAAAATTTGATTTTAAAATTTTTTCGTAATTATGGGACGGACATGGTATTAAAAAGGATGCACTATACTATGGACCATAATTTTCATCAAGTTAATCCGGATGACACATTCAACAAAAGTTTTAAAGATTAAAGACTCTTACTATAGAGCTTCTTGGAATTGTATGAAAACATATTTGGAATACCTTAGAACTTTGTACAAACTAAAAAAAGAGGAGTGATCATAATGTTTACTGTAAATAGATACTAATTGACCATTTTGATTAGGGACTATTGTATATAGAATTGTCTCTAACGTGATGGTCGGTGAGTTTCCGAACTCTTATGATCATTCTAATGAGGAGGCGGTCGAGAATGGTAACGTTGATAGTACTAATGTTTCTGTGTTGAAAGGCAAGGGACATAAGAAGTTCAGACGGAAGTCTTTATTTTCTAATCGGAGTGGGGGTAGTGGTTCTAGGGAGCGTCCTAAGAAGAGGCCAAGGGAGGATAAAGATATGTTTGATCTTGATAGGTTTATCGGTATTATGCACGTGCCTTCGGATGTTACTAGGGGTATCGAGACAGGTGTTGAAGGAGTGTTCTTAACACCGGATCTTAACAAAGGGATGTCTACTAATACGGAGGTGGTTCGAGACATCGAGGGAGAGACTGCGGAGCCCTCGATGATTGGTAGAGGTATTGATCCGGTGCAACACCAAGGTCCGATTGAGGTGGAGTTGGAGAAGACCATTGAGTTGAGTAAGGCGTTAGGTGTTGAGAATTTGCAAGATTTTGTTTCTAATGTTAAAGAGGTTCTTGTTTCTGAAGGCTATCAAGAAGGTGTTCAATGAATGTTTTTTCTCTGAACATTCGTGGGTCAGGGAGTTCTAGCAAAGCCGATTGGATTTGAGGTCTTCGAGTCCATCATGAGGTTAGTTTTATTGTTTTACAAGAGTCGCAATTTGTTTCCTTGGATTCTGTGGATGTGGGACGGTTTTGGGGTTATGGTGAGTATTCTTTTGATTGGGTTCCTTCGTCTGGAAGGTCGGGTGGGTTATAATCGATCTGGGATTCCCAAGTCTTTCGTATGGAAAGGGTGGTCAAGAATAATAATTGGCTTCTAGTTTCGGGCACTGTGAAAGGAAAGAGTAGCTTGTTTCATATTCTCAATGTTTATTCTCCTCAAAATCTAGTTACTAAACGAGCACTTTGGGGGGAAATTCGTGATTTGATCGGGGAGGGTAATGGGAGGTGGATTGTGGCAGGAGATTTTAACTCGGTTCGGTGTGCCGAGGATAGGCGGAATTCTTTGTTTAATGTGGGTGAGGCCAATGAGTTTAACGATTTCATTGATGATTCGAATCTTCACGAGTACTCCTTGAAAGGGAGGCGTTTTACTTTTGTTGCAGGAAATAAATTAAGCCGTATTGACAGAATCTTCGTTAATTGGGATTTCTTTATGGAATGGCCGTGTGCGGAGTATATTGCTCTCGAAAGGAATAAGCCGGATCATAGTCCGTTGGTTTTGAAAATTGGTTCTTCCAAGAACTATGGTCCCAAACCGTTTAGGTTTTTCAATTCATGGCTTGGTAGAGAGGATTTTGGGACGTTGGTTAAGAAGACGCTTGTTGATGGCTCGTTTCATGGTTCTCCGGACGCGAGATTGTTGTATAAATTTAAAGCTTTGCGTGATGCTATCACTAGATGGGCGATCGATTGTAAAGCCAAAGAAAAGGAGGAAAGGGTTTTATTGGAGCAAGAGTTGCGTGATTTGGACCAAACCATGGAGGTCCGGGATTTGTTGGAAGAAGAGACATGGTCTTTAAGCGAAATTAAAAGACGGCTAGGCGAGTTGGATAGTCATTATTACCGGGATTTGAAGCAAAAGGCTCGGTGTAATTGGGCGATTCATGGAGACGAAAATTCTCGACTTTTCACGGTTTTATTAATAAATGTAAAGCTTCAAATTATTTTCCGGGTTTGGAAGTGAATGGGGCGTGGGAAACAAACCCGGTTCTCATTAAAAAGGAAGTTTTGCGCTTCTTTGCTGGTAAGTTCAAAGAATCTATTACACATCGGCCTCGGTTGATTGGATATGGGTTTTCGGTCTTGTTTTCGGTGGAGGCGGATTTTTTGATCAGTGATTTTTCCGTGCATGAGATCAAGAAGGCGGTTTTTGAATGCGGTTTTTGAATGCGGTGGTGACAAAGCTCCTGGGCCGGATGGTTTTAATTTTAAGTTCATTCGGTTTTTTTGGGAGTTGTTCGAGAAGGATTTTGCGGATATTCTTGATCATTTTCATAGGGTTAAAAGTTTTTGCTCGGGGGTTGGTTCGTCTTTTATCACCTTAATTCCTAAGGTAAACAATCCGTCTTCTTTGGGGGATTTTAGACCGATAAGTCTCATTGGTTGTATTTTAAAGACTGTGTCGAAGGTGTTAGTGAATCGACTCAAAACGGTTATGAATAAGATTGTCTCAGAGCATCAGTCGGCTTTCTTATCCGGGAGATATATTCTTGATGGCCCTTTGGTGGCTAATGAGGTTATTGCTTGGGCTAAGAAGAGGGAGAGAAGAATTTTTATGTTCAAGATTGACTTCGATAAAGCCTTTGATAATGTGAATTGGGAGTTCTTGTTGTCGGTTCTTTCTCAGATGGGTTTTCCTTCGGTCTGGTGCGATTGGATTAGTGGTATCTTGTTGGCGAGCAGATCGTCTGTTCTTGTTAATGGATCTCCTACATTCGAATTTGGGTGTCATAAAGGCATTCGTCAAGGTGACCCGCTATCGCCTTTTCTTTTTATTATTCTGATGGAGGCTTTTTCAGGTATGTTGAAACAAGCCTGTGATATAGGTGCGTTTCATGGTATTACTCTTCCTAATGAAGGTCCTACTTTATCCCATCTTTTTTATGCGGATGATGCTATGATTATGGGAGAGTGGTCTTCTTTTAATTTTGATAACTTGAAACGTATTCTTCGCATATTTTACTTGTGTTCGGGGCTAAAGATTAATCTCCATAAATCAGTGTTATTTGGAGTAGGTGTAGAAGATGGTGAAATCGATATCCAAGCTGGTTTCATGGGTTGTAAGCCGGGTAGAATCCCGTTTTCTTATCTAGGGATTATAGTTGGCGCTAACATGAATAGGGTGGTTAATTGGGAACCGGTTGTGTCCAAGTTCAAGAAGAGGCTATCTAAATGGAAAGTTAATTCGTTATCTATTGCCGGTCGGTTAACCCTTATTAAATCGGTGCTGGATAGTCTTCCTACTTATTATTTTTCGCTTTTTAAGGCACCCAAGAAGGTTACCAATGATTTAGAAGCTTTGATGAGAAGGTTCTTATGGGGTCGTTCGGATGAAGTGAGGAAGATGTCATGGGTGGCTTGGGAGGTAGTCACCAAACCTATAAAAGAAGGGGGTTTAGGTATCGCTCGTTTAGAGGTTAATAATCAAGCGCTGATTACTAAATGGCTTGGGAGATTTCTAAATGATCATCACGCGATGTGGAGAAGAGTAGTGTTGTCTATTCACGGGTCCTCGCGCTGTTGGGGGCTTGCTCCGGTTAATAATGGGGTTCCCGGGGTTTGGAAGAATTGTGTTATGTTTTGGAACAAATTTAAGGTTGATGGTGTGGGTTTTAATAGAGTGATCCGGGCCACAGTTGGGAATGGTCGCCAAGTTCGGTTTTGGACGGATTTGTGGTTGGGTTCGGCGCCGATTATGGACAAGTATCCGTCCTTATATGCGGTAGAAAAACATAAAAATGTCTTGTTAGCAGATCGGTTGGTGGTCACTGGATCTTCTCGTCGCATTGTGTGGGATTGGCTTAGAGCTCCTTGCTCCCAACAGGAGGTGATCGAGAAGCAAGAGTTGGAAGATCTCCTTCAAGGGGTGGTGATGGTTGACCGTGAAGATTCATGGTCTTGGGCGGTTGGTAGCTGCAAAGAGTTCGAGGTTTCGGCGACTAAAAGATGGATGGTGCGGTCCGTTGTGGATGCTGGGAGTTTCAGTTTCCAATGGAGCGATTGGGTCCCGAAACAATGTAATATTTTTATGTGGAGGGCCGTTCTGGATAGTCTTCCAACCAAGCAGGCTTTAGCTAGACGTCATTTGCATTGTGATGATCATAGTTGCGCTTTATGTGAGAGTAATGAGGAATCGCTCGAGCACTTGTTAACCGGGTGTTTCATTTCTATGGCCGTTTGGAATGCGATTGGTTCATGGTGCAACATCCCTAGATCTTTTGTTTTTCATGTCAATGATTTGGTGGAAGTGCATAAGGTTTGTGGTGCGACGGGGAACAAGAGATTGATTATTCATGGAATTGTCATCATTACTTGTTGGAGGATTTGGCGGGCTAGGAATGAAAAGATTTTTTCGGGCAAGAACACTAAGGTGGCAGAAATGGTTGCGGATATAAAATCTTTGGGTTTTCTTTTGTACAAAAATAGATCTAAGATAGGAGTAGTGGATTGGAAAAGATGGTGTTTATTTGATGTAACGTGATTGTTGTTTTTGGTTTTTGGATTTCAGCGTCTTTCTCCGTCTTGGTAATAGTCGTTGGTTGTGTTTGTTTTTAATGAAAGTCAATTTAAAAAAAAAAAGTATATAGAATTGTCTCCATTTTGCAAAGAGTACCTAAAAAGGAAAGTTGTGTAATTTGAAAATATCCAACATTAATTCTAATTAATCTTGAATTTCTCTTTAGTAGACTTAATTATTGCAAAATCATTTGTTTTATTATTATAAATATAGCTTTTGTTAATTTACAAAATATGAAATTAAACAATTATATAAGACAATCACGTAAGTATCATGCCGTCCTCACACATGTATCATGATATGTATGAGTATAGAAGTAATCGGAAGTAGGAAAGAGTGTGTATGTATAATTAAATAATATATTTAAAAGAAACAATATCTTTTTGGCAATAAAGTTGGAAATACTATATAAACAATTTTATAAATATGTATATGAATATAACATTTATTTACAAACTATAATTTCATTGTTAATCAGCCATTAAAGTTTTATGGGAAGGTCAATATTGTTTCACCAACGGATTTAAAGTTTTTCATTCGTAGCTTAAACTTTACACCCGATTTTCATAAAATTTCACCAACAAAAAACCATATATATCTTTGATGACGAATATAAATTAATAATAATACTTATACAGGCCCGTGGGCCATCGAAACTAAGTAAGGCCATAAGCCCACATCTAAGTAATGCCTCTAAATTCCAAAAAAAAAAAAAACATAACAAAAGACTATATATAGATATATTATAACAGACAAAATAAACTTAAAAAATGTATTAGTTTGGTGATGAACTTATTTGTTGCTAAGCTATGCTATAGATTATGAGTTTGAGACTTTGAATACGCATTTTTTTTCTTTTATTCACAATTGTCATGAGAGAGCCCTAAAATATATTTTGATTTATGCGTCTAAAATCGTTAAGCCGGTCATATACTTACATAAAAGTTTATTTTAGAAAGTAATACTTGGGTAATACACTATACATAGTGCGTAGATGTTACTATTGTACCAAGATGGTGTTAAATTTACATTTGGAATCCACAATGTGCTCATCATGTATATTATTAAAATTTGATTTAACCCTTAAAAGTAAATATACTTACAACTGTCAAAACATAAGGCTCTCACCCACCTCACATGGCCACATGCATGATCAGGCCTTATGGTAAGAGTCGTTGGGTCTATCAACAAATTCAGCTTTCTTTCTCCACACGTTAAATTCGTAACACCCTTTTTTGTTCCTCCAAATCTTTGGTAAAGAATAATAAAAAGAGTACCACATTAGCCAATATTTGGTCCATATAAAATAAAATGTTTTACCTCCGTGTAGTTTGGGAAAATATATTTTGTTATATATCGTCAAAATATACAATGTCACTCGAATGTCGAATACACATATGACACATAATCTCTTTTTATTAGTATCATGTGCGACTAGTCATAATAAACTATATCTGACCCTTGTTGTGTGAGTTATATACTTATATGTTATTGATTTATCCTTTTTCGGCGAGATACTCAAACTAACTTAGCAATGTTAAAATTATATATCAATGTACTCATCTTAGTGTTTAATTATTTATTTTGGTATGCACTAATTTAGTTAGATTGTTTGTTTTTTTTTGTTACTTATACTGTAAAATAATTGCTGGCTTATCATCAAAATCAACAAAATATTAATCCAACCACAAAACCCAATAAATGTTCCAACAGCCCAAACCCCAAAAACCTCTACATCACTAATCACAATAAGCCCAAAATATAAAAAGGCCCAAATATGGATCTGATTCAACCGTAATCCCACTAAACAAGAAGCACATCATTTAATAATGGGCAACTCCATTTTTACTACTATAATTAGAGGTGAACAAAAAACCCGAACCCAGAACCGGACCCGAAAAAAAACCCGAAACTGGTTTTTCTAAAACCCGGGTTTTTAATACCCGAAACCGAACCCGACCCTACCCGTAGGGTACGGATAGGGTATGACTTTCAATGTTGAAACCCGAACCCGAACCCGTATCCGATCTAAACCCGATAATACCTGAAACCCGAAACCCGGTTCTAGTTATACCCGAAACCCGGGTTTTTTGTATACCCGAACAAAATTTTTTGCATGCTAGGATATTAGTGTTTGTGCACATGTTTTTGTGTGGCTGTCCATATAGTTGTTCTCCAACGGATCTTTTTTGAAGCACGTATGTGATATAAATACTTGTTTAGAGCTAACACCTTTTGATATACCAAACAACAACTGAAAACACATAAAATATATGTTTTTTGTATCATTGTTTAGTTGTTTATGTATGTTTGAATAAACTTTGAAGTTTGTATGCAAAAAAATGGAGTTAGGATAAAAAATGAAGCAGACCCGTTAATAGAAGAAAACTGTAGAAAATGAGTTTTCTTTAATACCCGGAAAATAGGGTATTCAAAACCCATAAAACGGAGTTTTTTTAATACCCGAAAATAGGGTCTTCAAATACCCAGGTATTGAAGACCTGGTTCAATACCCTACCCGAACCCTACCGGGTATGGTTTTTCAAGCCAATACCCGACCCGAACCCGACCCGATTATTGTTAATACCCGATTTTTCAATACCCGATCATACCCGAACCCGGTTCCATACCCGAACCCGGTTTTTCATAATACTCGATTTGTGCACCTCTAACTATAATCAACACCCATATTATGAATGTTACATTGCTTATAATAGAACAATTTTGGCTTATCTTTTCGACCATCAATGACACTTTGAAGGGTTAATTCTAGAAAATCAATTACTCAAAAACTTCATCTTTTATAAAGACCCGTTTATTCATCAAAATCAGCTGAAATATCTTCCAAGTTGTCATCATACGCTTGACCACCCGGTTTTAATATATCAAACCCATTAGCAATTTGAATATCTTGCCGACACAGGACCAAGACCGTTAACTGTAAATGTGGAGCCAGAGGACTGGACTGGGAGAGAGGGGTTGGTCTCGAGTCTAATGCGGGGTTTGGTCAGACTGTTTTAACTTTTATGATCAACTTGATTTTATGTTGGATTCATATAAACTTATGCCACCTTTAGATGCTAGTTATGGCCCATTGGCTTTAAAATTAACCAAACTGACTTTGTTATAAATTGTTAAATCGTTTAAAAGTCTAAGCACATATATAAAAGTAAAAGTCAATTTGACTAGATAACTATCAACAAAAAAAAAAAACATGAGTTTTGCAAGTAACCTTGGATTATGATCCAAAATCAATTTCAATGATACTTACAACCATTTTTTTCAACTGCTGATAATTATAATACAACTTCACACAAACATGCAAAAATAGAGAACAATATTGCTTATCTTTTCAATTATCAATGAAAACTTGAGGGGCGAATTCTCGATAATCTATACCCAAGAGCTTCGTCTTGCTTATCTTTATAAAGACTCGTTTCTTCATCAAAATCAGCCGAAACATCCACCACTTCATCAGCAAACGTTTGACCACCCTGATTCAGTTTATCAAACCAGTTAGCAATTTAAATAGCTTGGACCGTCCCGGGAATAAGATCGTTAACGTTAACTGTAAATATGGAAGCGAAGTGCTGGACTGGGAGAGAGAGGGTGGTTTTTCTCGGGTCGAATGCGGTTCTGCCGGACTGTTTTAAGATGGACCGGGACCCGGAAAAAACCAATAAACCAACCCGGTTTTAACCAAAGCCCAGACCAAAATGTTATACCTTGGTTGTACCATGGACCCAGGTTTTATGAATATCCCGGTCCAGTCCTCAGGCCATAACCGTGAAGAATATATATTTTTTTGACCAACACCAAATAAAATATTTTTTGCCCGTAATTGTCTAAGATGTTTAAAACAAAAGGAAATGATTGTTCAATGTTTGTAGTGAAGAATATATTTCAGTTCCATGTATATTATTACAGAAGCATTTCATCAAACACCTTGTTGGCACATGGTAAATACGGTGTAGAAAATGAAGAGTATGCTTCAATTGATTCCCATAATGACAACTTTATGAAACAAATAAATGATCATAACCAGTATTTGGAATGGATTCTATCTTATCACCAATGCTCAATGTTCAATCTAGTGAGATGATCCTTCTGGAAGCAACCTCATTTCACAAATGGAAAGAGATTCAAGTGATGGCATGAGAAGCCAATTTACCTCCACAATTTGTAATCTCAAGATACTTCAAATTGGATTGTTTGGCAGGTCAACGATGTTACTACTGCATCATATATTCTCAATACTATTGGGACAATTGTAACTCAGTCTCGGACATTTGCACTTACTAATCACCGGGTTCACATCTTTCTCTCCCAAAGATACCAAGTTCTTTAACCCCAACCTCTTTAAATTCACAAGAATTGCATATGCCGCTGCCTCCGATTCCCACAAATATATGAGTTCATCACACATGGAAACTCTTAAATTTTCAACTGCCCTTTAAAACTTCTCCATGGAGCTGAGTAAGTCCTTCAATATTCTCCATTGTCAATCTAGCAACTGATGAAGACACACCGACCATGGTTTTTAACACCGCTAAAGAACATCCTTCTACATGCAAAACTTGAAGTGATGGTATTAACGCCATTTCCGTTACATCTAGCTTCGGACAATTAATTATAGACATCTCACGAAGAATAGGAAACAATCCAGCTTTGTCACCAACACTAGTAGACCATTCCTCCCAGCTCTTCATATCTTTAAATTCCAAAACTTCGAGTGATGGAAATGCTACATCATGCCAAGAATTAGAAGGTTGGAGTAACTCGGAACCCAGACTCTTCAACCCATCCATGCTTTCAACAAGCAACTTTTGAAGTGAAGGTTAATGCCCAAGTTTTGGTAAACTTGTACAACTTCTACAACCACGTAACGCTAGCTGGGTTAAGCAAGTAAATGAAGAATCGCCTACCCAACCAGGAAACTTTGTTCCCATATAGTACGCAATCTTGAGGCTTGTCAACTTCTTGAATGGTCTTAACCCTTCAAGCACGCTATATTCAGTTTTTTCGTTCCGAGATTCATCAAAAACATCACTCCATTTCATCTTCAAATCACAAATTCCCTTTTTTTTGTTGTAAGTTCACCTCTTTTATGTGAACTACATCTTTAACATTTTGCAGCCCTTCAATGGAATCAGACCCCGAAGATGCACTAGGTCCTTCAGGTCGGACAATCTACACTCACCAGTTCCTCCAATAATGACTCTAGTTAGAGTTCGTAGACCCGTCAACCCACCAAGTCCTGATGGCATCTTCTTTAAATTTGGAGTATCAGTGATGTCGAGATGTCGTAGGTTAATTAACTTTACAATACTATTTAGCAAGCTAGATAACTTCTCCCAACCAGACAACAATAAGCTCTGTAGATTATGAAGGTCGTCAACTTGTTCGGGTAAACATGTGATATTGGTGTTGGAGAAATTGAGGTACCGCATATGCTTAAGACTACCAATGGATTGTGGTACCTCTGTAATTTGATAATAAGCTAGGCTTAACACCCTTAGGAATTGCAGTTGAGGAAGTAATTCTATAAGAACCTTATTCGATATGTAAAAATAGTCCCATCTATCTAACTGTCTAACCGACATGGCTAAGAACGTTCTCACGCGTCTAGCTCTCTGTAGTTCCTTGAACTTTTTGTATGTTTCGTAATCTTCACGAATAAATGAAAAGTGGTGGACCTTCTATAAAGAATTATGGCCGTTGTAAACATCAATCTTGCCATCGAACAGGAAAAAGAACTCTCCTGCAACACTCGTTGCCAAGTCATTTATCAAGTCATGCATGGTATATAGTGATTTATCGTTGGTTGATTGTTGAAAAAATGACCTTGACACTAGCTCTTCAAAACACACCCCACAAAAACTCTCCATTGATATGTCCCCGTTTGGTTGATACAAAAATCCTTCAGCCATCCACAACAACACAAGTTCATCTTTATGAAACACGTAATCCTTTGGAAATAAACAACAATATGCAAACATTTGCTTCAAATGTGGTGGGAGATCATAGTAACTTAGCCTTAGTGCTGGAAGAATTTCATTTCCTTCATCTAAATTCCATATCTCACTATTCAAGAGCTCATCCCATTCTTCATAACTGGATCTTGTTCTAAATACCCTCCCAAGTGTTCTCAAAGCCAAAGGCAACCTACCGCACTTTTTGACGATATCTTCACCATGCAATTGAAGTGTTTGATTCACATTGAAGTTTTGCTCACCCTTTGCATGCAAGGCAAATAAAGACAATGCTTCTTCATCTGACAAAAGCTTGAGAGAGTAGGCTTGGCCACAGTCCATCTTCGACGCAACCTTGGTCTTCCGTGTTGTCACAAGAATTTTACTTCCCAGACATAAAAAGGGCGTTGAAGGAGTTCCCACTCTTTAAAGTTTTCATTCCAGACATCGTCTAGAACAATTAGGAACCTTTTCTTTGAGAGTTTCTCGGAAAGTGCTACTTGAAGAAGGTTTAGATCAGCAAAATCTTGATTACCTCCACCAACAGCTTGAAAAATGGTCTTGGTAATGTTTGATACATCAAACACATCAGAAACACAAACCCACACCTTGAGTTCAAAGTATTCCTTCACTTTCTCATCGTTATACAAAAGTTGGGCAAGAGTAGTTTTTCCAATCCCACCGAGACCAACTATGGACACAACGTTGACATTTGGAGTCTCACTACTTGAAGATTCATTGCCCAACAATTTCCCCAACAATGCCTCTTTATCGCCTCCCCGGCCTATAATCTTGGATTCATCAACCAATGAAGTTTCTACCAACCGTTTTTTAGCTTTGTTCGGGCTTTCAACATTATTATTCAAACCCAAAAGTTCTTTCTCCTTAACAAGATCACGCAATTTGGTCGTAATCCCATCTAGCTTAGAACTCATCTTACAACCATATTTAAAAGCATGTAATTTGGTTGGAATGAATTTCGCTATCTTACTCGTGCTGGTGCTGGCTTGAGATTCTTTATAATTCAACTTGCGCCTCATAGCTTCGGTGGCCAAATCATCAAGAACATCATCTATTTCATACGCTAAATGCTTGAGTTCGTTCAACCAAATTTGAACTGATGTGTCTTTTACTTGCTTCTCTTCTGCATCGACAAGTACAGCTCGGATCAGGGCCAGTTTTTTTGTTAATTTGTTGAGCTCAGAATCAATTCCTGCAGACTGAGCCAGCTTGATGAAGTCACTCGAGGCCACCTTCTCGAACAACATGGTGATGAAGGCTCCAATAAAGACTTCACCAATAGCCATATTGTAATCTGGAAACGTAAAGATTGTTTGTGGGTTTTGATTTCAGATGGAAATAATGATTGGAATGAAAAATGAAGGTGAAGCAAATGAGTTAATAGATTGCTCAATTTGTGTGGATGATCATAAGAGTAGACTTCAGGTCAACCATAAAGTCACGATGACAGATAAGACTCCATGCGCAGTTGTCTTCCATTGAATTATTGCAAATGTTATGTCACATGAAGCTTTTTATTATTATAAAAGATAAAGTAGACTGCTTTTGTTCTGTTTGTATAATTTCTACTTGTTTAATGTAATATTATTATAAATTTCTAATTATAATACTGTTAAATCAATGAGGATTAAAATATATTTCTAAACCTGTCTGAATCCCACCATGGGTTAAACTAAAGTATCCTAAATTTGTAGGTTTGAATCAAGGATTGATTAACGGGTCAAGGCCGGATCGTCCAAGACAGGACCGAGACTGTTTAACTGTAAATATGGAATCCAAGGACCGAACCGGGAGTGGGGTTGGTCTCAGTTAAATGTGGGACCGGATAGGATCGAATGTTTTATCAACGTGGTATCTAGGGAAATGAGGGGGGGGGGGGGTCGGCTCCGATTGGGTAATGGATTTTAGTGTACTGATTAAAACATCTCCCAATTTGGTTAAGGTAAAAACAGGTTCCGGCCAAAATAGGTTTGGTGGGCCGATTAAAAAATAAGAGCAAATGACCAAAATCATCAAAACTATGACCGAACGCTGTTAAGAAATCTATCCGGTTTCTAAAAATTGCTATAATATGACTCAAGCATTTCATTGTTTAGTCTAGTGAAACAAGGTAGAATTCTGTAGGTCCCGTGACCGGATCAAACAACACAACAAACTAAGAACTAGTCGTCTTGGATCAACCTCTTCACTAGTTGGCGGAAACAACTAGTAAGGACCGAGATCCCGGATCTTGTGGTGGTGCTAAGGGAGGCCGAAACTAGAAGGGAGAGGGTGAGGTAGAGAGAGTTTTAATGTTACTTGGATAATAATTTGCAAAGGGTTTATTCACAAAGGTTATGGAGAAATGGGTTAAGTGACCCTTTATATAGGGTCCCCATTTCTCCACATTTACATTTTATCCTTACACAATAAACATACTCGGGTACGTATTACACCGACTCTAAGCAAATATAAAGGCATACACAATCCGAAAACTAATATAGAATATTGACCCAACAAATTCTACTAAGTAGATACTGTATTACTAAAAAAAACAATGAAATAACTGAACTTTCCTGGTTTTAGCATTAACAACCTCAAGGTAATGTTGACAAGCTACATTTCCATGTAGAACCTAAATCAAAGATTAAAAAACATAACATCATCAACATCAACATCAACATCATCATCATCATCATCATCATCATCATCATCATCGTACTCAGTATATCCCACCAATAGCAAAGCTATGGTAGGATCTGAGGAGGGTAAGATGTAGACAGCCTTACCTCTACCCATAGGGATAGAGAGGCTGCTTCTGGTGAGACCCCCGGCTCGATAGTAGTTTTGCATCAAGCCTTAGACATAAGGCACATAACACTCAATCATCGGGACACCGGCTGATCGGTGCATGTACCCTTGTCTTTCGGCTATCAACGCCAATAACTCATCAACATATTACCTGTAAAACGGGTGGATTGGGTTGTGGGAGTAACCGCTGAGAATGGTTTCCAGTAAGGACATGTCGTTTTAAGAAAATGGTAATTTCGGTCCGAGTAAGGATGTAGGGAGAGGGTGCATGTACCGAATTCGTGTAAACTTATTGTATTTTGTTTTAGTCCTAGTACTGTAACGATGTAGCGAAAACCGATTGAATGCCAAATTTGTTTTTGTTTTTGTTTTTGTTTCAGTAAGGTAACACACGTGATGGAGACCGACTGAATTTGCGTTGACACGTCGCCTGAACGGCCGGGATCGACAACGCTTGGGTTTTACCAACGTCCGAGTTTTACCAACCGACACATGCCCATTGGTCCAACTCAATTATATATATATATATATATATATATATATATATATATATATATATATATATATTTGTTTTGGTTTTAGTTTCGAACCATAACGCACGTAACCGAAAACAACCAAATTCGTGTCGACTTACCACATCGACGCTTGGGTTTATCACCGCCTGTGTGTTTACAGACCTGCCCCAGCGCAACACGCAGGATGAAAAACTAGTTAATAATAAATTTAAAAAGTGGTGCTGCAAATGAGTCTTTTTATCCTTTACCCTAAAGGTTTTTTTTTATGTTGCAACTGATTGGACGCGTTTAATAGCGTTTTAACCCTTACTGCTGTCATATTTTGATTTTCAATCCGTAGTTTATTAATTCCTTATGTTTCAGGTCAATGATGGCAACATCAAAGTTACATAACAATGGATATACTAATTTGGGATGGTTGGCCGGCGGATTCAACCGTGCCATTGAAGGAGATTTCGCAGAAGTTGAGGGGCCAGAGAAGTTGCAGTATGCCACCATTGGAGGTGTATCTTATTACTTCCTTAAGCTCCTGCTTTTGTTACAAGCTGTGGGGAAGAGTAATTGACTAACATATTGACTTTGACTTTAAAAGTCAAATATACCCATGGATCTTTATGTCCCTTCAAGTTTTGAAACAATTTGAAGTTAATTTAAGAATTGTTGTACACATTGTCAAGGTCATTGATGGTTACATGGTAAATGATATATAATGCCCTACCCAAAATATCATTTCCAATTAGTTCTAAAGTAATAAATGATCTTACTTTTAGAGGTCAAACTTGATATGCCAAAGCTCAAAATCAGGATACAATCCATCACTTATTTAACACCTAAAGTTATCATTTTTTATATGTTTTATTTTTCTTTTTTTATGTAATTACTTAAACCTATCTTGAAAATTTGATGAGATTACTTCAATATTTAAATTGAAATTTAGAGTATTTGACTTTAAAAACTCTTTTATTCCTGTCATACTGTATACAAACATATTTTTTCATTTGTCCAGATCTACAATCACACATATTAATCACAATATCATAAAACAAAACATAAGATATATGATTACAAGTTTATAACTTATACAAAATCAAAACGCATAAACAGCTTCACAGACTTGTATTTATCTCCTTTTTGATCATGAAGCGGTACTGCTCGAATCCCTGACCGTAATTCAAACACAGGAAGACAAGTTTGTCCTCCAAACATTACATAGCTTTGTTATATATATATATATATATGTGTGTGTGTATTGGATCATTTCAGAAGTTTTTTTACAGCGAGAAGTGCGAGAAGTGAAGATGTAAAAGCATTCACATCCCATCCCCTATAATTATGTGTGGGGAGTTTGTAAATTATGGGGTGGGGTTGTAGGTGATTGTGAATGTAAATTATAGGGTAGAGAGAGAAATGTAGTGATTTTTTTGTAAATTTGAGGAAACATTGTTTGCCCCTATTTATATTTTAATATTTGTTGGATTGGTTGTGAGTAGATGAGAGAGAAAACTGTAATGATAAAGGTATAAAAATATTATTTAACTGAACATGAGAGAGAAATGTAGTATTTTTTAGTGTAATTATAGAGATGGAGATAAGGAATGAGATGAGAATGCTCTAACTCTATTAATCCCTAATTTCACTCCATTTCTTATGTGTAGGTGCATATGTATGTGTGTAGGTACGTATGTTTGTATATGTGTAAGTATGTTTGTATGTGTGTAGGTACATAGGTTTGAATGTGGCTCGGTACATTTATATGTTTGTAGGTAGGTTTGAATGTGTAATTAAGACATAAATACAACTAACCTACATATATGTATGTAACTCATATGAAAAGGGAATGAAATTAGGGATTAATGGAGTTATACATTCACTTCTCGCACTTCTCGCTGTAATATCAATTCTCGCAATATCCATCCCCTATATATATATATATATATATATATATATATATATATATATCTTGCGAGAAGTGATATTACAGCGAGAAGTGCGAGAAGTGAATGTATAACTCCATTAATCCCTAATTTCACTCCTTTTTATATGATGTTACATACATATATGTAGGTTGGTTGTATTTATGTCTTAATTATACATTCAAACCAACCTACAAACATATAAATGTACCGAGCCACATTCAAACATATGTACCTACACACATACAAACATACATACACATTTACAAACATACGTACCTATACACATACATATGCACCTACACATAAGAAAGTGAGTGAAATTAGGGATTAATGGAGTTATATCTTTACTTCTTGCTGTAAAAAAACTTCTGAAATGATCCAATACATATATAGGGTATATATATATACTAGTTTTTTTCCCCGTATTACGGGGGCTGTTTTACATTACTCGTTTTTAATATTTATATTTTTTTAGGTTTAATTTTATTTATTGTAATGAAATTTATAATATATTAAGAGTTTGATGATAAAAAGGTTTCACAAATAACTAAGATGTTATAACCCGGTTTAAAAGTTATATGGGTTTGGTAAGACCCAAGACACACTTATTTTTTATACTATAAAATTATTTCTTAATTATAAATAATATTTAAAAAAATCATATAATAATTTATATTATATCATATTTTATGAGATTTTCACATCAATAATTTGGTGATAATAACTTTTAATTTAATGAGATGTTATAACCCGTTTAAGGAATATCTAGATTTGGTAAGACCTATATCAGTGAATTCGGGTCAAATGTATGAGAAGCCTCCATTTAAAAATCAAGCAAAACTAATGACTCCAAAAAAAGGGGAGCGACCACATCGCGACACGTAGGATTTTTATGTTTTCGTTTATATATATTATAGATAGATATATACAATAAAATTCTTATAATTGATTTGCTTATTGGCCGGTTTAATTCAAAGGTAAGTTCAATTCTTAGATTACTAATATTTTAAATCCCTTAACCTATTAAGTGTTACTTGGTATTTTGCTACTTAGTAGTTGTTGAACATTAACTTGTTAAGTCAATATGAACATTTTGAACAAAATGAACTTAGGAACCAAATATAAAAAAAATCATTGATAAAAAATGTCAACGACCCGGGCCGGCTATAAATCCACCTAGACATACGTTCGAACATCAAAAATTTACGAAACTAATAATCAAAATTTATAAACCGGTCACTGTGTATATATCAATATTTCTTTATATCTATTTAAAAATAAGGAAATTACTAAATTAATATTTAAGATATAGTAACTTAACCATGATATTTATGTGACATATATTAACCTACTCTCCAACTCTGATTCCTATCTTTAGACCTAATTAATTATGACAAGTGGAACATAATTTATATGAATGATATAACTATTATTTATTTCTTCAATGTAACAAAAACAAAAGTATACTGAGCATCGTGGTGTCACCATTGGTGGTTGTTATGCCGTCTGAAAACGAAAATGCTGCAATGGCCCATAACTTAGGGTTCCCACTTGTTGCAACTGATGGAGACATGGAGCTGGAAGTTTCCACATCTTTCCTTTTTTCATTTATTATATTATAAAGGTTTAACAACCCTATATATGAATCTATTTTAGCCCCTAAAATGTCTAAAAGTTTTAGTTTAGCCTCACTAGTTTTAACTCACGTATATCAGCCACAATATAATCTTGGGGTTTTGTGTATAAAAGACAATGTTTTCATAACTTAAATGATCCTCGAACCGACTGTTGGTCAGACGGCTTCCAATGTTATGATCATATGCAACGCAAGAGTCTCATGGACCTCCCATGTCATTGCCCTTATGAACTTCAGTTGCACTGCTCGTGGCGTCTCCCTCTCTATTCCATGCCTTCATTTTCTCTCTCTCTCCTCCTCATCAGTGTTCATGGGATTGAAGAACCTCTATTAAAAATGCTTTAACAAAATATAGAGGATAAAACCAAGTATAAAAAAAATACGAAAACCAGACAATCAATGTGATCTTGCAAAGAAAAAAATAAAATATTAAAAGAAATGAAAAGCGGTCTAACCAACGTTCTCATTAACTGATTCAACTTTAGTCAACCATGCCAAATAAAAATCGTTATGAAACGCTAATAACCGCAACAATGATGTGTGTGGTTCCGCACAAAGGAATTTTTGAACATTGTATTTGTATAAACAAGTTAAAGACATATACTTACATAATTTACGAAGAAATGAAAAATTAATAAATAAATCTAGCATTTAAAAAAATGGTTTACTTGGCTTTTTCTTTATTTCAATTGAAGCCACCAAATTTACAGATAGAAATAAACAATGGCCATAACAAAGAATGAAAACATTTGTGGTGGTGTTGAAAGAAACCAAACTTACAAACAGCTTTTTGTTCCTTTTGTTTTTTTCATATAAAAGTGGAGAATATAACTCGTGGGCCTATATCATCCAATGGTCTAAGTGGCTTGAAGCTTAATGTGAAATTGTGAACAATGAACACCTCAAAATAAGAGTCAAATGGATGTCACTTTTGCATGTATTTTAAAAGTTTATAAAAACAGTTTTTGATTGTAGGGGTATGGTATTAAACCCGGTTTACAATCCTAAATTTATTATATTTGGTTTGTTTTATTATATGGGCTAATACATTTGTTATTGGGCTGAGGAGGTTTGTGGAGGTAGCCCTAATTGGGCTAGGCCCATTAGGGTATCATGATGGTGGCCATGAGACTCTATATAAGGAGGTCTTCACCTCCTTATCATGGGGTCATGCTCAGTAGGTGCCACCACCAGTTTTTGTGTCTGTGAACAAGAGATCTTGAAGATCTCTTAGCGGTCACCTCCACACCCCCAAAACGCCACTGCAGATCGCGAGCAGCCGGAGGAGAGGATCAGCAGACCAGGATGCGGTTCATTCATCTCGAAATCCGTGGAAGCTCCGTCATGAGTAAGGTCAGATTCCATTTCGTGCTTCGACATTGGCGCCATCCGTGGGACGGCAATGAACCACACTGGCCTCTCTTCTCGGCCCTCCGATCCGTTCATCAAAATCTCAGGAAGAACCACCGAGCTCTTGGGGAAAACCCTTAGATTTATGTTTTCAGATCTGGAAAATACTTCCAGATCTGGAAGATGCAGGAGGAAACCACCAAGCTTTTGGGGAAAATCCTTAGATCTGTGTTTTCAGACCTGGAAAATACCTCCAGATCTGGAAGAAACAGGAAGAAAATGAGCTTTTGAGGAAAACCCTCAGATCTGGGTTTTCAGATCTGGGTTCGTCCGAGCAGCAGCCACACCTCATATTCATAGGTTTATAAACCCTATCAGATCTGTTGGTTTTACATAAAACCTACCTGATGTGGATATTCAAAACCTTTGAGTCGCGCGCGCGCCCAGGCAATTACTCTGCGCCTCAGCGGGTCGCGCGCGCGCGCCCAGGCAATTACTCTGCGCCACAGCGGGTCGCGCGCGCGCCCAGGCAACTACTCTGCGCCTCAGCGGGTCGCGCGCGCGCGCCCAGGCAACTACTCTGCGCCTCAGCGGGTCGCGCGCGCGCGCCCAGGCAACTACTCTGCGCCTCAGCGGGTCGCGCGCGCGCGCCCAGGCAACTACTCTGCGCCACAGCGGGTCGCGCGCAGCGCCCAGGAAATACTCTGCGCCTCAGCGGGTCGCGCGGGCGCGCCCAGGCAATTACTCTGCGCCACAGCGGGTCGCGCGCGCGCCCAGGCAAGTACTCTGCGCCTCAGCGGGGTCGCGTGCGCGCGCCCCAGGCAACTACTCTGCGCCTCAGCGGGTCGCGCGCGCGCGCCCAGGCGATTACTCTGCGCCACAGCGCGCAGCAGTTTTGCATTCGCGCCACCGCATACAAGTTTTCGCATACATGTTTCGCACTTCCTTTTACTAATTTGAGCAATATGACAACATTATATTGACATCAAATTAAAAAGAAAGCGAAGTAAAACATACATGCGTGAGCTCCAAGCTCAAACGCGTTGACGAGTCTTAACTCTAAAACGTCAGGGCCTTAGCCCAAAAATATGAGTCTTAGCTCAAACTTGAAGGCTGGGAATCCTCACAATTTCCCATACGGCTCCGCGCCATAGGCTGGGAATCCTCACAATTTCCCATACGGCTCCGCGCCATACTTAAAGGTTGGGAATCCTCAATTTCCCATACGGCTCCCCGCCATACTTGAAGGTTGGGAATCCTCATAAACCCGTCGGCCACGCGCCAGCTTTTATTATCATTACTTTCATTGCCCGTAAGACGCCCCGCGCGCAGGTTTCCATTATTATTACAGCCCGTAAGACGCCCCGCGCGCAGGTTTCCATTATTATTACAGCCCGTAAGACGCCCCGCGCGCAGGTTTACATTATTATTACAACCCGTAAGACGCTTCGCGCGCAGGCTACTGTTATTATTACAGCTTGTAAGTCGCCTCACGCGCCAGCTCAGTTATTATTACAGCTCGTAAGTCGCCTCACGCGCCAGCTCAGTTATTATTACAGCTCGTAAGTCGCCTCACGCGCTAGCTCAGTTATTACTCTTAGCTCGTAAGACGCCTCTCGCGCGCAGGCTTTATTATTTTCAGCTCGTAAGACGCCTCTCGCGCGCAGGCTTTATTATTTTCAGCTCGTAAGACGCCTCTCGCGCGCAGGCTTTATTATTTTCAGCTCGTAAGACGCCTCTCGCGCGCAGGCTTTATTATTTTCAGCTCGTAAGACGCCTCTCGCACGCAGGCTTTATTATTTTCAGCTCGTAAGACGCCTCTCGCGCGCAGGCTTTATTATTTTTAGCTCGTAAGACGCCTCTCGCGCGCAGGCTTTATTGTTCTCATCTCGTAAGACGCCACTCGCGCGCAGGCTTCATTGCTCAGCTTGTAAGACGCCTCTCGCGCGCATGCTTTATTACCCAGCGTGTAAGACGCCTCTCGCGCGCAGGCTTTATTTCTCAGCTCGTAAGACGCCTCTCGCGCGCAAAGCTTTATTATCCTTATAACTCGACACCACCATTATCTTAAGGATCACAACGCGTCACCATCATGGAGAAAATCTCCCAGACTCAAGACAATAAAGATAAGGCCGAATAAAAGGGAAAAAACCGCCCTAACACCTTATAAAGTCAACGCTCCACCTAAGCGCTTGCGCGCCCAGGAGCAACGCTGGACTTGGGGGGGCTTGTAGGGGTATGGTATTAAACCCGGTTTACAATCCTAAATTTATTATATTTGGTTTGTTTTATTATATGGGCTAATACATTTGTTATTGGGCTGAGGAGGTTTGTGGAGGTAGCCCTAATTGGGCTAGGCCCATTAGGGTATCATGATGGTGGCCATGAGACTCTATATAAGGAGGTCATCATGGGGTCATGCTCAGTAGGTGCCACCACCAGTTTTTGTGTCTGTGAACAAGAGATCTTGAAGATCTCTTAGCGGTCACCTCCACACCCCCAAAACGCCACTGCAGATCGCGAGCAGCCGGAGGAGAGGATCAGCAGACCAGAATGCGGTTCATTCATCTCGAAATCCGTGGAAGCTCCGTCATGAGTCAGGTCAGATTCCATTTCGTGCTTCGACATTGATATTACAAGTTTTTGCAACGAAGACTCTTTATTTGTAAGTACATGTTTTTTTCTTGTAAAAAAAATAAATTACAAAAAAATTAATCAAAGTTATACAAAAAATAATACGAACACTTATTTAAAAGAATGTCAACATATATAGTGGATGTATAAAATTGGAACTTGATACCTTTTCATAAGATAAGAGGTACCTGTCAACAAATATGAGAGTATATTGACATATATATGTCTAGCTATTCAAACTAAATACTTTTCAACTCCTTTAAACTCTTTATTATTATATAAAAAAGTGCATTATATATACATGAAAAGATGTGGTCAAATATGTAGAATATGTTGATGTTATATTTCTAGGTATATAAACTAAGTTATTCGCAACTAAAAGTATCTTAATTACTTTCTCCTTTTGTAAATAATTATTTTTCATTATTTTAAATATAATCAATACAAAATAAATACTTTTAAATTAATATTTTCATACGTTTATAAATTTACTAAGTCGCCATCCAATTTTTAGCCCAGTTCAACAGATAATATCCTATAAATAAACCAGTTACACAACCAATTCAACAATCAATTTATTTATACAAGCTTATCGAAAATTCCCCAGTGTTTCCGCCCAAAATAGTGAAAAAACACAACAAACAAGCCCATCACCATTACAATCCCGTCAAATCTAGTTTTAAAATATTAAAATTCACAAATGTGAACAAACTTGTAGTCCTTTTCTTACTTTCCTCAAATAATAACAACTAAAAGAGTGTCTGTCTAATTTCAAATATTCCATTTATTATCCTCCTCTTCAATTCAAACACTTGTATTAATCTAAACTATAACAAACACACCTTCCAGGAAACCATACTATTATATTATATTCTAATAATCCAACAAGTACTTGGCAAAAAGTGGATTCGTTTCATCATAAATAGTATACCTTTCCTCTTCCACACTTAATAATATTCAACCTCCTCTGTTCTCTGTAACCATAATTTACGTCAATTTCTGATCATCTGCTAGATTATTAATCAGTTACAGGTAATTTATATTCAAACTGTTTTTACTCAATTACCGAATCGTACATTCATACTACTGTTTTTGTTACGTAATTTACGCTGTATCAGTATCATGTCAATTTTATTCCAAATAGTTACCAACTTTAGGTGATTTCAACTTGTTTTACTTCATAATTGTATCGTACATTCATACTCAGTGTTTATGTTGTGTAATTGATTGTGATAGTTGTGTTGATTAGTTATTGTTGATAATTAGGTTACAGAACATGATAACCGTTGTTAATATTAGTTTTCGGTTGACTTTACTGTGGATCTGTAGGTTATTGCAGGGTAATTTAATTTCAACTTGTTTTACTTAATTATCTAATCATATATTTGTAGTTTCGTCGCATAATTTACGCTATATACATGTTAACTTCGTCCAAATATTGGATCATCTGCTAGAATAGTAATCAGTTGCAGGTAATTTTGACTTCTAATAGTACATTCATTGTTTTTGAGGTGTAATTGACTGTCATGGTTGTGTTGATGATTAGGTTTATCGAATCGTATATTACGTGGTTTTCGTTGAATAGTTTACGCTATACATGTTAATTTCGTCCAAGTTTTGGATCATCTGCTAGAATAGTTATCAACTTCTGGTAATTTCAACTTGCTTTACTCGGTTGTTGTATCGTATTTTCATACTCGGTGTTTTTTGTTGTCTAATTGATTGTGATAGGTGTTTTGATTACTTGTTGTTGGTGTTTGTGTTAATTTCGGATCGATTTCGCTTGTGTAATTGTCGTCATTAATCGTTGAATTCATCTTGTTTCACGTTTAATAGTTTGAATCACACATAATAAACTTATTTTCTGTTATCTTCTAAACTTTGTTCACTTGCTGGTGAAATTTATCTGCAGGTGATTCGTCTGAGGATTTTTTTATCATCATTGCACTTTGGTATATATTAATGGGTAAAGGAGCCCAAAATTACACAGGCAAATCATCTCAGGATTCAGACCAATATCCTGCATGGTCAAAGGAGATTCATGAATGTGAACAACACTATCAGGTAGATATCAAATTAGGTCTTTCTGATGATGAAGTTAAGAACCGACTGCAAAAGTATGGAACCAATGAGTTGGATAAACATGAAGGACAATCTATATTAAGGTTAATACTGGATCAGTTTAACGATACTTTAGTTAGAATATTACTTGCTGCAGCTGTGATATCATTTGTTCTAGCTTCTTATGATGGAGAAGAGACTGCATTCGTTGAGCCATTGGTGATCTTTCTTATATTAGTTGTTAATGCAATTGTTGGCGTATGGCAAGAAAGTAATGCGGAAAAGGCTTTAGAAGCTTTGAAACAAATACAATCTGAACAAGCAACCGTGATCCGTAATGGAAGAAAAGTTTCATCTCTTCCTGCAAAAGAACTCGTTCCTGGTGATATTGTGGAGCTGCGTGTAGGTGATAAAATCCCTGCTGATATGCGAGTTGTTAGTCTAATAAGTTCGACTCTTAGAGTTGAACAAGGCTCGTTGACTGGTGAAAGTGAAGCTGTTAGTAAAACCACTAAACCTGTTGGTGAAGAATCTGATATTCAAGGGAAGAAATGTATGGTGTTTGCGGGGACCACAGTTGTTAACGGAAACTGTATCTGTTTGGTTACAGAAACAGGTATGAATACTGAGATAGGTAAAGTGCATTCACAGATTCAAGAAGCTGCACAAAACGAAGAAGACACGCCGTTAAAGAAGAAACTAAACGAGTTTGGAGAAGTTTTAACGATGCTAATCGGGTTAATTTGTCTTCTCGTTTGGTTAATTAACGTGAAGTATTTTCTTACATGGGATATGGTTGACGGTTTTCCAAGAAACTTTCAGTTCTCATTTGAGAAATGCACTTATTATTTTGAAATTGCGGTCGCATTAGCGGTTGCTGCAATCCCAGAAGGTCTGCCAGCTGTCATTACCACTTGTTTGGCTCTTGGCACACGTAAGATGGCTCAGAAGAACGCACTCGTTAGGAAGTTACCGAGTGTCGAGACTCTTGGGTGTACAACTGTCATATGTTCAGACAAAACCGGGACTTTAACTACCAACCAGATGGCGGTGGCGAAACTTGTTGCTATGGGTCGTGAACCAAATGCTGTTAGATCGTTTAATGTTGAAGGGACCAGCTACAACCCGTATGATGGGAGAATACAAGATTGGCCAGCTGGCGTAATGGATGCTAACCTTCAAACGATCGCAAAGATTGCTGCTTTGGCTAATGATGCAGGCATTGAAAAATCTGAAAAAGGTTATGTATCCACTGGAATGCCAACCGAAGCAGCGTTAAAGGTATGGTAACCTTAAAAAAGTTGCCTTTTTATACACAATTGAAACATGTGCTTCGCTTGTGTTAAGAATTACTCATGGCTTATGGTGTTTTTGTTTATAGGTTCTTGTTGAGAAAATGGGTCTTCCTACTGGATTGGGTTCTCGTTCATCTACTGGGGATAACGACCTTATGGGTAAGTCAATAGTGATTTTTTTTGTCTTTTTTACTCGTGACGTGGACTAAAATTCCCCTTTGTGATCCTGTGATATGCAGCTTGTTCTCACGAGTGGAGTAAAATTGAAACCAGAATTGCCACTCTTGAGTTTGACCGTGATAGAAAGTCAATGGGGGTCATTGTATCATCAAAATCTGGGAGGAATTCACTACTTGTAAAGGTAACACATTATCTTTTGCAATCATTTATTAGTAAAAATTTGACATGAAATGTGGTCCACTGTTTGACTTTTGCAGGGTGCGGTTGAAAATCTGTTGGAAAGGAGTTCCCACATACAGTTGCTTGACGGGTCTGTTGTGGAACTTGACAACAGGGTCAAAACAGTCATCTTAAATAGCCTTAATGAGCTGTCCTCGTCGGCATTACGTGTTTTGGGTTTTGCATACAAGGAGGACCCATCAGAGTTTACGACATACAATGGTGATGAAGACCATCCTGCTCATAATCTTTTACTTGACCCAGCAAATTACTCCAAAATCGAAAGTAATTTAGTCTTTGCTGGCTTAGCTGGACTCAGGGTGAGTAAATGAGTACCCGTATGCCATTTCTTTAATATCTTCATACAAAACACTAAATCTTAATTTAATATTATCTTTTTTAAGGACCCTCCTCGTAAAGAAGTTCGTCAAGCAATTGAAGACTGCAGAGCAGCTGGAATTCAAGTTATTGTGATAACCGGAGATAATAAGAACACAGCAGAAGCAATATGTCGTGAAATAGGAGTGTTTGGACAGCATGAAGATATTAGTTCTAGAAGCTTAACGGGACAAGAGTTTATGGAACATCATGATCAAAAAGGACACCTGTCATACAAAGGTGGACTTCTGTTTTCTAGGGCTGAACCACGTCACAAACAAGAAATAGTGAGGCTCCTTAAAGATTTAGGTGAAGTGGTTGCTATGACTGGAGACGGGGTCAATGATGCACCAGCTTTGAAATTGGCTGATATTGGAATTGCAATGGGCATTGCTGGCACCGAGGTATGTTTGACTTTTCATGCGTAAATCCTATTTAGAAAATAATGATAAATTTTGGACAGAAAGTGTTTCGGTAAACCCTAGTCGAGCTAAAATCGCCTTTAAGTTATAAAACAAGGTAAAATAGAAGGAAATGAGTCAAATTGGTCAAACATGTTAAAAGTCAACCAGAGTGTAGTTTATGCATACAAACTCCTAGATCATTTTACTTAAAAACATAGATTATGGTTGAAAACAATATAATTTTATGGTTATATATGACAAATTATCTATACTAAAAATGTTGGACAAAAGGCACAACGAACCAGATATTAATCTCTTGGAAAATAATATTATTTTGTTAATTTGCACACAGGTTGCAAAGGAAGCTTCTGACATGGTTTTAGCTGATGATAATTTTAGCACAATTGTGGCTGCTGTTGGAGAAGGCAGGTCTATATACAACAATATGAAGGCCTTTATTCGGTGAGTTCAAAAGCAATAATTTGTTGAATTGTATTCTTGATTTTATCATTTACTTCTGTTTTTCTTAACGATCCATCTTTTTTAAACTGTTTTTCTCTACTTTTCAGCTATATGATTTCCTCAAATATTGGTGAGGTTGCCTCCATATTCTTAACTGCTGCTATCGGCATCCCAGAAGGCCTGATTCCCGTTCAGCTTCTATGGGTCAATCTGGTCACCGATGGTCCCCCCGCCACTGCATTGGGCTTTAATCCACCCGACAAATACATCATGAAAAAAGCTCCTCGAAGAAGTGACGATTCATTAATCAGTGCCTGGATTTTAATCCGCTATCTGGTATTTTTCTTACTTCATACTAAATATGAGCGACTCATGTAACGGGTCAAAATGGGTCACTAGGGTTAAGCTGACTTGAGACTTTTGTTTTAATGTGCTCGAGCCAGAGCTTCACATATCGAGCTTGACTAGGCTCAAGACCCTTAACGAGCCTATTATTTATATAATTTTGTATTTGATGTATTAAGTGTATAAAATATTATAATATTTCAAATTATGATAAAATACTTAAATTATTCATATTAAATTATATATGAAAATTATAATCATATATACATAAAAATATTCGTATAATTAATAAATAATAAAACAAAATGGGGCTAGGGCGCTAGGCTTGTTTACAATATATTTGACATTTTGTGTTGTTTTGACTTTTGAAATTTTAAATATGCAGGTAATTGGGCTCTATGTTGGCATAGCAACCGTGGGCGTTTTCATCATTTGGTACACTCACGACTCCTTTTTCGGCATTAACCTAAGTCAAGATGGTCACACTCTAGTCACATACTCTCAGCTTGCAAACTGGGGTCAATGCAAAACATGGCAAAATTTCACCGTTTCACCTTTTAAAGCCGGAGACCAAATATTCGACTTTGACTCGAACCCTTGTGACTATTTCCAAGGCGGCAAAGTCAAAGCCATGACACTCTCACTCTCCGTATTGGTTGCCATTGAAATGTTTAATTCCCTTAACGCCCTTTCGGAAGACGAGAGCCTTTTGACCATGCCACCATGGGTCAACCCATGGTTGCTTGTTGCAATGTCAGTCTCGTTCGGGCTTCATTTTATAATCCTATACGTCCCGTTTCTTGCACAAGTGTTTGGTATTGTTCCGTTAAGCTTTAACGAGTGGTTGTTGGTTCTGGCGGTTGCTTTGCCTGTTATATTGATAGATGAGATTCTTAAATTTGTTGGTCGGTTGACTAACAGAAGTCAACCGGACAGAAGGCCTTCCAAGCGGAAAACCGAGTGAAATTACGAAAATACCCTTGGCCGACGTATGCGAGTTGTGGTCCAAACTTATAAGCCCTTGGTGTGGTTTAAAGTTGCTCTAAGGGTAGTTTGGACCATTTGACAAATTTCTAGTGATAGGTTTGATAGAAACTAACATCATCTGTTTTTTCTTTTATGTATTTGGACTTATGGCAAAGAAACTATTATTCTTGGTTACAATGTAACATGATATTTAACAAATTCAAACTCAAACCTATAACATTACTTTAGTACTTTCAATATGATTCCTCCTAGAATTCAAAGTGTACATGAGGTTTCTCACTTTTGATTTTAAGAGATTTCTCACTCGTATCTCCAAGAATATGATTCGTTAACATCAACTAGGCTCGTGATTTAGGTAACTTCTATTCATGTTGTACCTTAGGAAACGGACTAACTTATGCAGTTTATGGGTATGACATGTAGTTCTCGGTCATCTTTTATGCTTCCGCCTCTATTCTTCTTTCTTCTTCTTTTATTATTATTATTATTATTATTATTATTATTGTTATTATTATTATTATTATATAGTTGTAGTTTATTGCTTTCTAAGGATTTGTACTTTACCATTTTATTTCCAATTTAGTATTGTAATTCATAGTAATAAAAAGTCTCTCATTTTTTTATTCTATAAACGGTTCGTCTACGTACTCCATCAACTAAAAAGCTATTTGCTATATTTGTTAAAAGAATGCAATAAGAAGTGGCCTAGCAAGTCACGCAATTAAGAACCACATATATGGCACAAAATATAACCCATATATGTCCAATGCCACTATGATGGTTGATTCGTTGGGATCCAGTCAAGAAAGACACGCCAAATGATGATTATAACACACAACTAACAAAATATATGCTTGAACTTTTGAATGTGGTGATCTTTGGTTACCTATGGAGAAGCGTTAGGGTTGTAAACTGCCTCAACATTCGGAACTGTACAAGATCGACTAGTTAATTACTCGAATCGATTTTTGATTTTAAGTATAAATTAAATTCCGTCCGATAAAGGAGTTTTAAGAATGAGGTTCATATATTAGACTTGTAATCTGCTATTAATACTGAAGATAAGATTTCAAATAAGATTCTCGTCTTGGGTTTTCAGGTGTTGGTGGATGGAAATTATTTTTAGTGTTCTTTCCTATTTCTTCAAATATAATTATGCTAATCTCTTTGTTTGGTGTTCACTAATCACTAGTTTGCTTGAATTAGTGCTATCGAAATTAAATTTTTCTAAAATGGATTTGCATTGGCTCATGGTCAAACTTCTACGTGTGGGTTAGTGGGTCCATATTCATGGATTTTTCTTTTATTTCTTTTAAGATTATATTTGTAAAACTAACAAACTTATTAAAAGAACAAATTATCAACATATTAACACACCAAAATTGACATGCATAATCAATAAGTCACCTCATGAAGTCTCATGTACACCCATGATGCCAAATCATTCCCACTTTATCCCCACACACTCATCATCCACCATAAACAATATTGAGATAAATAAAGTCACACTTTTCATTTTACACTCCATCCATCTTTCCTCTACATTTCTTCTAACCTAAGCCCATCAATCCTACCTTTCAATAACTTCAGCCAACCCTTATCACCATTCACCACCATGGCCTCCACATGCATGTCAACATGCATCGCTGACGACGCACGCGTCTCCGTTCGTGCTACATACACAAACCTCTACAAATGGCCTGATTCTGACCGAGAATTTGTTCGGTCAGTCAGTAAAAACAGCCATCATGAGAACGAAATCCGCCACCCGAGGGTGGTGGATAGTATCTCATGCAGGCAACTTTACCTAAGAAGCTACAAGTTTTCTAGGAAAGAAAGCTTGAATGAGAGAACCATGAAGTGTATAGGAAGAGTTAAGGAAAGAGCTAGTGTCCGCGGGAAACCGGACAAGACTCCGAAGAGCGGTGACCGTCGTCCGCGAGACGGTGGAAAGAGGAAGAGGAGGAAGGAGGAGTGTACCATGGTTATGAAGGCTAAGGAAGCATCTTGGGCTTCCTTGGCTTCTATTTTCCGAAGGTTGTTGTCTTGCACTACAAAGGTTGATGTTGTGGATTGACTTTTGATCAATTGCATGAAGATTTTATGTTTTTTTTGAAAGGTTTGGTTTTATGTTATTTTTCTCCTTTATTTATGTTTATTAATGTTAATACAACATACTATAGTTTATAATTAAAGCTTCCATAATTCCTAAAATTTTCGGCCTTATTTCTGTACTTATGAAAGAATGAAGGAAAAAGAATAAAATTAGTTGAAAAACTAATGATTTGGTTATTAACTTTTTTTTCTCTTTTCTTTATAATCAAGTTTTATGCTAGCTATGGTTAATTATATTGTAAACCAAAAACTTTGTGTGATGCGGTGGGGAATGCTAATTTTATTAATTTAAAAGAAAATAATGATTTCATATATAATTAAATTAAAAAATAAAGCGTTTGTTTTTATTTTTTTGTAAAAAAGATATTAACGTATGAAAAAATTATGATATTTTTAAAAAATAATTGGAAAAGTTAGCTTAAAATTCTTATGCCCATTCCAGTCTTGTCTAACTTTGCTAACTCTCACTTCTCAACCCGTATCTTGTTCATTCTGGAAACACGTTTTCTTATTCCTTCTTTTCTCGAATCTCTTAAAACGGAAGAAATAGAAGCTCAAGAAGGAATACCAAAACCTAGTTCACTCTAAGATTTTTTTTTCTTGCATCTCCTCCTAGAGCCCAAGTATCATATACGATTAGCAATATGTTTAAAAGGATTGTATCATATATTCTAAAAGTTGAAATGGGTTTAACTTTTAAAATTATGTAAAATTGTCTTGTTTCCCTCCTTATATATATTATAATATCCGGTAACATATACATAGGTGTAAAAGATTAATCCAATATAGATAAATGAACCTTGATTACAAATAATATTTCATCTCTTTTAATAATCGAAATCGTCATTAATCGAAACTCACTGGTTATTAATATTAAAGCCAAAACATAGGATTCGATTTTAATCCATGACCCACCCTTGTAAGAAACGTACAAATCAAATCAAATATTCTATTTATTAATTTGATAGTGAAAGAAATTCAAATAAAAAAACAAGCATACTTATGTTGGTTGTCATTACTAGTGATATGCATGCGGAGCTACATTTAATTCCACGTGACAAAAAAAACAAGTCGCAGACTTTGTTTCTTCGTGAACGGACGAGACGACGTGTAGATAGATAAGGATTTAGGGGGGGTTAATATAATATTATGATGTGCTATAATATAAGAGAGCATCAATAAGTTTTATTTTTTTTAGCAGGGTTTAACGTGTCGTAAATGGTACCTCTTCGACTCTTATGTCCCAAAGCTTTGTTTTTAGTAGGATTGGGTTTTCTATTCAAATGGGGGTTGCAGCACATCTTGTTGTCCGTTTGCCTACCACTTTATTGTTATCGTTTATGAATTTTTGGAATCGAATAAAATGGAAGAATATTTCCCAAAAAATAAAATGTAATCTCTCTTTTGTTGTTACCGTTAGATAAAATGACCCTTTTGTTGTTTTTTTTTGAACGGCGACTTACGAGCCACAACCGGCCAAGATGTGTTGTCTGAATCGGGCCCACATCTTGAACTCCGTATGGTGACGAAGCCACACCCCCAACCGGAGAAACCCGTCTCCTTAGCCGGCCAAAATGGCCCCACAGCCTCGATAGTCGGTAAAACCGGGTCGGAATCAAGAATCGAACCTGGGACCTCCAGGTCTTCTATCACCTTCCTGGCCATTGGGGCGACCCCTTTGTTGTTGTATATCCAAATATTTGTGTTATAAGCCATACTTCAAAAGGTTCGAAGCATAACTAACTAATAATCTCTAACCAATAATCTTATTTATGGTGTGATATTCCTCTATATACAGGTAAAAGAATATAACATTTAATAGATTCCATGTGTTACACAACTAATGTGTCGTGTATCACATACGCCTTTTATTTGCATGCTTAAAATCCAATAGTATATGCGAAGTGATCATCACATATCATCTTTTCACAGCATGAAGTTTGACGGATGAAATTAACACGTTCACAAATCTAGATATGCAAACAACTCTAATTTGCATATGATTTGAACTTTATTAGAAAGAAAAAAAATAATGTTTTATTGATATTGGTACATAAGGTAATTAAAACACGAAATATATTGGTCATGTAACCCCAAACTATAACATGATTTTCTGTACGTATCTATATATATATATATATGCGTATATATCACATCTAAAAGACGTGTTTCATAATTTTTTCTCAAATATGTTTAACATTATACAATAATAATGTAGTTTTAAATGATGATGATAATAATAAAAGAAGAAATATTATTATAACGTATACAATATACTAACCAGATATGTATTCCTCACTCTTGTATGATTTTGTATAAAGATTTAGTGGCCACTATGATGACTAGTAGAAACATACCAAAACAAAAGGGAAAAAGAAAAGGTTATCCCCAAATGAAGAAAGATGATTCAATGCACAAAGTCAAAGAAATGCTACTTACAATGCAAGAATGGTTGTCTTTGTCAACAACAATAGTTTGTAATATTTTGGTGATGGGTTGTCACATTTTGATGACTTATACTTTTTGTTTCCTTTACGAATTAATAATATTTCTACTATTAAGTTTTTCTTTAATATTGTATTTTAGTTCTTTAGTATTTCTTATAATATTTTTAAGGTTTTAAGGTTGTTAATTGCTATAAACCTCAGATATTGTATTTATTGACTACCGATTTGACGTCAAATATGGTTTAACACTGCCACACCCAACCCCGTCATTACCACTGGACCATCACTCCTGCTTGAACCACCATACACCACGAACTTCTCCGTCCATCTTCACCACAAACAATTCTCCTTGACAAAACCAAACTCACGATAACAATTTTCCATTATGACATGTCGACATCAGCTATTAACCGTCCCATAATACTACTAGTGGATATGATCATATCTAAAATAGACCATATGATTTTCTTTATATACAAGTTGAAGTATTACAACTCTTCGTGAAAGAGTGCAAAATGCTTGAATGTATCAATTGCATCAGTATAATGTCTCGATAAAACATGCTACTACTCAATAGTAACCGCTTATATCGGTTACTACTGAGCCTAGTGAACCATGAGCTAAATTACTACTGCTTAGTACTAACTCACCATTAATGTCATGTATCACACGTCATAGTAGTAATGTACTACCAATATTACATGCCGCTATTAACCCAAGTTCCCACTTATCTTTAGTTAATACGGAGTATTAATATAGAAAGATTGAGCCTTACAAATAGGTATATATGTCGACACTTAATTTAAAGTAACTAGGACCCTATTAGCCCATAAAAGAATTATGAAAACACGATAACGTGCATATATGCACCAAAAAGTGTTAGTTTTACTTAATTGGGTATGATTTTAACTATCACATATATGCTGGTCCACATAAAGTAAAATTAAAATTCATATAAACCTTTCACAAAAATAACCCTAATTTAAAGCTTAGATAGGTTGTTTGAATGAGTTTCTTAAGATATAAACTTGATTGACATTCAACTTTAGACGTTTAGTTCAACTGACATTACAGGGAAATGAAGATATGGAATGCATACCTCAAGGACTCAAGTTTGAATTCGATCTCAAACAGGTTTTATTGTAGTGAGCTGTCAGGCGGTGGGGTTTCCTCGAAACAGAATATGGTGGGCCTTCATTTGTTGGTTAGTAAAGAAATATGATACCGCGAGCATATGATATCGTCTTTTGTCATTGAGTTACCTCGGATAGTCACCTTTACTCGTTGATAGTTAAAAAAAAATAAAAAATAAAAAATACTTGATTACCGCTCAATCAACAATTTTCTTAAATATGTATATATATATTAAAGAAAAGGTATAATGATGAATTGGGGTATGCAATTAATCATAACGAGACCATGCCAACAATTATTATTCTTTGTTTTCATTCCCCACCATATTTATAGTTATCTTGACAAAATATAGACTTGCGCTATCATCAACATTGTATTTCTTTAACTTTTCCATTATTATTAGTTAGAAATTCTGTTTATGGTGTTTGAGAAGACAAATACAATAATAAATAAATTATATATCCATCTTAATTAGCATTGAGTAACAAGAGATGCTAACTTGGTATTAGAGCACCGAAGTGGGAGCCGTGGAGAGATGGAGGAAAAAAGGGACTAGCTGGGAACACCATCCCCCGGGTTCCCGGATGGTCTTTCACCAAAATCCCTGAAGTGTACCCTAGTTTTCACGAATAAATGAGGAAAACAGGAAGGAAAGAGAGTTAAGGAAGTGAAAAAGTGAAGGAAAATGGATAAAACAAGAAGAAAAAACTTAGGGAAGTGATGTGTTAGAAAAACTAATTTATAACACAAGTGCAAAAATCATGTATTACACATAAATCATGCATTAAAGTTTATTATTATCGACATTTGATGGAATAGAAAAACAGGTTAATAATAATAAAACTCGTACAAAAACCACAATCTTTTGATTTGCTTTAGGCCTCTAAAAATGTTGGGCCGGCACTAGCCTTGATTTACATACAAACCAATTCACCATCTCTCACCACGTTGTTTTTTATGAGACCATCTTTCCCTTTGCCAATTGCATCACTCCCACGCCCTCAAATGAATTCTTATCGCACCCCATTCACCCTCACATGATCACATATTCACATCTGGTCTTTGTCGAAACCACAAACATCACACTAGGCCCAAATATCACCTGTAGCCCACTCCCCTTATTCTCCCCCATAGATAACAAGCCCAGATCCCCTGTCTTACCGGCCCACATCCCCGTACACTATATGCATTTTGTTAGGGTTCGTCTCGAACTTTATGGGATCGTTCTCAAAATTCCATAGAGGAAGATGTCAAAATTTCTCAGAGGACGGTCAGAATATTACACTATAATAGCACTAAAAACTTTTCACATAGGACGCCCCCCACCCCAACCCACCCCAAGGATAGTCCGCCAATGGGCATGGATGGCATTGGACCCACTCAAATAAATTCTTGGTTGGTTCATCTCTAAGCCAATAACAACTTCCAACAAATCTTGACCTTAGGTCGATCATGTATTATACCAAGTGTAGTGATAACTAAGCACATAATGACGTTTTGCGACATTTGACGTCTCACTAAGCAATAGAGTTTTGCATAACGAGCCATTGCAAAACTTGGCTCACAACTAGGGGGGGGGGAGAGTGTTGGGTTAGTTTTGGAGCTCGTTTTCCTCACAAAACGAAGCCCCTACGTGTGGTCTTATAGTTCTTGTTAAGTTCTTGATTCCCCTGACAACATGGAAATCAATCTTAACTTCCGAGTTAGTTTTGATATCACTTGTTAAACCTTACAAGTTCAACTATTTTCAGTTGGATACTATCGTGCAACACAAACTAAGGGACAAACACAGATACTTTCCACAAGACTAGCACAACTCTTATTAATTAAAGTCGACAAACAAAAGAAAATCATGCAAGAAAAAAATACATGATACAATCACATTAAAATACACAAGTCAAGCATACTTTGCGATGTATACGAAATTCACCCTTACTTTTGCTAGAAACAAAAGAATTTCTTGTGGAAGTCCTTAGCTTGCAAATTATAATCACTCTGGTATTTTGAAGGTGTTAACATCTTCATCCTGAATCCAACCATATTTCTCCAAGAATGGGTTGGTTAGTGTTTGTGGCGGATAGTTTTCGATATTACACTCTTTCCATACGTTTTCTACGCCTTCCAGATCGCGTACAACTTCCCATAAGCAACTACCGCATTTGAACCCCGTCCCAAAGCCTATCACCTTTTTTTAGCCTCTTTTTGGCCTCCATGTACCCTAAAACATACCAAACACTACTAGATGAAGTGTTGCCAAATCGGTGTAGGGTCATCCGTGCTGGTTCCACATCGTATTCACTCAGGCTAAGGCTTTGAGCAACTGCGTCTATCACGGCTTTTCCACCTGTGTGAAGACAAAAATGGTCCACACCGGTCTTAAAGTTGATAACTGGTTTTGTTGATTTTAAATGACTATTGTGAAGCTTTTTTAGTTTTAGGGCTGTGTAGAGGATACCGAACCGTAGTTGCTCCCGAATTGGTAAGATCTTGGGACCGATTTCTTTTAAATTGTCAACGAAGGCTCGGGTTACCGCTTTAGGTAGGGATTTACCTAGATGAATCCCGACCTTGACCTTGACTGTCTTCTTTAGTTTTAGTTCTTGATTGTTGGTTGATTTGTGATCCCTTGGTCCTTTAGTTGGTATTAGAGCCTAGTGAATATAACATACATATAACACATATGAAAACACAAAAGTGTGACGAATGTAACGAATTGTTACATTACAATGTTCTGTTGTAATTTAGCAGCTCGTTTCATTTGTTTCACTTTGTAATCCATGTAAAAGAAACCTAGTTGTGTATAATACATATGAAAAAAAAATGTTACATCAAGTTCTTAAAACTCAAAGGAGTTTTCAATTGAACTATATCGTATAAAAGTGAGCATGGATGTAATTTTTCATACATGATGAACGTATCTGAACTTAGCATTGAGACCGTCTCCGTAGCTAACTCTAAGTAATATTAACTTTTCTAGTACATATCATACATACCATACCTCCAAAAAAGGTTTGTGGTCTAATGATACCAAGATAGTGGATAAGTTTATGTCTTTTTAAGTAGTGGGGGTTCAAGTCCGGTGGTAGTGAACAGAAACAACTTGTAATTTAGTAATAGATTTGAGAGTGTGTTAGTTGACGTTTTAGTACCATACATTAAATAATGAACCGACTTAAACAACATGGGTTTACTCTGCTTTCTATTTTGCTATTATCGAAGATAAAATTGGTTAGGCCGTTCAGACGTCAAATATTTACATCAAGTACTACATATATAACATGATGATGGTTTGAGAAATGGAGAAAACTCAAATGGGTGGTCTTTCTAGAGTTAATCATCATGATGACAAGTGAAGAGAAAAGATTGAAGGTGTTTAATGTGCAATCGCGGACCACGTTTATGTACAATGTACGATCATTAAAACAAGAAGTCTACCATGAAAGGTTCGACTAAACCAGATAAGTTTCTTTTTCATTTTTACAAACACAAAAGGGTGTTCATCAAATCATCTATTGGATTTTCGACCCCTATAATATAGTAATATACTAACAGGATTAAGGGTATACCTAATTAGCATGGGTTAATATGAGGAGAACCTTTGCCTTATCATTACGTGAAATCTTACTTTACTAATAAACAAAAATAATGATGTCGATATGTCATAATCACATTAAATCATAATTTCTAATCTCTATTCTTATTAATTCATGATATCCATGGGTCATGGGTTAAAATAATGTTGGCAAATGAGTTATACAATAGTCAATCTTCTATTCTAATATTCTAATATTTCATCTCATACATACTAGCTACAATGGATATCATTGGCCAAAACTATTTTGGCAATCGGGTTATAGAATAGTAACGAAATTAAAAGTAATATTGATTGAAGATCAAACAATTAGAAACATGAAAAACAAGTAGAAAATATTAAAGAACAATATTTTTCTAAGGTTGTTTTGTTTCTTCGATGTCCAGTTTTTTCTCATGGACATTATATGCTGCATTATTCAGGGTAACTAGCAGACATTGTCTAAAATTTGTTTATATTGGATTGCAATTTGAATACTTGTGATTGAACAACAAATGTTGTATATAAATAGATTTTATCAAATTTATAAATTTAAGATTCCAGACTTGTTACTGTTTGTATAATTTATTTCATTTCTTTTTCACCTTTAATTTTGTCCATTTATTTAATTAGCAAACCTTTTTTTTTTTCATTTAACAAATCCCGTATAATACACGGGTTCAAAAACTAGTTATAAATTTATTCACAGTTAAAGCCATATGAACTCAGATTCTGAACGGTCATTCAACCGTCAAAATATAAATCAAGTTTTAAATAGCATGATGATGGCTTGAGAAAGGGAGAAAAATGGTGGACCTTGTAAAGTTAATCATCATGATGACAAGTGAAGTGAAAAGATTGAAGATGTTTAATGTGTGTGTAACCACGGACCACATTTATGTACAATGTATGATCATTAATTAAAACAAGTTCAGTGACAGGAACGACTAAACCAAATAAGTTTCCTTTCCGTTTTTACAAACACAAAAGGGTGTTCATCGGATCATGTATTGGATTTTCAGCCCCTATGCCTCCAACATAATATATTAATATACTAATAGGATTAGGGGTATCTTAAGGGGTACGTGTTCAAGCGAACCCATAGTTTTTTTCTTTTATATGTTACGTATACTACGAAAATTCGTATTAACCCATATATAGTTTTTATTTAATAAAAAAAACCAATAAAACAAGCTGAGAATTGATGCAATGGTAGATTGGTAGCTCTGCAATGTCCTTGAGTTGAGGTCCCAGGTTCGAATTCAAAATAATACGGCTCTCACATTTTTCCTGTATTTTGGAAAATTTGAAAATCCTGGAAATACAGAAAGAAAAAAAAAACATTTGAAACAAACCAGAGACTTTTAGCGGCGACGTTTGGTTAGTAGCGGTGACACCATTCCCACTATCATCAACTTTTAGTGACGAAATTATGTTTTTAGCTGCGACATGCTACAATAGCGACGAAACTTTAGCGGTGAACTATCATATTCCGCTATTATGTAATAACGGCAAAAGGCGGCGACATTCTACACTGTTACCGGTGACGGGCATCGCAGCTATTGAGTTATTCCCCTGTAGCGCAGTGCATAGCTTCTTCGTTTATGTCAAAAGAAAACTATATATAAGTTTCTATCTGGAGCCATGGAAGAGTTTTTAAAAAGAGAAATGACACTTGCATTTTTATAAATATATACTAAAATTGTTATAAACAGAATCTGAATTAGAATAGCTAAAATATGATGTTTTTATTGTTGAGAACATTTGTTCAATCCCCAAGGTTACAATATTAAGATGGCATGGGAGGGAATTGTTGGTGGTATATAGAAGCAGCACAAAGTAACAAATTAACAACAATTTATAGAATCTGATCATTTGATGAAAGCACTTTTGGAGCAAAAAAGACGGGTTAGCGAGACGGATATATGTTAACAAATGCTGGATTAGACTCAGGGCCGTCTTCGAGAATTTAAATACATCGGCCGAGTCAAAATAAAAAGGCCCATAGATCTTAACGAATTTTTTTTACTAATACGCATGGATAAAACTTTTATCGGCCAATTTATTATAAGTAGAAACCATTCTGAACATGTAATTTTCTCATAAACATTGCAAATAACCATATTTTTAACACCAAAAAACATATATATGTAATATGTATAAAAAAGTTTGTGCCCTCGGGCTTTATGTGTCCCGGCCGATGGTGCGGCTCGCACACCCTCCAAGCCTCCCATGATTAGACTACACATCCGTTTAACAAGCTACTGATAACTTTATAGCTCAACAACCAATGGTATTGCCATCATTTTAATGTCTGAGTTATTGAGTTTTGTTCGTGATTATTTATGACACGTTATGCAGTGAAGTGACCCAAGTAAGTATAATCCACAATTAGAGTCGACCGGTTGAGTCTCGGTTCTATATTGGAAAATGCATGAAAGTATTTTTTTTAGCAGCCAAATACTATTTACATGTGTCAAGCGGCAGAGCCAGAAACTTTTTCGTATGGGTTAGGAATTCGATGCTTGATTTTTTTTCAGTGTTAAAGTTTTCGCGCCCGAATGGGTCGGTCGGGTTGGGTTGATCATTTGGTTAGATAAATAAAACGCAATATCACTATCATAACAAAAATATATCGTTAACATTTAATAAAATACAAAGTCATTAATTATATAGATAATATTGCATATTATAATTTTTATTTTTGTGTTTTCATATTTTGAAAAATATCTTCAATCACGACTTTGAAAAAGAACTCATTCTCAATACAACAAATACAAACATCATTTATATAATCATCACCCAAATGATTATGCAAATCGGACTTCACATGCTTTATTGAAGAAAAGCACTTTTCAAACGATAGACCAACAAGTATTGGTTGTTGGCGATGATTGAAACTTTAAGGCGAACGGCGAAGCAAAAAGTTGATCGCGTACCGCGATGACACGCTTTACTCAGAGAGTGACACGTGTCGCCACGTGGCGGACACGTGTCACCGTCTTAACCACCCTCTGCCACGTGTTGCCACGTGGCAGACACGTGTCATTTTCTAAGACATGTTCAGCCACGTGTTGACACGTGGCCTGCCACGTGTCGCGACGTCTGCCATGTGTCACCTCCGGGTGACACGTGTTGATGTGTCATCAAGGACCATCGCGTATCGCGATGGCCTCTTTGGCTATGCCCATCGCGTATCGCGATGGGTCAATAAATCAGGATTTTTATTTTTATTTTTAAACCCCTTTAGTTTTACTAACTTGTCATTTTTTGATCGAAATTTCGGGGACGTTACATCCTCCCCACCTTGGAATGAATCTCGTCCTCGAGATTCGTGGTGAGTGATTTCCTGCTTATCGATTTACAATCAAACTCTTTCTAATCTGCTGCCTGAGCTTAACTTGAACCGTTTGCATGGTTTGCAATTTATGATTTGTTGTTAACTCATATCTTTGGGTGACATACTCAGTCAATAGTTGAGAATATCTTAAGTAATTGTAAATTGCTAAGCACAGTGGCCAGTTATGTTTAACTATTTACCTTACCTTTTGTATTCTAAACATTTACTGATGTTAACAAGATTGTTTCTTGGATTCAGTCTATCGAATCCTTTTAACTTACTCTTCTTGATACCTTTCAAGATATTCATACTTGAGTAATAATATTCCTTTACTTCTTGATTTTAACGGATTCCGTTTATTTCTATCAGTTATACTCTTGAACCTTTATAGTTCGGATAATTGATTTTCCTTGAATAGACATATTCTTATGTCCGAGTTTAATTCATTCCTTTCATGATAGTTTTTTTTTGTATTTCAAAAATTTTACTATCTCTTTTCCTTTGCGTGTAAGCATTCTTGTGTAAGACACAATCTATATGCTAATATCTTTCTTTATATACATTAGGGATTTAAAAACCCTTATATGATTACAAAATTTCTCGTTTAAAACGAGATTACAAACACTTTACAAGAGCTAACTAAACTATTAGTTATTTCTAATGCCTTTAGATCTTGACTTTCGTTGGCATACTCTTGTCTACTTCTATTCTTGATTGTCGGATGCTTCTCGTATGTTTAACATATTAGCCTTTCCTTTCTTAGCACCCTTCCATTTGCTTTGTTAGTGTTATTTGGACATTCTGAGCTGAAGTGTCCGTTTTCTCCACAGCTAAAACATACAACTGTTTTCCTTTTGCAATCGTCTTCCGAATGACCGAGTTTCTTGCAAAAGTTGCATGTGATTAATGGAGTATTTTTGGGAAAGTTAGTTGGTCTTAAACATTTCCCGTGATCTCTTTTGCCACAGCTTTGGCAGATTGGTCTTGTATATTTAAAAGACCCTTCCTCCTTTTCTTTGCCTTTCTTTGTTTTCTTTTTCTCGATTTCTTCTCTCTTTTCTTTGTCATTCTTACCCTCTTCTTGATTTCTGATAAGACCGTTCATAAGATAACCGGCTAATTCCATGGCTGAATCAGCGGTTTGAGGCAAATGAGATCTTACCATATCTCTAATTTCCCGAGGTAAACCCCAAATGTAGCGGGTTACGTTGTTGGATTCGGGTATTACCAGATGTGGTACCAATCTACAATACTCATGAAACTTAGTATTGTATTCTCTGAGATTAGTGCCTTCCACCTTGAGGTTAAAAAACTTAGTTTGAATAAGATCGAGTTCATGCATGGGAGAGAACTTTCGTAACACCAGTTCTTTGAATTCTTCCCACTTCAATTGGTACATCGTTTCTCTACCCTTTGACATGATCAGGGTATTCCACCATTCCAAAGCTTCACCTCTAAAGTAGTGAGAGGAGTATTGAATCTTTTCGATCTCGGTACATTTACTGATGATAACAATGGACTCGATTTCTTCAAGCCATCGTACGGCTGATATGGCACCTTTATCGCCATAGAATTCCTTTGGTCCAAATTCCTTGAAGTTCTTGAAAGTACTGCCTTGAATTACTAGTTGTTTCTTGAATTTACGATTTAATTTGTTTTCAGCGTTTGAACTATGAACACTTTCTTCATGATGAGAAGGTTTCTTATACGGATGAGTTCTTTATGATTTATTTGAATGTTCTATTTTATGTTTGTGTGACCCTTCTTTCATTGCATCGACGAAAGGAGTCATTGCGTTATGAATCATTTCTTGTATTTGAACAAGATACTGTGCAAGATCTCTTGTTCATGTTTTGACATGTCCTTGTTGCTTCTATGAGTTGAAGCTTCATCATTATTCTCTGGATTGTTTGCGTTTGACATATCGTGAACAGAATAGATTTTAGTATGAATGAAATTCTTACTTATATGTTAACGATAAAATGTTTGTTACAAGAGTGTGACATTCTTATTGATTTGTTTGTAGAATGTTTAATTAAGTCTGTCGCATTTCGAGTATACTTCTTTCTAATCTTTCTTGAGATTGTTCATCTCGTAATGACACAATCTAATTAATTATTCTTTGCTTTGAAACAATCGTTTGAAACGATAATTACATTATTTCCAAGTACTTTAATGACGATAGTCGATGGGGTTCTTGAGAGGCATCAATATTTTCTCGTTGCATATTCTTGAAATAGTTAGTACATACCTTGTGTACAAATAGACCTCAAGAATTTCCATAATTCTTATTTCTATGTCATGTTTCATTTAATCCTTGCTAGTTATTTCACGTAGCGTCGTCTTGATTTTAGTCATCTTTTAGACTTTGTCCACCTGGACCTTTCCTTTATTTTCTAGTTATTACTCTCTTACTTCCAGAGGTACTTGGAAGAATTATCTTTGAGAGTTTGTGCAATCTTTTCTTGACATAATTCTTTTAAAAGATATATTACAAATTCGGGGAAATTTAAATACATCTCTTATTTATGTTGTTACAAGATTGCATGACATTTATTACAATTGCATTATTTACAACTATTAAGAATTCTTATTTCTTCCATCGAATAATCAGCTTCTTGATCTGGTTGTCATTCTTGGTATTTTCTACTTTCTTCTTTTCTCTTCGCCTTTCCTTAGCATCCATTTCTTCAGTTAGTTTGGTGACATTGACTTCATAATGAGTTGGATCATCTTCAATGTCATACATCTCCATGTTATAACCTTCACCTTCAGTGTGTGTTAAGTATAGATCTTGCATCGTTGAATAATATTCCTGTCCCTGAGGATTTTCTTCTAGATATGTCATTACTTCCTTTCCTTTCGACACAATTGGTTTCTTGGATCTAATTGATACGCCTTCATACGTATTCCGATTTGGAATAATCCGAGCTAGCGGAAAGTTAGAATCAAACGAATCTGAATCTTCCTCCATTGCTGTTTGATATGAGCTCTCATCACTAGATATAGGAATTGGGAGAAAAGATGTTCCCATATAGCCTTTCCCTTTACCGGGTCGAAGCTGAACGGATTCTTCGCTAGATTGACGATTGCACATCTGTATGAGGCTATATTGGGGATAGGAGCGCGTTTTCCTATCTTATCCGTACTTGTTATATATTATTTGTATTTTTAATCATTCAATTATTTCTTTGATATCCTTACTTGGATACTAATGATTATTATAAACTTATTTCTGATCGAAGCCTAGGTATGATTAAATACCTAATTCGCTAAGATCGATGGCTCTGATACCAACCTGTCACACCCGCACTTAGGGCCTAGGCGTGTGACCAATAGTTGGTACCTGCTTTGAAAATGTATCAGAGTTTTAGCGGAAGTCTTTAGTTTATGGTAAAATATTAATTTATGTTTTGAAACATTAGTTTATTTGTAAAATATAACAAAATATTTGATTTGATATAAAGCTTCTCGAATAATAAATATTCAAGAGTTTGATTTTCAAACCTTTGTTTTATTTATAAAACTTTGTTTAAATATTGTTTGTAATATTTTAATAATTTAAAATATTGAGTCATCTCTACCTTGCGAGCATCTATCTCCATGAGTTGGCTATAATTCCATGCTACCTGTGCTAACTTTATTTCATGTAATATTTTGGGGGGAAATACGTCAGCGATATGCTGGTGAATCGTTGACTCTAAAAACATTTTATAAATCTTTCTTTGACTGACAAGATAGTTTTCATGAAACAATCTCAGCAGAAATGTCTATTATTTCTGGGATTGTGCCACTGCCATACACACAATTACGGTTCTCCGGGAGTTGATACCCTTTGAAGAACTTTTATTATGACTTCTAGTCTGCGGCCACATAGCCTTGACTGATAGACTAGATTGATTATGTTTGGATCCAGACACATGTGTACTCAGTCCGAGTTGCTTTTATTTTCTATCTTGTATTTTAATAGGGATCACTTAATCCCATAAATCTTTATTTGACGGTCTTTGTTTAAGATAAACAACCCGTTTATCTTGATTGAAAAAGGTTTAACGTATTCAGTTGTGATCTCGTTTGAAAACCTTTGTGAATGAATGAATGATTGATTGAATGATTGACCTATAATAAAATAGGTTTATATAAATACCCGGATCGTCTTTTAATCCGGCTACAGACCTTTAGTCTGGTTTTGATAGCTTAAACCTTGATTGATCTTTTGTTTGAAGAAATATTTTGATATGAAATCTTTATCTATATTTGCTAACTATGTGATATGTTTCTTCTTCAAAAAGTAACGTCAATTATCTCTATCCCTTGTTAATATCTTATATTTCTTAAAAATAAAGAAATAATGTATTAACTATATCCTTTAAAAATTCTATCTTCCTTAAAGAAACATTATCTTAATTTATTCATTATATTTATAATTCTTTGATCAAGGTCTAGGCTATACCCCTGACTAGGGTCTAAGCCTTTATTATTTTATTAATATTTTATTCAGACAGAACTCTTACCTTGCTTAGCTTATTATTTTCTAGATTCTCGAGCGGCACTTCGACGCTTGCACGTACTTTGAGAATCTTGATCAACAACTCCTCGGCACGCAAATCGAGGCAACGTTCGGGGGTTGCCGGGTCGTGCACGTATTTCGAGGCAGAATGTCGGGTCGTCTTGGGTCGGCACGGTTTACGAGGTCGTCACGCGTTACGAGGTCGGCACACAAAACGAGGTGGCCCGACGGTCGGGATTGTCGGTACGAACTTCGAGGTGTCTTCGGTATATGGTGCGGATTACGAGGTTATAATTGTCGGGTCGGTGGCACGGAAAACGAGGTAGAGAGAGAGTATTCTAGAGAGAGAGAGAGGGATTTGGGTGTGAAAATGAAAGAGTCATGACCTCCTATTTATAGCTGAAAAGTGGTTCCATCGCGGTATGCGATGGAACCTTTCTTTTTGTTATTGCGTACCGCGATGACACGCTTTACTCAGAGAGTGCCACGTGTCGCCACGTGGCGGACACGTGTCACCATCTTAACCACCCTCTGCCACGTGGTAGACACGTGTCATTTACTAAGACATGTTCAGCCACGTGTCGTGACGTCTGCCATGTGTCACCTCCGGGTGACACGTGTTGATGTGTCATCAAGGACCATCACGTATCGTGATGGCCTCTTTGGCTATGCCCATCGCGTATCGCGATGGGTCAATAAATCAGGATTTTTATTTTTATTTTTAAACCCCTTTAGTTTTACTAACTTGTCATTTTTTGATCAAAATTTCGGGGACGTTACAATTTCCCACAGCTAAAACTTTGTGGGATGCCTTGGTGATCACTTACAGTAGTGGGAAGGATAAATTACAAACGTTTGATTTACACGTAAAGGCAAACGGGATCAAACAGAATGGAATGTCATTAGAAAACTTTTGAATTATTATGCAAGGTGTGTGGGGGGGGGGGGGGGAATCGAAAGACGAGACCCAAACCCCATGACTTGCACAACCGACATCGGAACATACAAAAAAATCCAGTCAGAACAAAAACTCTTTCAATTCCTCAACGCCCTTGACCGACAGTTGATACCATTAAGCGGGAAATCCTCCGATTAGACCCGTTACCCTCGGCATAGGGTGCCTACTCGGCCGTTCGAAAAGAGATGGCGCACCAAGGTATACTAGGAAACCTCACAGATAGTTCATCTTCTCAGAACGGAGTGGCAGCAGGACTAGCTGCCAACAGGTCAAACGAATCGGAAGGACAAGGGCTAGGGTTTCTGTCAAAGGGCAAATCGGGCAACAAGAATTTAAATTCTTGATCATCCCGTATTGATAAGACAAACCAAAAGTGCAGCCATTGTGGGATGTCAAAACATACCAGAGATCAGTGTTTTAAACTCGTGGCTATCCCGAGTGGTGGAATGATGGGCACAAGAAAGGGAACAAGGAAGGTACAAAGGCGGCTGGTGCAGTCGGTAGCGCAGCTGGAAAAGACAACCACCAGGGTGCAGGGTTCAGCGGCATGGCATTTGTTGATGAAGAAGCTTCAAAGCCTCTACATAATGATGATGACGGAGGAAGAGGTAACGAGTTTGAGGGAATACACTCAAACCCTTGTATATGTCATGAATCTTTTATTGATCCTATCGTTAACAAATTGCTTAAAATACCCCTTGAAGAAGAAAGAGATTTAATAAATAATTCTAAAGAATATGATTTGTTAAAGAGCTCCGTTGGTGAATCTACTGATGCCAATAAACAGCACCAAGAATATGATTTTTTTGAAACCCATGAACAATTCATTAATAATGGTAATATCTCTAAAGAACATAATATCTCAGAACTCCCTCGAAATGATGTTTTTAAAAATAACAAAAACATGGGAGAAGTTAACATGGCCAAAACCAACGAAAATTAAAATAAATCTTGGATTTTTGATTGCGGTGCTACCGACACCATGACTTTTGAACTATCAGATATAATTTCAAACTCTAAACCTAAGATTAACTATATAAAAACTGCGAATGGGGGAGTGCTTCCCGTAAAGGAAGGATGAACCATTGAAATTTCACCTACTTTAAAACTCTCAAATTGCCTTTATATCCCGTCGTTGTCACATAAACTTTTGTCTATTAGTCATGTGACCCAAGAATTAAATTGCTCTGTTTAAATGCACCCGACTTTCTGTATATTACAGGATATCAGGACGGGAGCGATTATTGGGCGTGGCACTGAACGCCAAGGATTATACTATGTGGAAGAAGTGACTCAACACGGTACTGTGATGCTAGCCCATGGAACTATCAATACAGAAGCTTGGCTATGGCATAGGAGATTAGGACACCTATCAATCGGTTATTCACATATTTTATTTCCAAAGTTATTTCCTTTAAATGAAAGTTTTAGTTGTGAAACTTGTGTCTTGGCTAAAAGCCATAGACATACTTTTAAACCTAATAATACTAGGGTTAATTCACCATTTTTACTTATTCATTCGGATGTATGAGGACCGGCAAAAAATTTTGGAGGTCAAAATTTTCGTTTTTCGTTTTATTCGTTGACGATTGCACTCGTATGACATGGATTTATTTTCTAAAACATAAATCTGAAGTTTTTGATAAATTTAATATGTTTTATGCTATGATACAAACACAATTCAAAACCAATATCCAAATTCTTCGATCCGATAACGGTGGGGAGTTCGTAAACGATTCAATGAAACAATTTTGTCAAACAAAAGGAATAATTCATCAAATGTCGTGTGCACACACTCGCGAACAAAACGGCACTGTCGAACGGAAAAACCGCATTCTTTTAGAAATAACTCGTGCCTTAGTGATTGAATCCCAAGTTCCAACATCTTTTTGGCCTGATGCCCTCGCTACCGCTACGTATCTTCTCAATCGACTACCAACAAAAGTCTTTGACCTAAAAACCCCTCTTCAAGCCCTTTCAGAATTCACCAACCTTCCACCGGACCTCACATTACAACCATGGATATTTGTATGCTCTGTCTTTGTTCACATACCAAAAAGCAATCGAACCAAACTTGATCCATGTGCAGAGAAGTGTGTATTTGTTGGTTATGGCGTTAATCAAAAAGGATATCGGTGCTATAGTCTAAAAACCCGACAAATGAACACTACCATTAACTGTGACTTCCTTGAAACTGAGTTCTTTTATGCCACCCAACACAGTGGTCAGGGGGAGACTGAACATGACACATTGAGTTGGCTTAAATGGGTCCCAAAGTGGGCTTCATCGTCAGAAGAAGTCAATCACAGTACCCAAGATGAGTCACAAAAAGGATATCGGTGCTATAGTCCAAAAACCCGACAAATGCACACTACCATGAACTGTGACTTCCTTGAAACTGGGTTCTTTTATGCCACCCAACACAGTGGTCAGGGGGAGACTAAACATGACACACTGAGTTGGCTTAATGGGTCCCAAAGTGGGCTTCATCGTCAGAAGAAGTCAATCACAGTACCCAAGATGAGTCACAAACTTCACAACAATCCAATAGACCAAGAGTCAGTGTCTCAGATCCAACTACTCCTGATCTGCCATCCGAGGTAAGTGATTCTCAAACTACAATAAATAAAGGATCTCATGAAAATCAAACTAGTGACATATCTGATAATCATGGGATAGAAGTTGAACAAATAGTGCATGAGGAACAAGAAGAACCAATACAAAACGAGACAAGAGAAGAAGAAACGACCGAAAAATATGTCCTTCCTCCAAGGGTCAACAGAGGCATCCCAGCAAAAAGATATTTTCCAGAAAAACAATCTAAATCCTCTAGGTATCCCATAGCAAACATAGCCAACGGAAACCTTTCGAAAGAAGCCAAGTCTTTTACTTCTTCCTTATATGCCGAACAAATTCCATCTTCTATGGAACATCCCCTAGACTCGAGGAATTGGAAGATTGCAATGGGTATCGAAATGAAGGCACTAATGAAAAACAATACATGGGAAATATGTAACCTTCCTCCAGGGAAGAAACCAGTAGGATGTCGTTGGGTCTTTACAGTCAAACACAAACCCGACGGAACAATTGAAAGATATAAAGCACGACTCGTAGCTAAAGGCTACACCCAGACGTATGGGGTGGACTATTCTGAAACATTCTCCCTAGTAGCCAAATTTGACACAATCAGAGTTCTTTTTTCTATTGCAGCTAATGAAGGTTGGCCTCTTCATCAATTTGATGTTAAGAATGCATTCCTACATGGAGAGTTAGAAGAAGAAGTTTATATAGAAGCTCCGCCAGGGTTCACAAATAATTTCAAAGTAAACGAAGTATGCCGGCTAAAAAAATCTCTCTATGGGCTCAAGCAATCTCCTCAAGCATGGTTTGGCAGATTCACTATAGCAATGAAGAAATATGGATACCAACAAAGCAATTTCGATCATACATTATTCCTTAAACGGAAAGGTAAACTTGTGACTTGTTTAATTATATACGTTGATGATATGATCATTACAGGAAACGATGAAGACGAAATGAGAGATTTGAAGGCCAACCTATTCACAGAATTTAGAATGAAGGATTTGGGAAGACTGGAGTACTTTCTTGGAATTGAAGTACTAAGGTCCAAACAAGGAATCTTTATTTTCCAGAAAAAATACATTCTTGACTTTCTAGCCGAGACAGGAATGATCGACTGCAAGCCCGCCGATACACCAATGAAAGTGAACCACAAAATTCAGATTGAAAAGAAGCCAAGTTAGCACACAAAGAAAGATACCAACGCTTGGTGGGTAAACTAATATATCTCTCACATACTCGTCCTGATATAGCATACGCAGTGGGAGTGGTTAGCAAGTTTATGCACCGACCTCAAGATTCTCACATGGAGGCAGTAATAGGGATCATCAGATACCTAAAAGGAACAGTGGGTCATGGAGTTCTCTTTAAACAGAACAAACATCTGAAGATCCAGCTATATACTGACGCAGACTGGGCGGGAGATCAAGACGACCGAAGATCTACATCAGGATATTTCACTCTGGTTGGCGGAAACTTGGTGACTTGGAGAAGTAAAAAACAAAAGGTAGTGGCTTTATCCAGTGCTGAAGCGGAATTTAGAGGAATTGCACGAGGCGTGGCAGAAGTTCTATGGATCCACAAACTTTTAACCGAGATTGGGTTCCCTCCAAACGAAGCAAGTAGAATTATGTGTGATAACAAAACCGCAATCCAAATTTCAGAAAATCCTGTCCAACATGATCGTACAAAGCATATAGATGTTGACCGAAACATCATTAAAGAGAAAATTGGAGCTGGAATTATAGAGTTACCGTTCGTCCGATCAAAAGACCAATTAGCAGATATCTTAACAAAGGCCGCCAACGGGAGAATATTCAACAACTGTCTTAGCAAGTTGAGTATTGGAAATCCCACTACTCAATTTGAGGGGGAGTGTTAGAGAATATAAAAAGTAATTATAATCAAGAATATTCAAGGATATGCCAATTAACATCATTTCTTTATTTGAAGATTGCAACATCAAATCACCACCAAACTGCCGGCCGTTTGTGACCGTTATCTCCAACAATTAAGGGATTTTCTTTTATTTTTTATTCTATTTTCCATGATTTAGAATATGGTTTATATGTATTTATTTTCTACTTTTGATCTCTGTAAAAATTATACACAATTACTAGAAAAAAAATATACTCTAATATCCTTTCAAACAGGTTTATCTCTAGTCTTTGTGTGCCGATTAGGGTATTATTATTATTATCATCTCAAGTACTTTACTTTATATTTAATTAATTAAGATGATTATGACTAATGTTTTGGATTAAGAATGATTTTTTTTCTTTTTCATAATAGAACATGTTCATGAACCATTCATAAACAAACTTCAATTCCTTAACGAACGAACACAAACAAGATTTTTCTTTCGATTAGCGTTTATGAACAAATTTAAAGCTAAACGAACGAACATAAACAAAACTTTGTTCGGTTCGTTTACAACCCAAGATGTGGCCTTTTAGTGGAATAATATTGACCTAATTAGTGATGTAAATTTTGGAGCAACACCAACTTGAAAGGCCCGAATGACTAATACGAAAAGTGTAAATTGTGGTACGTTAGATCTCAAGGGAGGTTTGGTGGAGATCTACAGTTCATGGACCAAGTTGAATAACTTGGTGCCAAAGTAATTTTTTTATTTATTATTAAATAAATTAGAAGTTTAGTATTATTATGTTTTCTAATTTGAGTAAGACTAGAATTGTGGGTTGTTATATAAACTCATTATTAGTTTTCTTTTGTTTTAGTAGTATGTATTCCATTCTTATTTCTTATCAATAAAAAGTGTTTGGTATTCTTGATTCACTTGTCTAAGGTTTTACAAAGGAAATCTCTAATCTCCTTTGAATAATTTGTGTTGCAAGTATGTACTAAACCGATATGCAAATCGAAAAACCACTTTCGTGTATCATACTAACCAAGTCCTCTCAGCCCTTTCTCCAGATCTCTAAAAGTTAATTAATGAGTTATTGTTAGTTGGTAGAAGTTGAATGATGAATAAGTTTATCTGGCATGCAAGTTGTATGCTCCATTTCTATATATACATTTTATTTTGGGTTTCAAATTTCACACCAAAAACATAAACTATCATCTCAATCACTCTTCCAACCATTTAAGTCCATAAAAATGTTATTTCTCATCATTTTATCTTTCATACCTCTATTATACATCCTCTACCTCATTCTGCTCAACTTTCTTGAAAGAAAACTGCATCATAAATGTTACTTATTGGATTACCAATTGTTCAAACCCTCCGATGACCGGAAACTATCAACGGACTTCAGTGGTAAAGTAATCAAGAGGAATAAGAACCTCGGTCTAAACGAGTACAAGTTTCTACTCCAAACGATCGTTAGCTCTGGCATTGGTGAAGAAACCTACGCCCCGAAAGTGGTGTTTGAAGGTCATGAAGGATATTCAAGTCATCAAGATGCTATTGAAGAGATGGATGAGTTTTTCGAGTACACCATTGGAAGACTTCTTCGGCGAACAGGTGTTTCACCATCAGAGATTGATGTGTTGGTTGTTAATGTGGCTATGTTTGCATGCATGCCTTCGTTATCGAGTCGAATAGTTAATCAATACAAGATGAGGGAAGATATCAAGACCTACAATTTGTGTGGAATGGGATGTAGTGCAAGTATGGCTTCTATAAATCTTGTTGAAAGTATTTTTAAATCAAAGAAAAACCAATTAGCTATGGTGGTGGCATCTGAATCTTTGACTCCAAATTGGTACAATGGTAATGATAAGTCCATGATTCTTACAAATTGTTTATTTAGAGCCGGTGGGTGTGCAATGATTCTTACAAACAAGTCAAGTTTAGCTCACAAATGCATGTTGAAGTTGAAATGCCTAGTTCGAACCCACCATGGCGCGAAAGATGAATCATACGCGGGTGCCATACAGAAAGAAGACAACGAGGGCCGGGTTGGGGTTTATCTAAGTAAAACCCTACCTAAAGCTGTAACCCGAGCCTTTGTCGACAATTTAAAAGAAATCGCGCCCAAGATCTTACCATTTTGCGAGCTTCTTCGATTTGGCATCCTATACTTGATACTAAAACTAAAAATGTTTCGCAATAGTCATACAAAAGCAACGAAACCGGTTATTAACTTTAAGATCGGTGTGGACCATTTTTGTCTTCACACAGGTGGAAAAGCAGTGATTAACGCAGTCGCTCAGAGCCTTGGTCTGAGCGAATATAATGTTGAACCGGCACGGATGACTCTGCACCGGTTCGGCAACACTTCATCTAGTAGTGTTTGGTATGTTTTAGGGTACATGGAGGCCAAAAAGAGGCTAAAAAAAGGTGATAGGTTGCTTATGATAAGCTTTGGGACAGGGTTTAAATGTGGTAGTTGTTTATGGGAAGTTGTACGTGATCTTGAAGGAGTAGAAAACGTATGGAAAGAGTGTAATATTGAAGACTGTCCGCCACAAAAGCTAACCAACCCATTATTGGAGAAGTATGGTTGGCTCCAAGACGAAGATATTAGCACTTTCAAGGGAGTTGCAAACCCTAAATTTGACGCTATATAGTAGTCCTGAATATAATAATAATAATAATAATAATAATAATAAAGTAATGTTGGTTTGCCGTTAAGAAAAAAATAATGTTTGATTTATTTATAACTAAATACAAGAATAAACAAACGAGTTTGAGAATAAAGGGATGAATTTTTATTCCAAACAATATATTTAATACAAGTTTGAGTTTTAGATATAAGAGTATTCATGACGTTAAACCTTTATAAATCTTTACATGAGATTCTAAACCTGGAGATGGTTTAATAACACCGACAATTCTAACTACAAAAACTTGAAAACAATTAATTCTAAACCTATAATGATGTTTTTTAAACAATGATGAAGGCTTGTCAGTAAAAGTCTTTAAAAACCTGGGTTTTTAAGAAAAACCTCTTGTATTCAAATCCCGCAAACAACAAAGAGTAAAAGAGATTATGTGTTAAAAAAATTAACTAAACTATATTATAGAAGAAGTTAGTGATGCCCCTCGAATAAATATGAAAAACTAGTTTGATCCTTCCGTGTTACGGGAGTTTATTTAAAATTTTTTTTTAATCGCTTTGTTATTTTATGATGATTTATTTTATTTTTTAACGTAGTTTTGTTTTAATTCAATATATATATATATATATATATATATATTAGTTTGATATTATATTTTTTAATGTTTGGCTTTTATCAGTTGAGATGTTTAGGTTTTTAGCTTTTTAACGAACAAACATAAACGAACACGAGCATGTTGCTTTTTTTAAATGTACAAATTAACATGAACACAAATATTTGTCTAATGATTAAAGGGGCGTTGTTGTAGTTGACGATGGTGGGTAGTATCGAAGATAACCGACAATGGAGATAATTGACCAGCAACGGAGAACATGTAAAACAGATAAATTAAATTAAGGTTTGATGATGAAAGTGTTTATCAATAAATAAGATCTTATAACTCATTTGAGGGCTATTAGAGTTTGGTAAGACCCATAACACGTTAAAAGTATTATTTGATGATTAAGGGATTATTTCACAAATAAATAAGATGTTATAACCCGTTTAAGGGTTATCCGTGTTTGGTGAGACCCATGACCCGTGAAAATTATTGTTTTATTATGAAATAGTTTTATAAATAAATCAGATGTTATAACCCATTTAAAGACTATCCGGGTTTGATGAGACCCGTACCCGCGAATTCGGGTCAAATACATGAGAAGCCTCCATTTATAAATCAAGCAATCAGGTGGCTCTAGAGAATGGAGGAACAACCTGAGAGCGACACCTAGAATTTTATGGTAGACAATTATATATATAGTTAGATTGAAAACTTTATTATTTATTAATAACTAGTATTGATGCCCCGGCGTTGCGGCGTAAACCATTTATTTACTCATCCACCGCACTCAAAAATATGCACCACCACCAATGCCTCCTTCGGTCACCATCCCCTCTCATGTGGCCTAAAGTTGACATAAAAATGGTGAACAATTCATGCCCGTTGCGATGTTAATGCGTAAAAGTTAAACCGAAACGTAAAAACAATGCGACTATCACACGGGAAAAGTTAGAAAACGTTGAACCGCACACTCATGTTGTGGTGTGTTAACTTGCGACTTTTATACCAAAAGGTAAAACGAAAAAAATTGTAAAATATTAAAAAGTATAGGGGACCACACATCCCCTTTTAATGTATAAAAATTCACCGAAACATAAAATATATAAGAGAGTAGCTGAGTTGTCTTGGTTGCTAAACGGAAAAAATACACGTAAAAATGAAAATTGGCACACGCCCACTTTTAATTATGGAGGCCTACATAATTATCGAAGTCCTCGCATGGAAATCATAATGCGTGCAATTGTGTATCATAATATAGAATCGAAATAGTTGGGATAACGGTACAAATGTAGAGATGATAATGACATGGTGGATACGCCGCTGGTACATCCTATATATAAGTGTTCTTATCGGATCTTCGTTTGGTGCGTTGTTCTGGCTATTCAAAGTTAATTTTGTGTATGCTAAAGCTTCGGTTTGCTTTAAATTCTTATTGGGCCTAAGGGGCCTGTGCGCCCCCTTCTTTTCAAGTGGATCAGCATACGCCCACTTAAAATGTAGAGAAACAATCAAATGCAAACAATGCAGGCCCATTTCTTTTGTTTTCGTATTTTGCAATATAAATCACAAGAGAAATAGTCATCTTTCACCTTTAAACCATTTCTTTTATTTAACTAGAACTTCAAAGTTTAGCTTACAACCAATTAGAATCCACCAAAACACACACTCTAGCGAAGGAGGAGAGTCGCCAAGCGACGCCATCACCCTTACCGGGGACACCGCCAACGAGGCCTCCAAGGGCAGCGTGTTGTTCCACGTGTATTGCTTTGCCAAATGGGATGGGCAGTGTTGCAGAGTTGGTAGACCACACGAACTTAGTTAAGAAAATGGGGCTAGTGACTAATGATAGAGAAAATGGGGAAGAAGATAGGTGATGATGTGGGCTCATTTTGATTTAATCTTACTTGTATAATTGTATTTTTTTATATATTTAATTTATTTTAATTCAACTTATACAATTTTATATAAATTATTATATTAATAAAGCATTTGTTTATTATTAGTTGAGCTTTTATAAGTACTATAGCTTATTGTAAAAAAAGAAAATGGTTATTTGCTAAGCATGATAACATGTTAGATTATTTTGAGCATGATCTTGTTGAAATGATATATACTGTTGCTGATAATCTGATATACGATACATTACAACTATACTAAAATGTCAAACTTGAGGTGTAACAACATGTGTTATATACAAACTTTTAATTTAGACGACGCCATGTTTGACCATTATAATTGTGATGCAAGTCATGTAACCAAGTCACAACCATACAAACTTGTGGTGGTGGTCACTAAAATGCTTGATCATGACCCGTGTTGGTCTAAATCGTTTACTAGTATTGCCTCAAAAATTGGTCACTTAGTTGTCAAGTACCTTAACGGCTAAGTTATTGATATTATTGTCAACCCCATCATGTTGTTCGCTTTCAAAATTATTAAATCTATTTTTCTAACATGCATTAAAAACCAGTATGAACAAACACCACCGGTTTGAACTGCTTACCTGATTTTAAAACATTGAGCTGTTTGTAAGCTACTTAAAATTTCAACCCTGTTATTATATACCGAGCTTAACAAAACTTATGAGATTGAACGAATGTATTGTTCGTATAAAAAATATTATTACATAATAAGTATTATTATACTACGTACATAATTATGACAGAAATAATTAAATACTTTTTTTATTAATTATAATTAATAAATAATAGATAGGTCATAAGTTGGTCACGAGTCAAGCTTAAACTTGAATGATAACTCACTATATAAGCTCAAGCCTTAAGCATAGATTTTAGAACGAGTTCTTTGAAGCTGAACATGCTCAATTCGAGACAAACTTAGATTTCATTCAGCTGACTCAACTCGTACTAGCAATCTAGCATATTTGTTTTTCAGTAGTTTCCATGATCAAAATATATACCTATACTTAACTCGTTATTTTTCAAAACATGTGTCTGCTTATTAAACTAGCATTTTACATTTTTGCGTGAGGCATGCATACATATTGGCTATTGCTACGTATTCAAGTATTCATATTCCTAGTATAAATTGTGACCCGTGATCCAAGTTATGGAATGGTTACTCGTAAAATGCTTGTTTGAAATCGGCCCGTTTGTTAACAAATCGAGCAACACTAGTATATTTTAAATTCAAATGCCGCTAAAGAAAAGGTACCAAAAATCTTTCTTAACATCATATTCACTTTGATGAATCATATCCATCCAACGTGCAAACATTTACAAGATAATGGAAAATGTTAGAACAAAGTAAGTATAACTGTTTATACAAAACCATTATATATATATAGAGCACTAACACATTCACAAACTATTTACAACTTTAGACTCGATGTTCATATCAAGCCCCAAGACTTAAATCACGAATCATCTTAAATTTCATAAGCTTTACTTGTATACACAAAAATACAAAAGTTAGCAAGCCCACATGAATAATCATTAAACATAGCTACAATTCCATATCTGAACCAAACCACGAAAAACTCAACCCAAACTAGGCGTAGCTTACGTTGTTCCTTATGTGTATTAGTCGACGAAGATGAGAGAACCTGGAGTGTATACACTATACGTAATGCATGAGAAGCCAGAATGTGATACGCCTCGTGTAGCTCCAAAACGCAAATTTCCAACCTTTCATAACTTTTTAATTCGTTACATCTTATACACTTCTAATCAACATGGTTGCATTTTATGTAGTTGTATATCAAGACATTTTATTATCTTTTTAACACAATTAATACCTTTTAACACCCAAGAAACTTATTAAAATTGAACATTAATAGTTAAATCAACTAAAATTATATTTTTACTTGTTAAGAAATAAAATTCACAATATCAAATACAAAAGAATCGTGTTATTCAAGTTCTTTTAACATTAATTCTTACATTTATCTCAAAAAATAAAATAACAAGCCTCCAACACAACCATCTCAACGGCTCCGCGAAACCGCACCATTAGACGAATGCGACGTCTTACTAACACTCCCCGAATCCCCACCACCCGAAAACAAACCCGACAAATAATTACCCAAATCATCTGGAGCATATTTAACTACCGATTCACCACCCCTAAAAACCCCTCTATACTTCTCATACATCTTTCGGTAAGCTGGTAATATCTTTTTACCCACCGAAATTTTAACCACCTCTCTAATATTCCCGTCAGTAATAATACACGTGGACTGTTTCCTGTACGTCTCATTAAACTCCAAATTAAACCGTCGAAAACACTCTCTCGCCTCCACATCAGATAAATTATTTACTGCCTCACCCGCAGGCAACGCCTGTATCACTTTACCCCACGCCATCCGCTCGTAATTCCCAACGTATTGTTTGACTTTCTCTTCATGCTTCTCAATCCACTCATCTCCAATAAGGGCTTTCAACCCCGAGTTCTGAACCTTCAAAACTACGTAGTTTAAGTTATTCAGTAAATACAAATACGACAAACCAACGTCGTTATAACAATCCGCGCCCGAGTCGATTTTACAAAGTAATACAAGCACTAGCCACACGAACCGGTCCGAGACCGACGACGTGTCATCGGAATAAACGTTCGGAAAATAAGCTTCGCGCAACGGCGACTGGATCTCCAGCGGCCAGTCCGCAAGTATATCCGATAATATCTCATTATAATCCGATAAGAAAACCAAGTAGTTCATAACATAACGAGTTAACGGATGAACACCAGCACCGTTAACCGCCGTTTTCAATACTTCCTTCTGCATTGAACCTTCAAAGTCCGTTAACATTAATCTAACGGCGTCACCTAATTTAACAAGTGACGTCACGGCTTGTGATCGAACCACAGCCGTTGATTCGAACGAGAAGATCAGTTCAATCTCGGGCCAGTGGTCCAAGATCGAACTGTACATGTCTAACGTTCGGAACATCCTTTCCATAGATTTCTTTGATTTCGCAACGAGTTCGGGGAACTCGAATAATGTGATCGCGCTGTTTTTACAGATGTCGGAGAAAGTGGATTCTCGGATGTTTTCGGACGACGAAAACACGTAGTCGCAGAGGATTCGTTCGCCCGAAAACAATGTTTTCACCGCGTGTTTCTCCGCATTTAACCATGCTTTGATTTTGGGTTCCATTGTGTCCCAATTGGTTTTGTTGATTTGATTCAAAGTGTGTTTTTCGACCCCGAGTTTGTATAAACTCTCATCGATTATCGATTTTCGGAGGATTTTGTAGACGTTTACGCATTCTTTTGCGTATCCGGATTTAATCATGCAATCCGCGATCAGTTTCAGATCCGCCATCACGGTTTCCGAAACTGTGTTGCTGTCCGAAACTGTTGTTTCAGTTTCGGGCGAACGATAATATTCTTCGGTAACATTTTCCTCATCCGAAAGACTAGATCTAGTTTTAAACGATCGAACCGAGACTGACACCGATTCAGAGTCTAGAGTGTCTCGGTTCGATGATAATATTCGAAAGAACTCCTTTTCCAACCGCTTCATCGCGACTTGCATTAGTTTTTGCGCGTATACGATTTTCTCGGAGCTGGAACTCTCCGAGACGAAGAAATGCATTGCGGATTGTAAGTTGTTGACGGATTTTATAAACTGTCGAGCTTCACGACGGTCGTTGGTGAATAAGTGGTCGAGTTTTGTGTATAGTGGAGAGTCGAGGTCCCATCGTTTGATGATATGTTCGGCGTAAAGTAAATCTTCTTCGATAATTGAAGCCGAAAAAGTCTGGTGATGGTGATGAGAGAGGGTGTTTGTTGGTGACACGTGTACCCTAGCCGGGGAGTGTGCGGGTGTTGTTTTCGATGATGTAAAATGAAAACCAGTCATGATTTAAACTATGTAAGTGAAATTTTATTGGGTACGTTTGTTTAATTGTTTAATTGTAAGGGAAATTATGAATGTTGTGAGGGAAGTGAATAATGAGTGAGGGGTCTTTTAACTATTTATAAGGCCTGCAAAGTTGGTGTGAGTGGTTGATGATTCAGTCAAAGGGTTTGACTTGGCATCTTATGGGAATAAAACGCGTGGTTGAAAAATGGATTTGGATTTTAAGTTATGATTTAAATGTAACACATGAAAATAAATATGAGAAGTTGACATAAAGCATACGAAGTCAATTAAGGCTGTTGAAGGGCACAATTGACATGAAACAGTCTTTGTTTTAGCCTTTTAAGGGTCCCCTTGCATGTGCATCAAGTCAACAACTGTTGGTTTATTGATCTAACCAGTAGCCAAGTCATGTCAAAACATACACTTCAAGTGTGGTCGGTTTTGGGTAAAAATATGTTCGGATTAAAACGGGTCTTTTAAAGTTGGTTTTTAGTTTTGCTGGTGGTAATGACAAGTACAAGTGGTGATTCTGATGGTGTTGGTGGTGACTGGTAGTAGGGGTGAGCAGAAAACGAATTAATCGAACCAAAACCGAAATAACCGAAAAAATCGTAAGGAAAAAATTCGAACCATAGCATTGACCGACGGTTAATTTTTTGTTTTTTTTGAAAAACCGAATTTTCGGTTTCGATTCGGTCATCCTTTTTTAAAAAACCGAAAAAAAACCGAACCGAACCGATTGATGGTGATAAAGATTTCAAGATGATGAGAAATAAATTAAACTTTGAAAATAAATAAGATGAATGAAAATTGGGAATAAACTTATAATGTTTTTTAGTTAAAATTTTTATTGAATTTTAAACTTAATTAAGCAACTTTGTATTTGTATGATTCCCGTAACACGTGTATATTTTTGTTTTTTTGAATTCAATATATATGTGGTTCTATAATACGTTTTCTTATACAAGCTTAAAATATGCATTTTCATTTTTTAATTTTTTTTTGGCAATGTCTACACGTAATTGTAAAAAAAACCCGAACTAACCGGAAAATCGAAAAGCGAACGGTTTGTATATTCAAATAACTGATTATTTCGGTTTGGGTTTCGTCTAATAACCGAACAGAACCGTGCTCAGCCCTAACTAGTAGGTAGTTGTAGGAGACAGACAGTGTTGGTGGGTATATCTGGCTATAGTGAGTTTATAATGGGGATCGGAGGCTTAACCAAAATTATATATGAGGCGATCGATGTTTTCGGGTACAAATAATACTAAAAAAATTGTGGAGGGCGGAGGCCCCCTTCTGTTATATTTATGTCCATTATTGTCTGGCACTTTTGAGTTTTGAACACGAATTTACAAGTTTTGTGAGCATTCTTCCTACGAAACTTGTAAATTTCAAGTGAATAATAACTATCCCTCAGAAAACCAATCTCACAATTGTATATATATATATAACTAGTTTGAGGCCCGTGTATTACACGAGTAGTTCTTGAAAATACAATATTTAATAAATAATCAGTATATAAGAAAACAATAAACCCGTTAAACACTATTAATACAGTTGTTATACAATATTCATTAAAACAATTTTAAAGTAAAAGACAATTATAAATATCATATGTTTGAAAAAAATTAATAGTAAATATTAAATTAACAAATTCTAAAAATGATAACTATTATTTTACTATTATAAATTTATTAAAAAACGTGAGGTTTAATGTAAGAGTGACAAGTGGCAATACTTGTAGTCTTTTATTAGAGAGTATAGATTGCTTGATTAAAATAACATCGGATTATCAAATTAGAAACACGCAACCCTGACCAATCTCAAAAGGAAACCATCATCGGCATACATCTTCAAATGAGCTTGCAATGCAATGGGATACAACTTATACATAACCCGAAATAGGACATGAATTCTGAATCAAACAACAAAAAAACTTCATGTTTATTAGAATATTCCAGATGATGCATTGAAGGTATCTATATTCAAAATCATATAGTAAACGACAGAACCAATTCATATGATCAACAAAGACATCGTACTTGACAATGGGAAGAGCTTAACTATCTTCAGCTGTCATTACACTAAATATATATGTGATGAAATACTCATGGAAGCTTCTATTTGGATATTCTTTTTGTAGTTGTCTTCAAACTGTGGCAAGTACCAAGTAGGGTGGCGTTTTTAGGAAGTGTGTTTATTATATATACGTAAATAACATACTATTAAACAATTTAAAAAAACACTATTATTTGGATGAAACAAATATTGTCTTAGAAAATATATAAAGCAAAATGAATAGCACTTTATGAAACTAGCTAACAAGATACCTTACTCATTTTGTTGAAAAAAAAAAACAAATACATAAGTTTATAAAAATATATTAAAAGTTAATTACACGGATTTATTTTGTTAAAAAGTAATTACAAACGTTTATAAAATTATAATAAGAATTAGTTACACCGATGGTTTATAACTTTATATGGATTGTATGTATTATTATTACCCAATCGGCGACCACCAACTCTTTCAACCCACCTTGTGGTGATCAACTCCACCAATAGATCTTGTCGTCGATTACCTTTATCTTTCACTCGAGTGTTACTCCTCTTGTCGCCAACCAAGACCATCAAGAGATTTTGTCTCGGACTCCCTCTATCTCTCGTTCCAGGTGAAGTTTTCTTGCCAAAGGTTTCATTGGAGGCTGCTTCGGTGACGATCAGAATTCTGATCTAAATTCTCATTTTTTTTTGTCGTAATAATGATAGTATTGTTTTTTCTTTCTTTTTTTTTTGGGGGGGGGGGAGGGGGGAGGGGTTGGTGGCACAACTATCCACACCGCCGATTGATAATCAGATTACACATGTAATCTCATTTGAAATGCAACCCTTCTCCATTTCAGAAACAATGAATTGATCAACTCTATTGGTCAAGTAGAAAATGACCGCTCAATTATTATCCTTAATTACCAACTTGTTTTTCTAATCTCTAATTAATACTGTACTTAAAGTCTTAGTTGATTGAATTGATCTTCATTCCCTTATGCTACTGATATTATATAATTAAGATCTTGTTTTCTTGTCAAAAAGTGATATTTTATATCACAACTCGTGCAGTCGTGATCCTAAAACTTTTAAAAATATATATATTTGGCTGAAATAATATCATTAGAGCATGTCAAAGGAATAATGTTTGATATAATATTTGATAATCATGTTTTATTGTAACATTTGGATAGTTGTGACACAATGAAACAGTAAAGACGTGTATGACATTTTTTTTTATTATTGTTACCAAACTGCCGTACTTAAACAAAATTTTAGTTGCTTTCGTTTAATTTATATTTGGGTAAACCGATTTCTTTTATAATATTAATTTTCATATAATTTCATATCATCATAAGCAAACACATACAGTGATACAGAGGAATGGTCAACATATTAATAAGAAACAAGAAAATGATGTATACAACTTGTATTCGAGTTGGTTTCGGATATTAGACTGAGAAATAACTCATCAACAACTTATATGTAATTTCAATTGTATCTTATTTTAAAATGTTATTTTATAAATCATAGATTTTCATTAAATAGTTAATAATGAAAATCTATTACTCATAAAATGATATAATAAAATAAGATATGACTGAAATTATGTATAAGTTGCTAATGAGTATTTTAATATATTTTAGAAATAACATGTCATATTAGAAATTTTCTTGTGCATTTTTGTGTGGACCACTCAACAAGCTTGATTTAACTCTCACATGATATAACTCGAAATGGTTTAACATGTATCCCTTAGGATTATCGAGATTTATTTAATATAAATGATGACTTTGTTAAACTCATTTTCACCACCATGATCTATAATGTTTAGAAGTTTAATTACAAAGGAAAAAAAATATAGAAACTCAAAATGTACCATTTTATTTTATATAAGACGTATGGGTTTATGATTACAAATTCATTTGGCATGAATATAACAAATATTGGGTTAAATCCTATGTATTACAGGAGTTAAATATAAGAAATATTAAATAATTAATAATGAAAATCAATGATTTATTAAATAATATTTTACAATAAGATATAATTGAAATTACATATAAGTTGCTAATGAGTATTTTAGTATATATAATATATTATATTTTATTTTATTATTACTAATACGAATAGAGAAAATAAGAGAAGCGGAAAAAATAATTTGGGCTTACAAAATTATGATACGTGATGTAATGGTTACGTATATATTTAGTATCGAGCAAGATTTGGCCTTTCAGTTGTGTCTAAATCATTATATTATGTTTAAAAAAGTTATTTTATAGTCCAAATCTTTGACGGCTTGGAGAGAGTATTTTAAGACCATGGCCGAAGCAATGATGCAAATGCATGTCCCCTATCACCATTTTCAGTCTTCTTTCTCTAGTCACTCTTCTACCACAATACTCAGAATGTAATGCGTTTCGTAACAAACGTGACCTTTCAAGTTTCAATGCACCTCCTCTTCAATGCATGTGTTACCTCAACCAAATACAAGATAAATGTCATGCATTGGCCATGGTCTAGCTGACTTAAGTCACTTTTAAGTAGAGTGCTTTTAATATGTAACGTATATTTAAAAAACACAAATTAAAATGTACTGTGCAGTGTTACACTCGTTGAGTCGTTTCTAAAGGGAAAAAAGATTCTGGGCCTTAGCCATTTTCTTCTCTCTTTAGTATTTATGGGCTTTGTTAAACAAGTTGTAGCCCACTAAGCAAATCATCCTTTCTTTCTTTTCTTTTTCTTTTTCTTTTGTTTTTGAGGTTACGACTTACAGTTAAAAAAAATTAATATCTTTTTGTTTCATATGAGAAGAACAAGAAGATGTCCTAGGTTGATAGCCCTTGTCCTTGGTTCGAATCCTAGGAAGCAAAAGAAAATTGTCATAGTTAAAAGTTAAAACATATGTGTAGCATTCGAATTCACAAATTCAACCCACAAAGAAATCAGTCAAGTTACCAACCCACACGATCGGTAATCCTAATTTTAGTTAAACCACCCCGACACAGAATTTACTTTCATCTTCTCTTCGTTATAGATAATATATTATATGCTATTTAATACGGAGTAATATATTTTTTAATAATCGGCTCTTTTTAAAAATCAATGAAAAAATTAAATGAAATGCCAAGGAAATATTTTACACTTGCGGAAGTTACGGTCATAAAGTGTGAAGCTGCCAGCCTCCTAAAAGAATTAATTAACTATTTGAGTATATAATATTTACTATTAATTAAAAAATTGATTAAAGACGAGGAGGGAAAAAAACAAAAAAAAGGGCTTCTTAAACGGCCCACTAATCTGCCAACACACCACATCTTTAAACGCGTGATTAAGTAATTATTGATTTCTTATGGCCCACCAAACATCAAATTATTTACAGTGGATAAACCTCTTGGGCCCACGATCTAAGGCCCACTAACACACCGACCCACAAAACCGTTAAAAGTTAAAGCCCACCCATGTTTGTTGTGTAGGTGTAAATCGGTGGGTTGAATTGTTAATTCCAAACAATATTCTCTCCTTTTTAATAAAAAATATCAATTCTAATTGGCACATATTTAAAAACATGTTGCCAAGTTTAACTCTTTTATCTAAGCATGAAAAACGGGTTAACGAATAATTAATAAGTTATAAACGTGGTAAGCGGTTTTGTGTGCTGTAAAAAATATATCAAGCAGGCCATAAAATAGAGTTTTTGGTAAACATGTTCTAAAAACGGCTTAAACATGCCAACCCCAGGTCCCAACATGACCCATTAAACTAAATTGTTAATCAAAACATGGCCCATTTATCAAATGCTTAACAATGACAGCTCAAACCTATATTATTTCATGTCGTATTTCGTTTCATGTCATAAATTTCCAGCCTTTTGAAAATGATCGATTTGGCATTTTGACTTTTAGATTATTTTTTTATCATAACAAATCAAAGTTAGTTATAAATAGTCGAGTTAGTTCAGTTTTTGGAGAAAATGGTGCAGCTTATTAGGTTACCCACTGGCGTTAAACGCCTATTGGTGCAGCTTATGGACCTAATTTCATGTCAGTTTAGTCTAGTTAGTAGTTACTCCAATGATCTATTCGACTATATATACTTAATTGTGGTGAATCACAAAATTGAGTTATTAAAACAATCATAACCGAACACAAGTTGTAAATTTGAAGGTTTTGATCTAGAAACAAGTTGTAAGTTAGTTAGTATAAATCGTTAGTATATGATTAATTATCGTGACTAAAATACTAAGATTTTGAGAGCTTATATTCACAACCTAATAGATTTTGAACTGTAATTTAATAAAACACCACAAAATAATAAATACTAGTCAAAATTATAAGGAATAACGATTTAAACCAACTAAAAAGATAAGGTGATTACAAAATTATAATTAGGTAAAAGATTTCACCTTTACACGTCAAAATTGTTGGATTAGATTATTTTTACAACTTTTTCCCCCAAAGTATCATCATTACTACCACAACACATTTCGGGGTTAGCTTTCTTCTTATTTATCTATTTTTTTAAATGACATTGTTTATTATAAATTCAATAAGCATCAAATAAAAGTGTAATCAAGATACTCAAACTTGACTAGTTAAAGTTTGATTTAAAATTGAAAATGGTTTTACTCATTTACACCTTTTAAATATATTTTCATAACTTGAACTCTTATTATATGCATTGGTTAGGTTAAAATAGAAAGTTTTATTTTTGTTGGAAGGCTAAGAAATAATCATAACCACTAGATTTTTTAATATATGACTATTATGGGGTATTCTATTAACAGGCTACTTTTGAATTGGTTATAGAGCAAATGTGTGTTTTGTTCACTAAAAAAGACACCTCTTAATGATTCATTGAGCCTCTTAACGATCAAGTTTCATATCAATGTTAAATGATTCGGAGGTTACCTCTTAATGAACTTGGTCTCTTACTGATTCAACATTAAATTACAAAATAACACCTAAATAGATGGAATTAATCAACACAAAAAGGAATTCTAGTATGTATGTATAATTTTAATAATTTAGATGAACTTTAGGGGATCTGAGCCATAGGCGTCTGTCCTGTAACTAAATGCAAAAATTGAAGGGACGTGCTTTCGTGTTACAAAGCCAAAAAGCCCGTGAATATAATTTGGCAAAAGAAAAGAAAACAACTTAAATTATTCAATTTCAAAACAACAATTTGTTTGTTTGTTAATCAATACAAAGTACACGAATAATAATAATAATAATAATAATAATAATAATAATAAATAAAAGTATCAATAATATTATGTAGCCACATAATATCATGTGATTAGGAGCATCTACATGAACCTAGTTTATTTTTAATTAGTGGAATTCAACTCCTTGATTTGTAACCCATTGAGTCACTATGGTAACAAAATTTAACTAAACAAATTCAATTGACTAACAATATAAAAAAAACAGTGGGTTATTTTTAAGTTGATACGGCTCGGGGCATTCATCATTAAAGACACCTTTAGAGAAATTAAAAAGAAAAGACTTATGTGATGATGATGATGTGAAAAAGAAAGAGTTCTGAGAAGGCTATAAACGAAAGATGCAACATCCTCTGCCGTTATAATTGTATCACGCATTGATTATTGAAAAGCGTACCTTACCTTCATCCGATGATAATTTATCGATGTTTTTAATATTTTTATGATTATCACTAAATCGTTTCATCTACAACATAAATGTTGAATCAATGGGTTAGTGACTTCTAGTTAAAAAGAATAAGCACTTTATTTTTAAAAGCTAAATAGAAAACATGGATTTTTAAAATAAATGTTGGATCTGAATAACTACAATACAACATGGTAATTAATTTATAATTTGACTCTTAGACCTATAAAGTGCCCCTAAAATTTTAAACTATTTCTTGTTCTTATTCAGAATATTATTCTTTGTCTTAAAATGATGCACAAAAATTGTTGTTTATGAACACAACGTGGTTGTCGGTCTTAAAATTCTGCTTATTTTCTGTAGTGTATTTTACTTTAACAGTCCGTGTTAAATGTTAATAAATTATGTAATTATTTGTGCTTTAAATAAACAAGTTACACACCAGGGTTCAAACTCCGGTATGAATGTAGAGTTTCACGTAAAATAGTTTAGGAGTAGGAGCAAGAGTATATGGATGTGTTTGTAGCTGTCTAAAAAAATTAATTTAGAATAGTCTCGTTCTCGTATTACATGCTTCTAAATATTTTAATTGTTGCAAAATATAAATGGATTAATTAATAGTAATAAGCTTGAATTGACCCATTCTGATAGCCAAGGATTAGCCAAACATATATTTCAATAACCGAATTAACATAATGATTTTAACCAAAACCAATCAATGATAAAAATATAAAACCAAAACAACAATTATAGATTCAGGTTTGACCCATAACTATATACAGCCTAATTTTTGAGGTATAGTTTTTACTTGGCCACCTTTACCTTCGTAAATTTGAATGTTTTTATTATTAACATTCACTTTGACTTAATTTATCTGTGTACACGTTAATATTTAAACTAGTTATCAAATATTACTCCAATAAAAGTTGGGAAAATTCCCAAAATGTGTAACTTTTAAAGAGAGATTCTAAATATGTCCCTTCAAAATTCAAATTCTCTCTTTGTTCATTTATTAACTCGTCTTCGGCTCTACGTTAAGAACTTAAAAACCAATAAAATTTAAAATATTCAAATATTTTTTAATTAAGTTTTGAATCCATGTTTTTAGTAAAGATAATGTAGATTTTTTTTTGCTAATATAAGCTTTGAGCTAACATGGAGCGGAGGCGATAGTTTTGAGCTAACATGGCGGGGAGGCGACGGGTTATGAGCTAATATGGAGGGGAGACGGCGAGTTAAGAAACATATCGTCTCAATTTCCTAACGTAGAGCTGAAGATGAGTTAATAAAGGGTCAAAGAAGTAATTTGAATTTTGGAATGACATATTTTTAATCTCTCTCTAAAAATGAGACATTTTGAGAATTTTCCAATAAAAATTTACTATATTTTAAAAATATTAATAGTAATAAAGCAAAATAAAAAGAAAGGAAGCACATGCAAGAAAGTGTGTTAAACCCTCTAATTACCATAGAAGTTGCCCCATTTGTCCAAAATTTTGTCAAAGTTAGGCTTTTTGTGATGAATCCGTTAACAATGATATTGCAATAATGAGTTGGAAAAAATATCGGCACCCAAAGTTAATCTTCTCAAAAGAATATAAAGCAATAATTTAGGATTTCTTAGACCTAAAAAGACCACTCAATTCCTCTCTAGTAATCATTTTATCTGATAATTATGTTTAATTGAAAAACATATAATGTTTTAAAAATTAATAAAATAGTTCTTTAAAATATAAATGTCTACTCGCCCACCTGGCTCGCTAGAGTAAGGCTAGCACACCGCCCGGCGTGATTCGATTAGTGAATGCGAGCTTCGTTTCCAGTTTGTAGTATTTGGAAGAAAGTGTGAGGGTGGATGAAGTAAATAATTTCGAGTTAATTTGGGTAAAATATAGTTGTGTATGAATTCATTTGGATAATTTCAAATTAGTAAATTTTGGGTTCACTTAAATTGTCAATGGGTTAAAAACAATCAATAGGCTATAATTAGGGGACACAAATATTTCGTCCTAAAATGCATAACATAATAATATAACGTCTAATAGCTTATAATTAATTCAAATAATTAGGTTAAGTTATGTGGTCTCTGTCATTAAATTTCTTAAAAAGAATCTAACTGGTCAAATTCGGGTCGCGTTCGAGTCCAAGTATTGTCTTTAAAAACCAAACCTTATACACTGGATACTGATCGGGTATAGAACCTGGTATTTGAATACCATATTTTCAGGTATTGAAAATCCCTATTTTCGTTTTTTTTCCAGTATTTTTCGGATATAAATTTGGTATTTTGAAAGACTACACTCTAGTTTAGGTGAGTTGGGACTCGTTGATATACATATGAACAAGTAAAGATATGCACATATATATGTACACATGAAAAAGTTATAAAATATAGAAAATAAATAAATTTAAGACTTTAAAAACATAGTGATTACATTACTTCATTTACATTTCGGCTTCATCTTTTTGGACCATAGAAACATATCATCATGTCACATGAGGTGTCCTTTATCATAATCCATTAATCCCACATTCCCATTTCTATAATACAATTTATTATTGTCTAGCTATATATGACTACCATATTATAACTCACTCACACACACACACACACACACACACACACACACACACCCCTTCACTTTCACACTCAAAACACACACACAAAATATGAAAATCAAAACAGCCGAACTCTTTTGTGCATCTCCAGCATCCACAGCCATTTGCACCACCATGAACCAACACGCCATGGTCCGTCGCGGTGGCGGGTGCACCCCGAGATCAATCAACCACCATCACCGCCACCACAACTACTATAACAACCATTATCAGTTTGACTTTGGTGATAAACCTAAGTTTAAAGTACCTACAGTACCTTGTACTTCACAACAACATATTGACCCTAAACCCTACACTAGTTACCTCCATAATAATAATAATATTAGAAAAAGCACTTCCTTCACTGTTGCGGTTGCTGATGACATGTCAGCAACCGCGACAGTTAGAAGGAAGAGTAGTGCTGATGTGAGTGAATATAGGAATATTAATAATAAGAATAATAATAAGAATGATGGGAATAGTAATACTAGTGGTTGTTCTTCAAGGTATATTATTAATAATCCGGTTTTTGTGAGGGATGTGAAGGATAAGGGTGATGTTTGTAATGCTGGAGCATTGGTGGTGAGTGAACTGGTGTGGCCGGATTATGGTGATGAGTCACCTAAGAAGTCTTTGTCGGGACTGTCTTGGGGTGGTGATTCCCCGACGTTGGTTAAGTCTAGATCGTCATCGGTTAGAAGGGAGGCGGCGATGGTGGAATCTCCGCGGTTGAAGTCTTCAAGGACTCGTTCCCGTGATCAGGTTTGTTTAACGAGTTTTATTTATTATCCAACATCTTGATACCGTGTAGTATAAATTTACTTTGTTCTATTTTCATTTAGAAAATAAATAAATGTTGGCAGTCAACAAAAGGAATTTGAAGTGGGAGTTTTCTGGAAATTTTAATAATTGTTGAGAATATAGATATCCATGTTTTATTTGTGTTTTCTTTTTATGTTTCTCAATTTTTTTCTAATAATTTATTAGTTTTTATAAATATTAAAACAAGTAAATTAATTAGAAAAAAGTTGAGTTTCTGTGTTATTTGTGACTAATTTTTATATGAAACAATTGCAAAGATATAAAAAACTATAGGACTATTTAAAGCGTGCATAGCCTAGTCACTCAGTCATATTCATCTCGATTTTGGCTTAAAAACTATATGAGTCGACTCGACGTCGCTCAAAATTTTTCTTAATAGAATAAAAGTAGAATTCGAGCTAGGTTTTCAAACAAAGCTTGTGTCAGCTCCTATAACTTTGACATATAAGTAATTTTGCATATTACAAGCTCAATTAGGAATGCTTAATGAAATTTAGTAAAAAATTGAAGATACCATTTTGTATATTTTTTATTTAGAACATTTAATTTAAATAATAATAAAAGTACTTATAATAGTTTAACACTATTTATATGAACTTAAATAGTGTCTTTTTAAAAAAAAAAGATACAGCCAATTTTTTAAAATAATAGAAAAATTTAGTTACCATTTCCTAATTTTATTCTTTAATTTAAATTTTGAATTTTATAATCAAGATAACGCAAAAGGAGGCCAAAACTTGGCTTTTTATAGAGGAATCGTCTTAAATATAAAAAAATTGCATATATTTTAATAAATCAACTTTATAAAGTTAATCCGTGATTTATTGAAATCCGCAAAAATAAAACAATAAAAAGTTAAAACGGGTGGCAGATTAATATTGTCCGTACTTTCTCAAACTCGAATCTTTAAATATTATTTAAACATATTATTAACTTTAATAAACAGAAATAAACTATTTTATATTCATAAGTATGGTTATTTTTTAAATAATAATATATGATAAAAAAATGATTTGTGCAGGTGGTGGAACTGAGGGTGTCGATTCACTGCAAAGGGTGTGCAGGGAAAGTAAGAAAACATCTTTCAAGAATGGAAGGTATGATTTATATGTAGAAAGTTATACCAAATAACCATTTTTACCGATAAAACCGTTCAAGCTATAAATATCATGCATAGTTACTTGATTTGATCTAATTTTTATAGAAAATTTAATTACTTTTCCTTAAATGGTCTTAGGCTTATTAGTTATTAAGTTAAAAAAAACGATATCTTTCAAATATTAAAGGTTATTTTTGTGATTTTTGGTTAATATTTATTAGAGTAAATTGCGGTTTCGTCTATGTGGTTTGTCCAAATCTATAATTTTAGTCAAATAGTTTTAAATTTGTGATTTTCGTTCATGTGATTTCATTTCACCTGCAATTAAACCGGAATTCATTAACCCAGTTAAGTCTAGTTGTTAAACTCATCAGCTTACCCCTCACGTGAGGGGTATTTTTGTCATTTTTCTCCCCAAATAAACCTCATTCCTAATTCGCAAGCCCCCTCACGTGAGGGGCTGAGGTGTATTTGGGACAAAAAGGGACAAAACTGCTCCTTACATGAAGTGCATGCTGATGAGTTTAACGACTAGACTTAATGAGATTAGTGAATTCGGGTTTAAATGCAAGTGAAATGAAACCACAAGGACGAAAATCACAAGCTTGAATCTATTGAACTAAAACTGCAGATTTAGACAAACAACATGGATAAAAACCGCAGTTCACTTTATTCATTCTTATGAGGAAGGTTACTTTGATTATTTTTCCTTAATATAACTGACATTACATATATATTATTTACGTGTAAAAGTTGTAATTATGCATTTCATTGTTATCAAATCATAATAGATAATGTGACAATTAGACTTGAACCCATTTTTGAATTTAAATTTATAAATGCAGGAGTGACGTCATTTCATATAGACTTGGAATCAAAGAAGGTGACGGTAGTTGGAAACGTTACTCCATCTAGCGTTCTTTCAAGCATATCAAAGGTGAAAAATGCACAATTATGGCCTTCTCCTTCTCCTTCTCCTTCTCCTTCTCCTTCTCCTTCATCATCTTCTACGTCACCTTACATTACCATCGGATACTAAATGTGCAAATTATCGTTTTTATATTTGTAATGAAATCGATATTTTGTGTTCTATAGTAGTTACAAGTAACAAGCGTGTGTTTATCGGTGTGCGCCTCTTGTCAAAACCCTTAAGGTCTTAGATGATTTATACTTGTAGAACACTCACTTCAATGTAAATGAACGAATGGGTTATGCATTCATATTCGTTCGTTTAATTAAGTGAAAATAAATATTTATGTTCATAATTTTCTTAAATGAAAGAGCATAGGTAAACTTTTTGTAAATGGATTTAGGAACAATTTATCAAACGTCTGGTTCATTTACAACATGTAATTACTAATCTTATTAAATGAATCGATAAATAGAAGTTTGAAAATTAAGTTATGTGTTACTAATAACTTTTATCATACTTTTAAATTGATTGTAAACTTTTGAGTATTGTTTCTACAAGTTTATTTATGGTTTTTTTTGAAAAATTGAACATTTTTTTTTTCGAACGGTGACTTTTACAGTTAAGTTATCTCACTGTGCGAACACGTCGCGCCCCGCCACCCCACTCAGACCAACTATGTTGACATGATCAGGATCCACGCTGGCATCCGAGTTTGGCTTGGCGTTCCCGGTAAAACCCAGTTGGCTCACCCCGCCCGAAAACACGACATGTTTTAATGCCCTGTAAAATCTGGTCGGAATCAGGATTCGAACCCGGGACATCCGGGTCATCCATTATGTTCCTGGCCATTGGGGCAAACCCCTCTGCTGTTTTGCGCTTAATAATAGTATTAAATTAGTGTTTTTTACTTTTTAAAGAATTTATAAATTCTACACCATAGCAAAATAATGAGATAAAAAAATGTTTGGTCAACAATAAAAAGTTTTTCTTTCAAACTAGTAGTTTCATAAGGCTTTCCAAAGTGGAAACTAAATCTAAAGCCATGTTTGGTAAACAAAAGACCACAAATATCTCATCTCAACATACACAAAATTCTTTTTTTTTCATAAGAACTTACTACCTAAAAGCTGTATAAAATTAAATGTGGTCATAAACTCATATAAATTGATTATAACAATTATTAACAAATGTACCCTACCTCTTTAACTGAAAACAGCTTTACATTTATACTCTTTGTCATGTATAGACTTTTTTCAACAATTATAGGTGTGTGCAAAGTGTTACAAGTTTTACGTTTATAAATGTTAACAAGTTGATTATTTTTATTTTTATTTGAATATTTTAAGCATAAATGTTCTTTCCTCACAATCACATAAACGATGACACACTGACTCAAGTACACAAAAAGCCGAGAAAACAAGTGTCATATTATATGTTTCCATCAGTCTATTACTAAGTTATCTATAATAATAGTATACGGGCACCCAATACGCTCTATACGAGGCATATAAGGTTTTTTTTTTAAAAAAAAGGATAGTTGTTCCTAGAAAACCCCATAATAAAATCAATCAAGTTTCTTCTTTTTCTTTAACTTTCCTAGTTTCCTATAACAATTCTTACAAACTCACACTTCAATAAACAATAAGAAGAAAGTAAGAATACCAAGAACACAACTAAACTGTTATGATCACTTCTTGAAAAAGATCAGAGGGGAGACAATTGGAGTCTTGGCCCTTGGGGTCCGTTTATCTAACGGCGACTCAAACATGCATATCTAATTTATACTCTCATAATAGTCGAAGAAAATAAACTGATGTGGACCCAAGTGTAGAAGACTGGGTCATTATGTTTCCGGAGGTCCAAGATCGTGCTGCAAAAGGGGCTGCACGAAAATGGGTATAACTTGGCCCACAAAGCTCCGTTTCAGGCCCATTACCAGTCAAATCGAAGCTTGAGACGAGGAGCACATTGTGGCAAACTGCCCACGGCGGTTTGGCCCCTGCCCGAAGCCAAAAAAACGCCTTCTAAATAAAGTTATGCCCTTTTTATGTTTTTTCAGCAGTTTTTATGTTTTTATTTTTAGGTTTGTGTTTGGCTCATGGCCTTTTTTGGGCCCAATCCGTATTAGAACATCTATTTATATTCAGTATATGTAATGTGAAAGGGCATACTTGAATTTATTAACAATCATTTTTCTCTTCATTTTCCCTTGACCTTTGGGTGGGATCTGAGGGTTTTGGAAGTTCATCACAGGTATTCACTGAATCAACGTGATTCGATCTTCGTTTTCGTTTTCCCGCTACATCATAAACACTCATGTCAGGTTTTCAACTCCGGTCTTCTTCCTAAAGAACAAGTGATTTATCAACAACCAATTAATGCTGGAATGAGAGTCTTGGGGTCCATTTAATTCTCATAATAGTTTGAAAGGATTAGAATTTAAAAGTTGATGATACCGGAGTTAATTTATGTGAAATTTTATATCATGTTCGATTTGTAAATTTGTGTGCGAAATTTGGAATCTGAAAAAAGTTAAAAAGACTAATTTGCCCTTAAGTGGGGTATGGTCCTCATTTACCCCTTAGGCTATGCGGTATACCTACCACTCACCGCTTCACCTCAGCGTGGAGATCTTCTCCCCTCGTCACTGATCAAATCATGTGTGCAATCAACATTGGCGGCGAGGCAGTGCCCATACCGCTAATCCGCAACCTAGTGCCAAAAGGAATTTAACTTTTGCATTTCGTCTTGATCATTCGACACGTCCACCCCAACATTTGATATTGATTTGCAACTCATGTTTTACAACTAACAACTAAAAAATCAAGAAAAAAAACATTATAATGAATCAAAAAGATAACTTTTTGTGTTAAAATCAATTTTATTTTTTCCAAATTAGGTGGCTATCATAGCATAAATGTGAAACGAAAAAAGACAAACGTGAACTTATGTTGATGGCAATTGTGTCATTTTCTTGGTGAGTCGTTATAGTTGTTAGGTTTTGTAGGTACACTTTTACCTTTTTACAAGATTTTAACTTGGGTTGTGTACTTACCCAACATAAAGCTTCACCAACTTGATCATACAATTGCATGGACCATGGTGTATTAGTATTTAGAAATAGACCATGTGATGTGAAACAATATAATCAAAATATTAGCATATTGATCTCTTAAATAGCATGGTATTCAACAAGGGAGTTTTTTTTATAACATTTAAGTTTTTGAAAATGCATAAATGCCGATGAGGTCTAGCTCAACTGGCTTTCGGGAGGAAGTGAAGATTTAGGTATCTCAAGTTCAAATCCAATCACACCTAGGTTTTACTGTGTTGGGCCTCGGGTTTTAAGCGAAACATGAGATGATGGGCTTAGGCAACCCATTGCAGTTTGCGATCAGGGACGTATGGGCCGCCTTTTGACATTGGGTTATCCCGAATAGCTAAACTTTATTTGTTGGTCGTTAAAAAAAAGAAAAAAAATGCATAAATAAAAAATCAAAAGTAATTTATTTTTCTTTTACATTAATCGGTGGGTTATGTAATAAAAAACCAACTAACTAAATTGCTCATACGTTTATTTTATTGTGTAAGTTTTCCTATAAGTGTGTAGATAATATAATTTATTCATGGCTTACACATGTGCAGGTAATATAACATACACATGACTTACACATATATGTAGGTTATATTTATAGACAAACAATCAAACAATTTGTTCATTTTTTTTTAATTTTATGAGAGTGTTTGGGAGAGAAAAAAATGAACATTAAATTTTTATAATTTTCTTTAACTTAATATAATTTATGATTAAATAAAATAAGAATTAAATATGAAATATGATTTGTCCCAATCATGATGGCATGTCATTTTTGTTAGTAATGTAGTGTGGGTACATTCTCCACAATGGAAACCTAATGATAAAAGCAAAACACACTTTTGTGACAATATTGACATTCCTTGGGTTTCTTTTATTCAATGGTGGGTTCTACCTCTTGTGTCCCATTTATCTTCTTGTTTTCTTCTTTCATGGAACTTTCACAAATAAACAAATTCTAGAGTCTAAAAAGATGAACGATTCTACACGGTTTAATAATAGTAGTTGCATATTTTAAAATATTTGAAACGAAATAAGGTATCAATAACGTGGTAATGAGCTTTAAACCATTTTGCGGTGTTAAAAGGGAGTGTATTAGTTAGAGCTTCAATGCCTACCTGATAATGATGTGACGTTTTGTTTAACTTGACGTTTAAAGTCTCACCACAACAAGTAGCCTTATCAATTATCATCATTATTATTAATGTATTTTTATTAGTTAATATTATTATTTGTTATTTTAATTGTATTTTAATAGTTATATATTATTATAGTTTATAACATCATTATCAGTATTATTGTCTAGTATTATAATAATTATTGTTATTAATTACTATTTAACTCCATTTTATTTAATTGGATTAAACGTTGAAATTGGTTTTTGGATAAGAGGTTGAGAAGTGAATGCATTTTCATGTTTTTGGGATTAGATGAGATTAAATAAAAAAAGTAACTGATTATATTATGATATATGTTGGTTGTATATAAATATTTGAAGTAGCTGATATAATAATTGTTTGAAGAATAAAATCACATACTTTTGCCTTTATTACAAACGTGGATGAATTTTGCAGTTTGTGCATAATAGTTTGGTTGAATTTTGTTGCTATATGACAACCTTTTATGGTAGTCATCTAATCTAATCTTACTTACATAAAACGACATTTGGTAGAAAAGATGTAGATGGTCCTAGTGTTCTACATCCAATTTATAACCCGGACAACGACAATTTTGAACAATGGGGTGAGCAAATAAACGAATTAATTGAACCATAACCAAATTAACTGATATAAATAAACCGAGCAACAAACCGTTTGTTCAGTTCAGCCATAACCTATTAGCCAAAAATTATGGCTTGGTATTTACCGAATTTTTGCCCACTGTACAGGTACTGAACCAGTACCAAGTTAACTGAAACCGATCGGTTTTGGAAATCCCATAACCGAAGTGAGCCTCCTTGTGCACACCCTAATATCTACCGTAAGCTGAGGCAACATAAGCCGAGCCATAATCAACAAAAACTTGAGCCGATACATATACAAATCTCTCAAGCTCACTTTGGTAAAAGCGTGTGCGGTCACAGCTGGCAGCTTGGCTAAAATCAACTCGAGCAAGCTCAATGAGTTGGCATTTTTTTTCAACTTTTGATAACTTTGTATATATGTTTATACAGTTCTCAAATGATAAACTAATTACCAATTAAGAGTGTGCATGTTTCAGTTTAAGTCGAATCTGGATTCAAACCAAACCAAAAATCGAAAGTTCAGTTTTTGAGTTTTTAAAAACAATTCATTTTTGGTTTCGGTTTTACCATATAGGCTTATAATGAATTTAAACTTAAAACTTTAGCCCTAAATCTATTTGTTAAATAATGATTAAACGATTATTATACATTTTGGTTAAAATATATGGGTTACACACGATTTATTAAATTCTTATAAATTACTTGATAATCAAAATAAAAAATGAAAATACAAAAATTCAGATCAGGTTCTTCGGTTTTAATTGCAACAAAACAGAAACCGAACACAAAATCCAGTTTTTTTGAACACACAATTTATGCACACCCACCAACATACAAGAAGAGGAAACAAGGATGTGTTTGGAAACTTATACGAGGCAAATGAGCGAGATAACTTATACTGTAGAATGTAAATTTATACGAGCAGCTACTAAAAGCTATATCTGATAACTTTTTGCAAGCTAATTACCGAACAAGTTGCAAGCTACAAGTTATATGTTTACCCTATGCTGAAGCAGTTGAGCCATATCAGTTATCAGGTAATCACGAAATTTGCACTTCCCCCGTACGCCTGTATATAAAGATATTAACAGTTACAGAAAGTATTGACTCACAAAAACATGCTAATAGCATCTAATGGTGTCATGTTTGGCCAGTGTACCATGTATGGATGTTTAAGGATATAGACACGATAAATGTTGGTTGTATGGTCACGAGAAAACTGTAGTCGTACATGTGGAATGTTTTTCCAGCTTTCACCAAGAGCCGGTTTAAGACTACCTCCTTCTCCACTAACCATATGATTTGTAATCTTAAAAGCACATATTAATGTCATATTATTATTACAACAAACCAAGGTTAAACCTACTAATAAGATCGAATAAAAAATAAGGTTGCTCACCACCACAGCAATGTTGTGTCTGTCTGCTAACTTCTTCAGCAAATATCCAACAGAAACCATCAATGCGTGTCCTACAATTTATGATTTTTTCCTTACCAAATTAAGCAGCCATCATCAGATTGCATGAAACCAAAATAACCCACCCGCACCTGAAATAACCCGACCCAAAACAGAAGATTCGTTTTAGGTTTATTTAAAAACCAAGTTTTTAGTTTGGTTTTGGTTTTGCATACACCAAAACCTGAACCCACTGGAAATCGAACTGACATTAATAACCGAACCCATAAATCGAAAAACCGACTTTTGCCATTTAATTTATGAACAAAACTATTTATTTGTGAATGCTAAGTAGCGTATAAGAAATTAATAAATGGTGTGGCCCAAAAAACTTAGGTCCAAAATGTGTAATAATCAATTAAATTAATAACTAACAGAAAATGTTTAGACCCAAATTTTCATGCCCAAATTTAGCATTTTGGGCCATTTTTTTCGGCTCAAAAATTTCAAGCCCTGATGAAAAAACCGAACCGAACCCATTGTGAAAATCGGAAAGACCCAAAACCCAACGGTTCTTATGTTCAGTTTGACCCAAAATTCACCCATGCATGTATGTATGTAAATATACCTTGTGCACTGTTGCCCCCTAAAATAGGAGCAATAAGTGACGATACAGAATCTATTATTATCAACCGTACTTCGTATCCAACCTGCATTAGGATAAGTTTTAGTCACAAAATGACATCAACAAAAATAAAATATACAAAAAATGGTGATAATGAAAAATAAATAAATAAATAAAGAGAGGAAGAAGGAATTATCTTTTCAGTCAACAAACCTGAGATTCTAACTTCGACTTTAGCTGATGAAGAACATCAATAAGGGTATAAATGTCAAAAACAGCATGGCATTCTATGTTCCTCATTGCTTGTTGAACAATTGCATTAACCTACAACACAATATTATTATTATTATTTCTAGTTTATTACTTCATGTTGTATTTTTAACAAAAATTTACCTGATTTTCAACTGAACCAGATACGCGAGTAATTATTTGCTTAACGCGTGTAGGCAAAAACGAGTTACCCGAGTCAAGAAAAACCACACCACCCGACTTCATAGCCACATTTGATGCAACTTGAAAGCAAATCTTGAGCCAATTTAACAACTCAGAATAAAAATCAACAATAAATAAAATCAAATATATGTAATGCAAATATGCAATTAATTGATTAGATTCTAACTTGTGTTTTTCCAGAAGATGATGGGCCCACTAACTCGGTTACGTATCCCTCACGCAATCCACCTTGGAGTAACACATCAAAGCTGGTGGTTTAGTGTATGCAGTCAATAACTCGTGTTGACCGTGTTCTAAATTTCTTATGATAACATATACAAAAATGAGTTAATAAAAACTTAATAGTTAAATACCTATTGCATCCTGTTGATATATAATATTTGTTTTGTTCTCTGTCTTCTAATAATACTAGACCGTTGATCCATGGTTGATGGTAAGTTTCTATTATTGATAAGAGTTGGTTGATACCCTGTTGTAACATTGAACAAAATATAATATAAAAACCATTATATTAAATAAAATGTAAGGTGAATGATTAAATACTAACCTGTTTTAGTTTATCTGAATTTGGGAGTTGTTCTGCTGAAACTACTAACATATGCACATCATGAACTAAAAAATCTTCAACTATGGGAAGAAAAAAAAAAGCAGTTGCTAGTTACTATATAAAAACAAGAATCCGAAGGCTGGTGTTAGTGAGCCGAGCTGCTCGTGTCAAGATCTGCTCGATAAAAGCTTGAATCAAGTGGAGTTTAAACGAACTCGAGCCTTAGATAAAGCTGGTTTGGTAAACAAGCCTAAACCGAAGCTTCACTTATCAAGGTTGAGTAGGCTTGCAAGCGTCAAGCCTAATCGAGCTCATAATTTATGTAAGTATTATTGAATGTATTGATATAAATATTATCTATATGTTATGATAAAAATAACTAACCCTGGACCCTACTAGTAGCTTTTGCTATGAGTGGGATTTTACCGGGTATGTTTTTTTGTTAATAATAAATAAAACTAAATATACATATTATGTCATGTATGAATATTAGAATAATAAATATTGCAAAAACAGTTATAAATGTATATAAATTAACTAATAAGTAACAGACAAGCCGAGGTATGGGTTATGAACTTATAATCTATAATCTGATGATCAAGTCGATTCTATGATTATAAGTTCATTTCTTACTAGACCAGACCGGAATAGGGTTATATACATTCTCATTGTGAAAAGGGGTCATCTGAACGTATCTAAATAGATACTATGTTTACATATGGATCCCTACGCTCTTAATGGAGCTCGAAACAAACTTCAGCTAGTTTAAACAAGCCGAGCTCAAGCTTATACAAGCTCGGACTTGGATCGTTTACACTTTAAACTAATAAGCAAGTTAGGCTCGAGCTAATTTAAGCAAGCCGAACTCCGGTTAAAATAAGCTTGAGTTCAGCTTGGCTTCTTTACACTCTTAAATAAATAAACAAGCCGAACTCAAGCTCGCAATCAAGTTTAAAAATAACTCGAGCGAGTCTAAACAAGCTGATCTCAAGCTTATACAAGCTCGGACTCGGCTTGTTTACACTCGAGCTCGTAATCAAGTTCAAAACGAACTCGAGCTAGTCTAAACAAGCTGAACTCAAGCTTATACAAGCTTGCAGTCAGCTCGTTCACACTCGAGCTCATAATCAAGTTCAAAACGAACTCGAGCTAGTTTGAACAAGCAGAGCTCAAGCTTATACAAGCTCGTTTACACTCGAGCTCGTAATCAAGTTCAAAACGAACTTAAGCTAGTCTAAACAAGCCGAGCTCAAGCTAATACAAGCTCGAACTCAGCTCGTTTACACTTTTTAAATTAATAAACTAACCAAGCTCGAGCTAATTTAAACAAGCCGAACTCCAGCTAAAATAAGCTCGAGTTCAGCTAAGCTCATTTACACTCTTAAATAAATAAACAATCCAAACTCGAGCTCGTAATGGAGCTCGAAACAAACTCAGGCTAGTCTAAACAAGCCGAGCTCAAGCTTCTACAAGCTCGAGTTCAGCTCAAGCCAAAAATAACCAGTCGGTTCAATTCATCAACGATTTAATACCGATTAAACCGAATACTACACCGAGCAACGGTAATTGATAAACTAGTGATGTTTATATCGAGAATTTAATTATTGCGATCATGTAAATAAACGCAAAATGAACGGTTATCAAATTAGGGTTAAGTGATGTGCAGAGATGAAGTAAAAGTATATAAAAGAATGAATGGTTTAGAGATAGATTAATATTACCGGAGAAAATGGCGTGTGATGCAAGGAATTGAATGAAATTGGCGTCGATTGTAGAGCACGCCCATGTCATCTTCGTTTGAATGGTTAATCGATGTTTTAAAAACTTTTATTAAGGGCATCTTTGCTTCAGTTTTTTGTTTCCTTGTTTTTGGAGGGGTAAAATGTTCAAAATGTCCCCCTAAAAAGTAAAAAAGCTTTAATTTGGAGATTTTGAAGGGGTATTTTGGACATTTTACCCCTCCAAAAGCAAAAAAGCAAAAAGAAAAAGCTTAGCCAAACACCCCCTGACTAGTATGAACGAAACATATAAAAGTTTATTGTTGTTCTAGTTTATTTTATTTGTAAAAGCATTTACACGGGTTATAACATCTCTTTATACTAGAAATAGAAAGACTAAACTATGGTTTCCGTCCTTGTGTTTATTCAAATTTGTGGTTTTAGTCTAATAGTTTCAAAATTGCGGTTTTCATCCCTATGGTTTCATTTCACCTGCAATTAAACCCGAATTTATTAACTCCGTTAAGTTTGGTTGTTAAACCCATCTGCCTACCCTTCACGTGAGGGGCAGTTTCACCTAAGATAGATTAATATTACTGGAAAAAATAATGGGATTTTATTAATCGTAATTAGTACTTATACTTTAACGATTATCCAGTGATTTATGATCTTAACTTTCACATTTGTTGTTAATAGCAATCACGGTAGCATAATCATTAAAACTTTATACTGAATTTTCATTCAATTTATCTCACAATAATAATTAGCAAATCTAAGTATAATGATTATCTATGAACCTACTAATAAAACATTTATGGACAATGGTTAAGGGAAAATAAAAATTAAAAACTATTTACGTATATGTTTCGGGTATATGGTTTCGCCGTTTGGGGGTCTGGCTTTTTTTTTCCATCGCCAAGTACAACTTTTATTGGACCAATAGTTTAGTCTAGCAACCAAAGTGTTAGCCCAATGAAGAGCTTTACTGAGTAGAGGTGTACAAAACAATGGTAAACCGAACCGCTTTTGTCAAAGCCTGATCGAAACCGGTTTGACCCAAACCAGTTCGGTTTGTAAACCGGTTTAGAAGCAAGATAGGCCGGCCTGGTCCATGTCGGTTCAGTTCGGTTTAGAACCAATTTAACAAAAAAAAAATGGTTTGGTTTTAAAACCGATTTGGTTGTTCAAAAGGGGAACAGGAACTAAAACCGGCGGTTTGGGTCGGCTCATGAACCGGTGTAGGTGAAATCGGTTTTCTTATCTAACAGATTCGGGCCGGTTTGCCATGAACCGACTCAAACCGGTTTTGTTGTACACCTCTAGGGCGCGGTATGCTAGCAGGCCCATAACTCCAACACACATTTTTTGAGCAACCCGTACGTAAAAAACTTAATTAGAGGTGCGCAAACAGGATCGGTTTTATAAGTTGTTTGGATTGAGTCACGGAAGTTAAAACCAAATCGAGATAATGTCCGGTTTCAAAAGAAAAACCAAACCAGAACAGGTCCGAATTGAAGCAGCAGTACAATACTCAATGTATTGTATAACTAGTTTTCCTCAAACCAGAACGAAATCAATCAAAAGACTGATGCTCAAACAAAATTATTTAATAACATGACGCTACAACATGACGCTACAACATGACATAACCATATCATCAGATGAAATCACATAACATAATACGTCATAATAACACGAATAATTAAAAAAAACTACAAAAAAATTTATTTATGGTATATCTCGTTTCAATGTTAAGTGAAATTTTGTCAAAGATAATGAGTTAAATCGCCCAAATATATATATTTTTAAACCGTATAAATATTATGTGAATTAGTTAATCCAACCTTCCATTGGTAACCTTTGCAAAATTCCACCAATTCTATATAACTCATCAACCATAAATGTATCTAAATCATTTTATCAAATCCTAAAAAAGTAAAAGAAAATCATTTTGTATCATGCGATTGCTTTCAATGGAACGTTTTCTTCGTCCGACTTGTGTAACGAAGGTAACGGTTTCTCAGGTTTGCTTTTTAAGAAACCTCTTGCATATAGCGACCCAAACACAATAACCTACAACAAAATATGTTAAGTAAAAAATACATTATTATTTATTACTTAAATATTATAATTAAAATATATATATTAAAAAAATAATAGTACTTACGGCTCCAATGCATTGTTCCACACTAAGGGGGTGAGCAAACCACACACACGACAACAAAATGCTCACAAGCTGCACCATACAATATTTAATTTTTAAATAATTAATAAACTAAAAATAATAATAATAAGTTCAATATACTTGTCTAGTGGTCATTATGGTGGCAAACGTAAGAGCACCGAATGTGCGAATTGTGTACGATATGAAGAACTGACTGGCTGTTGCAACCTGCAAATAAACAGATAAGATTAAAGCTTGAGTTTTTGAGCACAGCTTAGTTTCAGTATGGATTTTGTTTCAATTTTAGGTTCACCATTTGGCCAAATTTCTGGGCCGAAAAAATTGACCCAAAAAGCATATGGCCTAAATCTTTTCATTAACTACTGATTAATTTATTAAAATATATTTGGGCTAAAATATTTGAGTTACACTATTTATTAAATCTTATAAATTACTTAGCATCCAATATTAAAAGGATGAAAATCCATAAATTCGGTTGTTTTGGGTTTAATTACAAGCGAAACCAAACCAAAAATTCAGTTTTCCCAAATATATAACCAAATTTTTATTAGAACTTGACGAATAATAATCAAATAACCAGGAATATGTAGGTGATTTTATATTTAACTCAATAGAACATTTAACTTAACAAAATTTATGAATTCAAAAAAGTAAAGACTTACAGTTGAAAGTAATGCAATGTCAAAGAAACAATCTTTGTGTCGCGAAACAAAATCAATCGCCATGAGAAGATTGCCCTGCAAAATTAAACCTAACAAGAACAAAAAGAATCAAACACAATAGTGGATCACTGGATTGAATAACACAATCCAATGTATAAATTTATAAGTTTTTACATTTACAACTTTAAAGTGGAGAAGTTAGTTTCAAGTTGAACTCTTATAATACTTACCAGTCAAGCTAAGAATGCAAGAACAGAGAGTGGTGTAGAAAACTTGATTGTAGATTCCCATATCATATCCTTTAAATAATTTATCTTGAAAAGTGCTTGTAAATCCATCAAACCTGAAATTAAAATAAAAGAAAACTGGAATTAATCTTAATGTAACTTAGGGGGGTGTTAGGATGTCTGTTTATGCTAATTAGTAATTACAGCGATTAGAAGTTGACTGTTTTAAAAAGCTGACTATGAATCAGATTTTCTGATTGTTTTATTTCAGAATAAACATAATTGGAAAATCAAGTGAAAAAGGTAGCAATAATTAGTAGTGTAAATGAGCCAAGCTCCTCGTGATCTACTTCAGATCTACTCGCTACAAGCTCAAAAACAAGCCGAGCTTAAACAAGCTTGAGCTCCTAACTTTAAGCTTTTTCAATAGCTTCATTTATCAAGCTCAAATAGGATAGCAAGCCTAAACGAGCCAATTATGTATATAACCTTTATTTAATATATCAAATATATACATTTATATAATAACTATTGTTACATATAAAATTATGATAAAAATAAGTAAATCAAATATATAAATGTAAATAAAAATAATTATGTATATATTAGAATTATAATTGAAAAGTACATAAAAATGATTATAAATTAAAGTATAATGAACCAGCCAAGCTCAAGCTTAAAAACTACTCACGAACCGAGCTCGAGCTTTAGAAATAGAACTCAACAAGCTCTCACTCTTGTGAGTTAAGCAAGCCAAGCTCGAGATTGGCTTGTTTACATCCCAATACCACCTTAGAAAACATGCATCCAAACAACATAATTCTTTTTTCAAACATAAAAACTTGCTTTAATTTATATACTAGATCTGCATAAATACAATATGAAAGTTCATAAAAATACCCTAAATAACCAATCATCAAAGAAACGCCCCAAACCGTACTTTCCCGTTCTTTGCGGAAAGAACTCAACTCGCTTGCACCCTAAAAATTTCATAAGGAAAAAAAAAACAGTTCAACATTTAGTTTCAAAATGGAAAAGGTGTAATTACACCAGTTGTGGAAACATAAAGTGGAACATCTACCGGAAATAGAATAAATAACGAACATCCGAGAGTAACTAGTAAAGCCAAAAAATAATCTGGCCCTTTGTACTTCTTTTGCATAATCAAGGTTCCCCATATCTGCATAAAAAAAATATCTTAAAAAGTCAACTTATTTGAAAACTAACCTAAAAGACTAAAAATGATAAAATATACTAGTTAAATTTATAAACAATCTACTTTTAGAACATACCATTACGGGTATCATTTTGGCACACTTGGCTAGCGTTTGAACAGGAAAGCTAACGTATTTTAGAGCCTGAAAATAAAATAATAAGCAATTCTTTATAAGTATAAAAAACAAATAAATGTTCTTAACAATAACAGTTAAAATTGGAAATATAAAGCATATTAACCTCGTATTGACATGTTGTAGTTAGTATGTTAGATATTGATACAACACCATATTTGTAAATAGGAGCAACAGGATCCAATGGTTTTTTACTTGTCTGCAATAAAAATTGAACATAAAATAATCAAACATAATAAATTAACTACTAATATTTTCACCAACTAAAAAGGTGAAACATTAATCACCACATACCAATAAAAATACTCCAGACACTGCTGAGGTGGTTATACGGTTACAGAAAACAAGAAACAGTGAGTGTTTGAAGAATTCATGATTTGGCCCATAAGAAACCCTCATAATCTTCTCCTGCACATACAAATTGAAAAAAATAATAAATCAATCAACCAGAGCAATCTTGCAATCATCAAAAAATAAATAAAAATAAGCCCTTTGCAGTTAAATAGCACACAATTAAACAAATTAGAGAACTTTACACACATTCTATTACCTAAATTCAAATCATCAAAACAACCAAGTAGAAACGTAAATGAGCTGATCCGCTCGTGATATGCTCGAGATCAAATCATTATAAACGTGATTCAAGCCAAGCTTAAACAAGCTCGAGCTTAAAAAAAGCTTGTTTAGTAAATGAGCCTGAGCCCGAGCTTCACTTGTCAGCCTCAAGCCAGCTCGCGAGCCTAAACGAGCCTAATGTTTATCTAATTTCTGTCAAATCTTAGATATATATATATATGTATATGTATTCATAATAACCAACATTATAAATAGAAGTATATTAAAAAGTAGTAAAACAATTAATAAATAATAAACTAGTAGATCCCGCGCCAAGCTCGATCTTTAAAAATAAAGCTCTAAAACACACCGGGCTCGAGCTCAAGCTTGTAAAACTATTCACAAACCGAGCCCGAGCTTCTCTACATTCAAGTGTTCAAATTTTCAAAACCATCTATCAATTGCATCCAAACCCTAATAATCCTAAAATCTAACCAATCTCCACAAAATCATTCACATTTATGTTCCAATCAGCTCAAATTAACCTCCGTAAGCTCAATTAAATCATCACATCTATATTAATATCAATAACATAGCATACCTGTAACACACCGTAGATAACAAGAGTGGACATAATCCCAACAACGGCAATACTACCTTTCACCAGCTTATTATTCTCCTTCTTCGCATCTCCCGACGGCGCGTCACTCACACCGCCGTCCATCACCACAACCGGCCGCCGGAGAAGCTGCTGCTGTTATGTGTTTGGTAAACCCTACGATCAGTGATGACGTGGAACCGGCATCGGATGTTATGTAATGTGTTGTTTTTAGGGTTTCGGTGATTGTAATAATAATAATAATAATAATATGATCGGCGGTGTTTCCGGTGAGTTGTTTTTTTAATTTATTTTTTTGCTTTTTGGTCACCGGCGATTTGAAAAATGGTTTGTGGGAAAGTGAACAACTTTTTGTTAGTTGGTGTGTTGTAATATGATGGGAGTCACGCCTTACCGTCTGACTTACGTTTATTACTATTATTATTAGGAGAATGATTAAAAGCATAAAATATATCCGGTGCGCTTCTGGTCTAGTGATAGAAATGTCTGGATTTTTTAAGCGGTGATTCAAGTTTAATTCTCACTTGTTATTTATGATGAATTATGGTTAGTTCGAATCCTGAACTTACACGGGTTTTCGTCTCACTGTTAGTTACGTTGGATAGTTTTGCTCTTGTGGTATAATGACTGTCAGGTGGCAGTAAGTGGTATGGTTTCCCGGGAGAGCGCCCGGGCCAAACTCTGAAGCATGTGTGATTTCGGTTAAGACAACATAGTCTGGGTATAGTGGGGCAACGGTCTCTCCAAATTTAGGGAGTACGGTGACCTAACACACAAAAAAATCACGTTTAGAAAAAATTGCATATGGTGTTGACAAGTTTTATATTTGCTTTGTTTTTGTTTTATTGAAGGTTTGTGATGGTATTAGCACTCGTATATTCATTTTACGGGGAGTCTTTGTTGTTTAAACGGTTGTACCCGATTTCATTTAACGCAAAAAAATAAAATAAAGGAAAGTCCTTAGTTTCTCCTACTTTCCCTTCTTCTCCTTCCGCGCCATTTGCGCACTTTCGAATTTCTTCCAATTTGGAAGGAAACCAAGCCTTCCTTTTTTGCCTTTATTCTCTTCCAGTTCCCCTCTATTTTTCTTCTTTTAAGTAAATTCGAGTACATAAAACTTTTTCTTTCTCTCTCTTTTTTTCTATAAGTGAAACTCGAGAACAAAAGATGTCATTTTTTCCTTACGTGAAACTCGAAACATAGTAATTTAAACGGTCATATAATTGGTGGAAAGAAACTTAATACCATTATCCATAGTCAGAAATATGTAGCTTATTTTAGTAAAACGAATTTTAGTAAAATGAAATATGTCATGAAATTGATGTGGATTCAAAGTATTTAATTATATTGGATTTTGTTATTATTCTTTATGTTTATTGGGCTGAGATTTATTATAACATAACGAACAGACCATATATTGGTAGTTTACGTGTTGAATACCTAAAACATACCAACAAATATGTGATGTAATATGGCATGACTGTGATAATAATCGAGTAAATGTAACTAAAAGTTTATATAAATAAGTAAATAACCACACAAGTCTTCATTCTTAAGCCCATTTGACATTTGGGTCATATTAGATATTAGTTAATCTTGGTTGAGTTGGGTTGGGCTGGGTTTATACTTGTGTTGTCATGTTGTCCATCTACCCTTTGCTAAGTTTTTTGCTGTTTTGGTCATGTTTATCAGATAATTTGTGTGATTTTTTTCCTAGAATCTTCGTTACGTTTAGAACATTTTGGTTAACTTGCACTTCGAACGCAAGTACAATATATGGATATCTTCTCTAACGAAAGCTTATGTACTCGTAGGTAAATTGGTTCGAATGTTCGATTATTGTTTTTTTATTTTTTTGGGAAGTTTTGGAGGGTTATTAACTTATTTCCAATTTTTAAAGATACTACTTTCTTGCCAAAAATGATTCTTTGTAACGGTTGTTATACACAATATATATGTAATTTAATTTTTACATGTTAATAAAGGTAAGTTGCCTTCAATATCCCCCAAAGGTTTGAATAATCAAGATGATAAAAGTTTAATAATCAAGTCTTAGTAGACTAAATATTAGGGATCTTAGATAACACACTATTTATATGGACATGTTAAGTTTTAGTTTATGATTCTTTAATTAGTTTTTCATTGTTTTTTTGGTAGTATGATCATTTTTGCAATAAACTATATATTCGGATCTTATGATAATAAACTCCTTAGAAGATTATACATATAGAATTTTATAACTTATAACAATTAATGAAAAACTATGAAATTAACATAAATATAAATTAGTTTAAAATCCTAGAAATAGGATGTCACCAATTGACCATATAACACCCACCCAAGTTATATCAAAACCCTTTACAATAAAAGGAAGCTAAAATGTTGCCATCTTAATGTAACCTTTGCCTCTTTCCCATTGACCCTAAATTACTCCCACTAGGGCACGCTGCCATCATCCCACCTTGATAATAACCACCATCACCAAAACTCAAAACACCGCCGCCGCTAGCCATCATTTGAGAAGAACTCCCACATGCCATTTCCGCATACGGTTGCAATTTCAAAAACTTATTCATATTTCCAACATCCTGTTTTGGGGTTGTTGCTATTTGATCAGCAACAACCACCATTGGTGGGATGTTTAATGCATTCAAAGGTGGCGGATTCCGCCACCTGGGAAGCGGGCCCGCCAGAAGCAGGGTTTGCAACAGTGGGCCCGCTTCCACTACTGCTTGCAGTAGATTCCCCTTTTGAGGCAAAGTCTTGCCTTTAATCATACCCTCCATAACCAACGTAGCCCGATCCACCTTTTGATTATAATCTTGAACAAACGGTGTTTCAACGTTAGCATTCGAAAATTCAGGAGACGAAATGGGGTCAAACAAGGAGTCAACAGGAGACGAGCTATGGTTATACACTTCGGAAAGACTGTTTGACTCGGTAACACTTGAATGGGCCTTAGCGGGCATCATTAACGGGCCTTGATGATGATGTTGAACTTGTTCAAAACTATTAGGGACCGACACGTTTGTCGTGTTGAACATTTTTTGATTATTTGATGATGTAACCTTGCTTAGTAACTTTTGAAGTTGATCTTTTGCTTCATCTCTTTCTTGGCAAGCTATCTTTAGTAACTGTAATAACTGTTTAATGGATTCTGTGTTTCTTTTCATTTCTTCACTGGTTTCTGCTTTTACTGCTTCTAATTCTAGTGTTATGTATAAAAGCTTTTGTTTGAGGTCTTCAATATTCTGCAATAATTAACAAGTAATATTTACAAAATGTAAATAAATTTGATCTTAAATATGACTAAATGACAATCTTGATGGGGGTAAAAGTGACATTTATGATAAAAAAGAATGAAATATTATTTAATAAAAAAATAAGGTTAGGAGAAATCAACATCAACAAAAACTTCTAGTAGCAAAAAGATTGCTTTTAACTACAAAGTAAAATTGATGGAAAATGGAAAATATTTAAAAAAGACAAAGAAAAAGTATATGTGTGTGTGTGAATGAGGGTTGGATTCTTGGATTCTAAAACCTAAAGATTATTGAAGATTGAAGACTAATTAACATGAAAGGTAATGGTAATGGTAAAAACATGCAGACTAAATATTAACATGTACAAACTGAAAATTAACATTTGAAAAATTAATTTGCATAATACTTTTTGCACAAAAACAAGCAATTAACAGTCTAACACACATTCATGACACCAAAGATTGAACATGGATCTTAACAATGATCATCATCAAAATAAAACTTTGTACAAAATCTACAGAATTCAGAGTGAAAAAGAAATCCAAAATTTACCAAAACTCACTTATAAATTGAATTTAGACATTATAAGAACACTCAATGACTCAAAATACAAGTCTTTATCACCAAAAATAGCAGTAAAATTCAAGATTTCAAGAATTTAAGAATTGAACAACAAAAATCTTGATATCCCATTATAAAAATCGTTAATTGACACATACCCAGATGGATTTGAGCTAAATTTTTAATAAACACTATAAGAACACTCAACATTGGGTTAAAAATCCAATCTTTATGACCAAAAATAGCAGCAAAATTCAAGATTTTAAGGTTTCAAGTATTAAACAGCCAAAATCTTGACAACCCATTACAAAAAAACTTAATTGACACATACCCAGATGAAATCTGACTCAATTTTAACAAACATTATAAGAACACTCAACAATGGCTGAAAAAAACCAATCTTTATGACCAAAAATAGCAGCAAAATTCAAGATTTTAAGAATTCAAGAATTGATCAGCAAAAATCTTGAAAACCCATTATAAAAAACCTTAATTGACACATACCCAGATGGATTTTGAGCTCAATTTTTAACAAACATTATAAGAACACTCAACACTGTAGTAAAAAACCAATCTTGATTGCAAAAAATAGCGGCAAAATTCAAGAATTGAGTAGCAAAAAGATAAAGAATCATTATAAGAATTATAACCCACCTCTTGATAACTCCATAATGATGCAAATTCCTCCATTGTTTTAATCTTTATCTTTCTTCCGTATTGATTGTGTTGAAATGATAATAATATTATTAATAAAGGAAAAATCTTGAGGGGGAGTTTATGGAGAGAAGGTGTGAACTCTTTTATAGAAGTAAAGGTCAGAGTACAAGACAAGCCAAAAAGAAAAAAGGAAAAAAAAGTTTATTTTTTTAATATGTAAATTAAAAAAATGAATTTTCGGTGCACTTTATTTATTTATTTTTTTAATATTCTTTTTAAGTTTTGGAGGATTATTGACTAATTTCTAATTTTTAAAAGCGATTGGCTCTTGCCAAAAATGATTCTCTCTAAAGGTTGTTATGGACAATAAATAGGTAGTTTAATTTTTACATTTTACAAAGGTAAGTTGCCTTTAATAGCCCAATAAGCAATAAAAGGCTTTTGAAGATTTTTGTAAGTAATTAAATGTTTTTCATTCGTTAAATTTGGAGGTTGGAATTAGTTGGATATAACAATTAAAGAGGGAGTTTGAGATAAGTTATGATGAATTTTTTAATGGTTAATATGTATTTTCTTTAATAGTTTAGTGTATAATTGATACGGTTTGGAAGATTGTGAATTTTAAACGTGATGTAGCTTCAATTCTAATATTGTCAACGATATAGCATGATTTATTAGAAAAGTTTGTTATTGGTCGTCGGGTAAATGTGATAGATGACTACTAAGTATGTATTGTCTTCGTCTTAATCCCAACAAAAAACTACATTTCTGCATTAAATATGTTGTGAAATTATTACTTAAGTACATTGTATGTTATAGGCTGCGGTTGAAGAACATAGGGTGTGGGACATACAACTCAAATTGCGGGATAACTCGAATGTTAAAAAAGCAAAATAAAAAAATAAACGGAGGAGAAGTTTGAATCATCTTATACATATGTCGTTGGCCATACGTACGCCATGCTAATCCAATTTTGGCATAAGTCGTGATAAAAGTTGTATGTAAGTTAGAGAGATATTATCTGTACTCAACTATATTGCAAGAACACATGTTAGATAGTAAACTTATTTGTAGTCACTTGTCTTGGAATTTTTGAATGTGTTTAAGGTCTTAGTTATGTGTTGTTTGGAAGACGGAAAAAAATGACCACATACTTGTACCAATGTCACAATGACATTACTTAGCGAAAAAGACATTTGACGGAAGTATTATATGGATCGTATCTACAAAATATTGCATCGACTAAGAGATAGTCTATTAGTGACCAACACTTGACGTATTATACTAAGTTATACATGTTACAATGTTACATCATCAAACCCATACCCAAGGGTGATCGCATTCAACGTCAGAATTTCAATAGTTTGTTCTTATTTTATCTATGCACCTAAACTTTCCCGGCAAGGTGTTAAATAATCAATGTAATGGCATTTCATGAGCTTAATATATATTTCACGTGATGGGCAGTGGCGGACCTAGGATTTTTTGTCACCGGGGTCCCAATTTTTTCGGTTTACAAAATTTTCGGGTCGTTCGTTATTCGGGTCGGGTCGAGACGAGGAACATAATAAAACATGAAAATATGGTGTCATCGGAAACGAGTAAGTAGAAAGGATCTAGATTTGACTTTTAACTTATTTTTATTCATACTCGAAAAACATAAAAGAAAGCTATATATATAGTCTTACATACATGACCAAAACCTGAAAAAATAACTTTAACACAAATAAATGATTAATTATAATATACATACACAATATAAATAATAAAATAATATGCAAAACTCATGTTGCCATTATATATGTTGTAGGGTGATAATGACTATATGGGAGAAACTAAAGAAAAACACAAATATCCTAACTAAATAATTAATATTGACTAGGATATATAAAAAAAAGAACAAAAACATAGTATGGTGAGGCTTGAACTTGCAACCTCTCAAAGAAAAAGTAAGAAATTTTCCACTAGACCAGTTCAGTTTTAATAGTATGGGTTCCAAGTATTAATTTTTATAGGGTCCATACAAAATTTAATATACCGTCTTTAAGTAATTTTCAAAAAACATTGGTGTCTCGGGACTCCGATCAGATGTACGTGGGTCCGCCCCTGGTGATGGGTTTGTTTTGACATAAGTCTAGTTAAGACCGTTGTGTTTCTACCATTCAAATATTATTTTTATTCTTTTAATAAATAATTAAGTTACTTGAGATTATTAATAAAGTTACACTAGTGAAACAGTTAGTAGTTTGAGTAATTGATTCCTAATACTTGTTTCTTAAGTACAATTTAGTAATTTTTGTTTAGTTTCATTAATAAAGTTACACTATTGATATTATTAATAAAGCCAACACGAAACAGGCCGAATCGTTTAACTTATGATATAAAAGCGAAGGTATAACCATGTTATGATTGTTAGATTATAACGTACAACAGATAAATTCAATTACAAAATGTATATGGTTATTTAACTTATTTTAGGCTTGCAAATGCTAAAATTTAGCTTCAATAAATTTTTAAATAACTTATAAAAGGTATAAATGTATAATGCATGAAAATGTTACATCATGCCTATATTTTCTCATGGTTTTATAACTTGATATTTTGGTTAGTTTTATTTATTTATTATTATGTTATCAAATTTTTCAAAATGATGGAAACTCGAATAATAATAACAAAATAAGTAGTAAGAATGTTTAGGTTTTTAGACTTCCGGGTGCATGGACGGTGGGTTCAGCCGGGGGTTACAATTGAGTGTCAAAACCTTATTGGATGCACGGATACGAAAAAAGACCTTACGGACACCGGCTAATAAATACGCTAATACTTGTGTCCAAAAAAACAAAATACACCTTTTTGATTGTTTTCTTCTTTATATTAATTTTGAGATAAATCTATTTTTCGTGTATTTACAAGTGTTGATGGAAAACATATATCCCACTCCTTAAGGAATCCGGCCGTCTCGTCTCGTCTCGCTCCACACATAATCCATTTCGTCCTACTGGCACCGAGTCAAGTCTAATGAGCTAGTCATTGACTACAAACAAGTATTGAGTCGGGTTTAAACAAGTTTAAGTTAAGCTCAATCAAAGGCTGGAACTCGTTTCAAACAAGCTTGTAATTGAAATTCATATATGAGTTAGATTAGGGTGTAAGAATAAATATTAATATATATTTATTTATATTTGATCATTATAATCATTTAAAAGGTATTAGATCAAAATATTAATTGTACCTTATCATATATTAATTTGGTTATTGTTGATGAGCCATATTACCCTTAATAAAGAGTTTCCCTTGAGTGTATACAAAGAGAGATTACAATTAACATCATAAACTAATCAAACATACATACAAGTTTGTGTGCCTCCTCTCTCCCGAAATTGGGTTCCTCTCAAGAACCTTAACCTCATCTTTAACTATACATTATAAAAGGGAACTCGATCAAGATTACAAACATGTCGACTACATCATACTATGTTACGATTGCTACTTCCCTATTGTAACAAGTTCATAGATTTATTATTATTCATGTTTTCTATTATTTATATGAAAGAACTTACTTTACATGGCTTACTAATATAATTTTATAAATTCATCATACCAAAATTCCAAAATTTTATTCTCTTAATTTTGATATATAAAAAACAATGTTTTTCCATAGAGTATATTACAATATTATAATAGTGTATCTAATAAGCTATAAGACATTTTTAATTGTATCAGCGCGTCTAACTCATTATAATGATGCGCCTAGCTCATACAGTTCTCATCCAAATTTTCAATTTTGATTTATATAATGAATTTCCATGCACCACTAATTATAATGTTATGTCCACTCCATAGCATCAAACTTAACACATTTCATTTACTTGTAATGTGTTTTTACCATGCAAGTACCCGGCCTTCCATTTTTGTTATGCAGATACCCTTCCGTGAAAATGGCGCACGTGACTCATTAGAATGTTACTCCCTACTTACAATATTGCTATCAAAGCTAGCATTTGCTTAAATCGGTGCAAACACCTCACACTAAAACTTATACATATACACATGTCACATCTTTTATCGCTTTATGTTTTATTTATATTGTTAAAAATATGGTTTTCAATATCAACCAAAAGCCTATATGTGTCTATAATGTATTATATTTCTACAAAGGCCTAAGGGTCTGCTCGAACGGCGATCCGGCGTAGTTGACCCTAGCATCTTCTGCTTAATACCAATTTCCAAATATTAGTTTTATATATTTTAGAATTTTTCCTAATCATTTTAGCTTATCTCAATGATTCTATAACTTAAAACCGTGTGCCACTTGTGTTTGGGTGTAAATACTATTGATTTAATTAACACATAAAGCTAGATATGAGAAGAATAGTTTAAAAGTTGAATGGTAAAAAAGTCAAACCTATATGTATATATATAAAAGATATGTATGCATATATGGTTTATTTCGGTTTTCTTGGGCAGTTTTTTTTTCGAATGATGACTTTCACAGCTAATTTATCTTACTGCATGAACACGTCGCGCCCCACCACCCCACTCATGCCAACTATGTTGACATGATCGGGATCCACGCTGGCATCCGAGTTTGGCTTGGCGTTCCCGGTAAAACCCAGTTGGCTCACCTCGCCCGAATGCACGACATGTTTTAATGCTCTGGTAAAATCCGGTCGGAATCAGGATTCGAACCCGGGACATCCGGGTCATCCATCATGTTCTTGGCCATTGGGGCAAGCCCCGCTGGTTGGTTTTCTTGGGCAGTTCACTAGGACACCTTCCCGTGATAAATAATTGTATATATTTCTTTTACTTTTAAAAGGTCAAAACATGTCTATTAATGGAATAAAAAGACTATACAATATAAAATACTTGTTAGTAAATATGTTACTAATTTTCAGATCACTTAATGAACAGTAGTTATAAATTCACGGAACTCATTGATATCTATGAATTAATAGTGACCTAAAAATTACTCACACACTTTTAATACACTTGTTGCAAAAGTAAAAATTTTATTACATCTAGATGTTGATAACTTTAGTCCATCTATATCATAGTTTTATAATTGAATTTACATCTAACAAATAAGAATATACATTGTCCCGAGTTAGTAGGCGCTACGTAGATACTCAATCAGTAATAGTTATATTCTGATGTTGAGCTCCATGGAATCAGCTTCACGCCAATATCATGGAGTTCCAATGAGACAACGTGTAGCAGGGTTTGGGTGATGCCCCAGTGGACATGGTTAGAGATGATCGATTAACATAGAAAACTTTATTTTCCCTTGTAGTAGCTTTGTTCGAAATGCTAAGGATTTGCATGGTTGGTTAAAAAACTGCTCATAGAATTCAAAGTATGTATATGCCAAAAAAGATATTCACACATATTACTAGGCATTACAGTCATCAGACCAACCGAATGTGATGGTATAAGCGAGTGACTGTAAGACGTTGTAAGCATTTTTATTCTATACTTATTGTTCCAAGTCTCACGCTTCCTTAACCAACTGAGCTACACAGCAGAGAATTTTATTCTATACTTGATTGTTCTTTTTTTGTGGTTTGTTAATAGAAATTTGGTCCACAGTTTACAACTACATTCTAATGCATGTTCAAACAAACATTCTCATTTAGTTATTTGATTTTAGTTCTTCAAATTCCTATGATCACATATACAACTAGTTGTTTATTTCCCTCTTTATAAACTTTTCACCATGCAAAAGATAAAGGTTCAACCGAACAAAACTCGAAACCCAAAATAAAGCATATAAAAAGTCATAAAAAGTGGAACTAAGGTAATGTATGTATCATAATGCCATGGAATCTTGATAATAAACAAACCATCTTTAGGTGAAAAAGAAAAACCGTTCACATTCTAGTTTTGCAACACCACATCAGATCAATGGATGAGGCATAATACCATTAAGTTAATAATAATATATAAGTTAAATGTATAGGACAAAACAAAAATGATTTTATTATGCTCTGACACGCCGTTCACAAAAAAATAAAGGGTTATTTGTCTTCTTCTTATTTCATTTTATATTGTTTATTATTAATTTTTATTATTTTGTATAGGACAAAACAAAAATGATTTTATTATGCTCCGACACGCCGTTCACAAAAAAATAAAGGGTTATTTGTCTTCTTCTTATTTCATTTTATATTGTTTATTATTAATTTTTATTATTTTGTTTTATATAATTTCTGCCACAAATAAGGTTCAAAGTTTACAATATAGTTAGTTATGTTAACAAAATAAATTAATATGATACGTTTTCTTGATAACCTTCACAATTTAGGTATAATAAATTAATATGATAATTTTCTTAATACCATACACTTTTATTGAAAGAAATTATGAATATGAATTAACATGGGTTTAAATGTAGTTATTTTTCTTTAATAATAAGATTCTGATGAAAATTGACTTGCGTGCATGACACATTTGCGTACATAACAAGGTAATTTTTCAAGATAACTCGATCTTTATGCACCTACGTTTAGACTAGTGTTTTGTCACATAGTTTTATAAATTTGTAGTGGATTTATTAAATGTGACATGATCAACTTATGTATACTTGAAAAATAGTCTCATGGGGAGCATGCATAACTTGTTGTATAACTTTTACATAGACGTGAACTTCGGTGATTTTATTGTTATAAGAACATTTTGAATAATTGGGATTCACTTAACACCAATTGAGGAATAAAATATAGGTGTTAAAAAGTGTGTAGTGCATTTTTTATCAAGACTATTGTTTTATTATTATTATTATTACTATTATTATTATTATTATTATTATTATTATTATTGATGTTACTACAATAGTTCATGAGGACAAAGCCCGGCCACTGAATAACTGAGGTGCAAAGGTAGCACACACAATGTAACAATAGTGGGATTCAAAGGGCAACAACCCCTAGTGAGCTTAGGAGATAAAGACCCTTCGGTACTAAATGAAGTTTCGTGACAAATTTATTTCTCGGTATCAAAATTGAAGGTTTGATATATGTTAATCTGTACCAACTTTGTTTTTCAGCATAAAACTAAACTGTGATGGCTCCTTACATGCACCTGTTAAAACTCTATATAAAAAAACATTGGCTAATTAGAATATCAAATTTCACGTATTAAATTGTCTTATCCGATTATTGGTATGAATTTATATTTTTGTAACGAACATATATGATATATATATATATATATATTGAATGATAAAAACTATGTAACAATAAAATATTTGCGTAGATAATACGTGGAGTCTATTTCATTACCACCATGATCGTGTTAAATAAAAAACATTTCACTACAATTATTTTCTCAAATAAAAAAAAATATAATTATTAGTTTATATGAGTTTTTAAACTTCTAGGGTTCATTTGTGTTCCATATGAAGACAAAATTCGAAATATATAAATTATCCCCTTTTTAAAAATACACCTGCTGGATTTGTTTAGAAAGGTGGTTTCCTAATACATTGTATTTAGCAGACTTATGTTATTAATCTTACATCACACATTATTCTTTAAGTTATTTTTTAATTACTTTATTCTTTTTAATTAAATAATATACACAAAATAAATAGAATAACATGCATGCTGCACATCCTAGGTTGTCTTTAAAAGTTGACCCTAACTAATATTTCCCTTAACGCGAATATATGTCATCATGCAACCTGCAACATGCAAAAAATCTAGTGTGAAATTCATAAGATAATCATGATTTGATTTATGAAAAAAAATGTTTTATTTGTATGATTTGTTTCAATCCTTTTAGTAACTTTAGAATTAAAAAAATTCTCGACTAGTCATAAAAAGTAATCAGACTCATAAACGATTTTAACAGTTTACTCTAAAAAAAACTATTTAGGGTATATTATTATAATCGGTGAAAATGGCGAGAAGTGTAGAAAGTCACCATATTGTGACAAATAAACTTCAAGATAGATACAAAATGTCCTTATACAATTATGTATCATGTTACAGTCACTTGTGCCGTATATATTTTGTAAATACGTATCACGTATGTATAACTACCCGAAGCATGTTAGGAATAAAGTGGTGCACGGAAGCAAACAACACACATATATGCACAAATAATTAAAAAAAAAACGCATTCATTGTATTTGTAGTATATATGACCTAGGGATCAAATTTACCTAAACAATAAAAAGTCAATAGTTCGTTTGGGTATTTGTCACACATACTGTACAGTCACATGTACTGACATGAAAAATCAGTGGAGACAAGAAAAACAGCCACTAGCTCGTAGTGATGTTGCCAAACAAATAAACAATGATGAACAAATTAATGTGTGGTTAAAATCAATAATTCATCCAATTTGAAAAACCAATGAAACAATTAAGGAAAACTTGACATTACCGCATGGAGATAATGTGACATGCATATATCGAATTATAGAATGAGGTGTCAAAGGCTGGTAGATTTTTTTGAATATAACTTTTACATTTTTAATTAAAAAATAACAAAAGCAAACCATTATTTATAAAGCATCCATAACCACTAATCACCCAAGTTTCCAGAAACTATATTTTAACAGTCATTATGACAAAAACCATTTTTAACAACCAGCGAATAAAATCATGCTATTCGGGATAACTCAATAACAAAAGACGATCTCATGCACCCGTACGCAATAGTAGAATGTACTGAGTAATTACTCAAACCTACCATCTCTTATTCCGATAATAAACCGCCGTCTATACTATTCTTTACTAAATCCTTTTCTTTAAATATTTTTTTGTTATTATTGTTTTGAAAAATAGAGAAGCACAAAGGATTGCCATGTAGGGGTATATTTGGTAATTACTAATTATAGGTTGACTGAGACGATCACTTGGAGCCACCGAAAAACCGGTCATAAAAAATGCAAACCGGTTTACTGTTTTTAAGTGCCTTTGGTTTCCTAAAAACATGTAACGACTTTACCGGTAGACCTAATCATGTGGATTCTGGACCGGCCTTTTTTTATTTTATTATTATTTTACTCAAAAAAGAAGTTACCTTAGGCCCTTAGTGACCTCTTACATGATTAAAAAAAAGGTAAAACATAATCTTTTTAAAGTGTAATCTAACAAGAGTTGGGTAATCAAATTGTCGAAATGAGATTGGTGAGTTATAAATTATAAACATGTTGTATTAACAAGTTATAAATATGTGATAATGCATGTTAATTGGGTTGATGATTTGATCTTATAAAAAAATTTTTATTTGTTATTCTAATTTAAAACGGGTTGACGGAGATACATATTTATTTAAACGTGTTAAGTCAAACACGATATGTTTATTAAACTACATATGAATATGAACGGATGAAAAATTGATATTTTTTGCCAGTGGTGTTGGGTTGAAGATTTTGGGTTAGAGTATTAATTGATTATCATGAACATGGCATGGATATTTATTTGTGTTAAATGTATCAATACTAATCCATACATAATCAAAACTGTGTAATTTAAACATGAGTTGTGTTATAATATTTTATAAATAACTCGTATTTAAGTGGTTCGTTGGGTCTTAAAAAGATTGGAGGGTTGTAAATGTGTTGTAAACGGTTTAATGGTTAGTGAATAATTTGTAATAAATGTGTTACATGGGTTGGCGATTCAATTTTATAAATACTTTTTTATTTTTGACCTGTTTAATTAAAATAAAAAACATTAGTCCGAACACACCCTTCAATTAAATGGGTTAAAGATCTTAAACCAAAAACGGTGTGCTTGTTAAACTAATATAACTGAATTAAAAACCTTTTATTTATGTGTTTTTTTATGTCATGTCATCTTAGTTAGTATTGTCACCATTACATGAAACCGTCTGTTCTTAACATAAACATTTTAACCCCTCAAGATGGTGGCCCTTTTGATTTTAAAATGGTTAATAAAAAACATTGTGTATTTCAAATCAAACAAATAGGTAACCTTTAGTTCGGAAATTAATGTGAAAATCCTTGTTAAAAAAAATAAAAAACTGACAATGATAACTCAAAACGACAGCAATTAAAGAAACAAAAAAAAAACGGTGGGTTAGAAAAGCAAAACATTCTATAAGTGTGAATATGAAAACATAACAACTATCATTCTATCAAACAATTTAGTAGCAAGATATAAAACATGCCTTCTAAACTTTATTCATGATTTTGTATGTGTATCAAACAATTTAGTAGCAAGATATAAAACATGCCTTCTAAACTTTATTCATGATTTTGTATGTGTATTTAGTTTTAAGCTATAAAACAAAATGTGAATACAATGTAACTGCCCTAGCATTTGTTCTTTAGTATCACAAAGTATAACTTTTGTCCAATGGTCTAAAACTTTTAAAAATGTTTGGGACCTCATGATCCACTGTCGTTTGTCATACACGTTAAAGCATTCGTCTTCGTTAGATAATGTTAAATATACATAAATGATGAATGACAACTATACGCTCATGTGTAACACAAACACGACGATTTGATGTAAGAAAAATAAATTTTAGTCAATACTATAAAAAACAAAGTCTTAAATCATAAAACAAAAAACAAAATGTACAATTTATCATAGTTAAGAATAAAATCTAAAATCTAGATGTATAACAACTGTTGCATGTTTAATAGTTTAATATACAAGACAATCTTGAACGACACATTCCTTGGACGCTCGTGGTCGACGTGGACTGCTTGCAGGATGGGCAGTGGTTGGAGGCAACCGTGAAGGTGAAGCTCGTTGGAAATGGGCGAAATCGGATGGCGTGTGTTTGAGGATGACAAAGGAAGGAGGGGAAGACATAAATTTGTCAAGGCCGTGAAAAATTAGAAAATGATGGTTGGGAGGTTGAAAAACTACTTCGGTGGAGGAGAGTTTCGTCTTAAGCCTAAGGACATTCTAAGACCACACAGAATCGTCCTCCCACTATCTACGATTTCCGATTAATTCCCATTTTTTCGTTTTTGTCGGACGGTGTTCCGTTTTTCCACATCTAATAATCCAATTAACTTCCCCTATTTGCTTCACATTATTCTTCATTCTTCAGTTTCCTTCATAGTCCAATCTAAATTCATCGTTTTTTTCTACACCATTTTTCCCAATTCACAACCACTTTATCACCATTAACCTCGACCTCATATTCAATTTTGTTCCCCCCCCCCCCAACTCAGACCATCCTGTGTGCCTAAGCATAACATTTTTTTTTCTATTTACAAATCATTTACCCAAAACCTAGTAGTATGATGGTACGACATTTCTCTTCTAAAAAAACCATGTGAATTAAAATCATTGCAAATTAAGATTATCTGACTTTTAGGTGTAAAATTATTGTTTAAAGAATATTACAAAAACGTAGTGTGATGATAAAAGTGTTGGTGTTACAAAGCAAAATCTATTGCTCAATGCTCACAAGAGGGAAAAAAGATGCATAATAAAAATTAGTTGTTAAAAAAATATAAAATAAAAATATGATCAATGAAAAAAGTATATTAATTAATGGAAAAGTATATAAAGCAAAAAAATAGTGAGAAAAGGCACTAGGAGTTGTGCTCCATTATTAGCCGGTGGCCAGATGTCAAGTCATGGTTTGAGTACCGATCTTTCTCAAACCACTTTTTGGTGGTTATAAGATGGCTTTAATTAATTACTTATTTGAATTAAAAATTTCGTTAGTCTTAAGTCTTAACGACTATGACTATATATAAATTTTGTGCTAATCATGGTTTTGAGAATTATGCTTAATATTTTTAAAAGATATAATATTTAAATTGGTTTGGTAGTACATGATTTAGAAAAAGAAAAAAAAGGATATTTCATTATCTACATTATAACTTCTTTTTTAGGGGACATCATAAAGTTATTATACCATAATTAACATAATTAATGTAATCTGATTTTAAAAACTTAAAAAGATGGTTTTAACTCATTTGATTTTTATGTGGAGGGCTGTTCTGGATAGTCTTCCAACCAAGGAGACTTTAGCTAGACGTCATTTGCATTGTGATGATCATAGTTGCGCTTTATGTGAGAGTAATGAGGAATCGCTCGAGCACTTGTTAACCGGGTGTTTCATTTCTATGGCCGTTTGGAATGCGATTGGTTCATGGTGCAACATCCCTAAATCTTTTGTTTTTCATGTCAATGATTTGGTGGAAGTGCATAAGGTTTGTGGTGCGACGGGGAACAAGAGATTGATTATTCATGGAATTGTCATCATTACTTGTTGGAGGATTTGGCGGGCTAGGAATGAAAAGATTTTTTCGGGCAAGAACACTAAGGTGGTAGAAATGGTTGCGGATATAAAATCTTTGGGTTTTCTTTGGTACAAAAATAGATCTAAGATAGGGGTAGTGGATTGGAAAATATGGTGTTTATTTGATGTAACGTGATTGTTGTTTTTGGTTTTTGGATTTCAGCGTCTTTCTCCGTCTTGGTGATAGTCGTTGGTTGTGTTTGTTTTTAATGAAAGTCAATTTTCAAAAAAAAAAAAAACTCATTTGATTTTTCTTAAATAATGGATTTAGTCCTAATTATTTGTTAAAACAACCGTATTTCATCGTTATGGTTGTAGGACGTTACACGCTCTATTATATCTATGATAACCATTTTTCCTTTACAATTAAGAAACAAAAATCAACATATATATTTAAAATCCCAACTTTCATCCATCGTAACTTCTTCTATCTTTGTCGGAATTGTTCATTGCCACATGTATAATTCGATCTTCACACTATCATCACTATCTACCACCTTAAATACGCCTACAAGTACAACAGCTTCCACACTTCATCTCATGTTACCTCATATCAATTCACACATATGTAAGCACCATGTGGGACATACAACTTAACATTCGTTTTAACAAAACCAATTTCGGTATTACCAGACTTGACAACGTGCCCTTCATAAAGGAAACTCAGTACACAATTTATCACGAATACAATATATCATTTATTTATTCTGTCCTAAAAGTTTTAAAATACAAAAAAAATGTTCAAATGTCTTGTTTGTTTATCTTTCCTAATATTCTAAAAAAAATACCAACAAATCTCGCTTATTTATATAACCTACACACGTAAGAGTAAATTGGACATTTCGTAACATCTTACAAGTTATATAACATATGTCAGTGATAAGTATCAAACACATTACGAGTATAGACACGTGATCGAGTTCTTAACTTTAAAAAGTCTTAATACTAGAAAGAACCAAGTTTTAAAAACCATACACATTGTAGGGACAGTTCAATCTCAACAATTAATTAGGGAAGTATATATTAGTAAGGTAGCTTGACCATTAAAAGCCCAAAATTTAATGAGTATGCTACGGAATTTGCCTCGTTCACAAGGCATTTATGCATATTTATTACGTTTCATATTCATGGGTATTTGACCAAACAATCATCATCGTTGAATAGATCATTATTCAGTTACAAATATCATGAGTTACAAGACTGATTTGAAATAATTTGACTAAGCAGATAATCTATATTGTTTAATTTGATTATCCTATTCTAAAGGATATGATGATGTGTTGCTATGATATTTATGATGGTTCATTATATGTTTGACAATGGTATGTAATACGGTTCTAGATTGTACAAGACAGTACACGTAGAGTTCTCTACATTAGTAGGGTTGGTTTGATCATATGTATAGGGTTGTAAACGAACCAAACCGGACCAAATGACACATTAATCATGTTTGTCCGTTAAGCTTTTTGTTGGACAAACGGACGGTTCGTTCGTTAAGGAATTGAGCTTGTTTATATCCGTTCGTGTCTGCTCTTTGAAATTGTAAACGAAGGAAATCAGACACAAACGAAGGCGGGATTGGTGGAGGAAGTTGAGGTATGCTGGAGGAATGTGTCATCTGCGAGGAGTCGACGAGGAAAAGCGAGGCGATATGTAGCGTGGTAGCATACGGTTGACATGTGATTTAGGGTTTTAACCTTGAAAATGTTTGTATATTAGGGATTTAGTATAAACAACAAATAAGTGAAATTATAAAACGAACGTAACCAAACGGAGGTTAATGAACACATTGTCAAACGTTCACCAACACTATTGAATGAATGCGGCCTCTGTTCATGTTCCTTCGTAACCTTACCAAACAAAACTCTTTGTTCGTGTTCGTTCATTAATTAAAATGACTAATATAAATGGATTTCTCTGTTCGCCAGACGTTCGACTCATTTACAACCCTAATCATATCAAGCAAGGAATTGAACCCCCACAATTCCTCCACAATGTCACTTCATCCACTTTTGATATAGTTTGAAGTCAATGAGAATTAATGATAAGTTCAATAATTTCATTTGTGATGATAAGAGAGATATCTTACTATATTATTATACGTATCAACATTTTAATTTTAATAATGGTTATATTATAAGACAATTGTAATCATAGTTAATGCTAAGAAGATGTATATCTATATTCTTGAAGCCTAGCTAAAACATCTCATCATGAAATTCAAATTTTCCATGGTCCATGATATCAACAGTTTACGATTTCATTCAGCTTTTAATTTCTATGACAAGATCACGGTGTGGTTGATCCTTAATGGAATGATTGTTAGTTTCCCTTGTATGAAGTGATGTTTATGAGTTATGACATTCATCATTAATCTTTTCTTCATTTTGTTATCAACTAGTAGACTAAACTCACGTTTTGCGGGGAGAGTGTTGATGGAACGAGAAATCCGTATCAGTCGGTTTAAAATAAAATTCATAGTAGTCTGAATAAAATTTACGCGGTTTGGCAAGTTAACAGTGAATAAACCAGTGCTTTGCAACATATTGTAGGGACAATTCTTTTGTTATAATAAGATGATTATTGCATACCTTAGTTTTAATTTTACAATATACGTTTTAGAACGACAACTTACACGTACACTCTTTAAATTTACTTTTAATTTACATTTTTTTACAATCATTTGAATTGAACCTACACTCCTGCGCTTCTTGGAAAGACGAAATCTTATCGTACTCTTTGATTCCTATACTAAACGCCCTTTGGTAATTTATATAATACAAGTTAAAAGTTAAAAGAACGCAAGCGTTGCAGTGGCTCGAACTTAAATCGTGAAGGAACTCTAATGCCTATGCTAGTTACCATGCCGAGAACCTGAAAAGATCTAAACCCTCTTTCTTTAGATGCTTTAAGCCGGTGTGCTGTGGCAGGGGCACAGTGGCAACTCTGCTAGTATTGTTTTTTGTTTTCAGTAGGATCGGTTTTGCCATTCAAAATGGGGTGGCGGCGCCGAAAACCGTAAAACATGAAATATGTCCGTTTATATTTATAAAAAGTTGTTAAGTGGCTTCAACGAAAACCGTAAAACATGTTAATTTTTATTGTATTTGACCTATTAAAATCATTATATTTGAGTGTAAATATAGAAATAGGTCGAAAGGAGCAACGTGAGACCCCTCAATATTGGTGAGTTGTGTTCCCTTTGAAATAAGATGTCTTAATCATTGGCGTTTATATTTTCCGGATTTATTGATAAGTAAACAGAAAACAACTTTTAAAATAAATAAGTTTTAGTAGAAAACACGATCTAACATGTATATCGTAAAAATTACTCCATCATATCTATGATTAAATAGATAAAAGAAAAAATTAACTAGTACGTTAACTCATAACCTAAGAACAAAAGATACGAAACTTTACGATACTGAAGTAATATAAGTTCATATTCACGTATGAATTAAATTTCATTAGTATAATACTATAATGTAACGTTTTATTGATGAAACATGATGAAAAGACCGGTTTTATGCGATAGCAGTTTTACGGATATGAGAACTTAATGAGACGTTTCATATAAGAAATATTTTCATGCTGATGAAAGTGGATACTCGAACATAGAATAATGTTGTATCCGACCCTACTTAACTAATTCGTATTAGGGGGGGGGGTACAATGTCGAATGCATAGAGAATTCCACGCTAAAAATGTCTCTAAGAAAGGAAGGATGATGGCGATGGTAGCGGCGTGCGTGGAGCATGGAGGGAGCACTTTCATACCCGCTAAGCAGTGAAGGGTATACCGGATAGCCTTAATGACACAACAACATGGGATGTCACGTACTAAAAATAACTAAGGTAAATTTCTTTTTCATGTTATTAATGTTGCGTGCATTTTAATTTAGTTAGTTTGCTAGTCACTTAAGGTAATTAAAATTGTGTAGATCCACTAATTAATCAAATCTAACTAGATTAATCTAATCAAGTTGGATTACACCCATCCATAAACATCCTTATCAAAAACATCTTTTCCGGCTTTAACATAAAAATAAAAACTATATTATTTTTTTAATGTTTTAAAAGAAATAGAATAAAACAGGGGATGGAAGACTTTACGCACCAAGCGGAATATGATGACGTAATAAGGCCACTTGGCGACTTAAGCGTGTCCTACGGCACATGCACTTTGTTATCTACTCATGGTAGGTCCCACCGGCTTCATACGATTTCTTACTTCAGTGTATATGTTTTTAATAAAACAAAACATCATAGTCCTAGGTTTTTTGGGGTTAACTGTGTCCAGTTAATGGGTTAGCTAATTGTAATTTGTCAAGTTGAATTATGAATTGTATCTTCATTCGGATAATAAACATAGGATGATATTTGAATAACCGAATCCGGATACGGATGACACAATATCCAAATTCTTTCAACAATAAAACCTTCTTGATGAAAACACAACTTAGGTTCTCTCTATTACGTGGTATTTATAGTGATGGAGAGAAGGGCTGATTCCACTAGGTGGTGGCATCTCTATCTTATTGGTTGAGAGAAAATATTTATTTTGTCTCTTTGAGGGTTCCACAACGGATTGTGGTATTAATTGATATCGGATCCATGTTTCTTCTATATGAGTCGGGTTGGCCTATTTGATACGGGCTTATGGTGAGTTCGGGTTACTCCTCTTCACTATTTCTTCTACATGTAAAATCGTATAACCCAAACACGATATTTAAGTTATAATATATCTTTTATTATGTAAATGTTCGTATATTTTAATATTATTTTCATTTAAATAATGAATAAAGGATTGAGCGAAGAGTAACGAGAAGTGAAGATCATTATCATGTTGAATAGCGGGGATGAAAAGTGATGTGGTGCTCGTATGGTAGTGAGTAAGAGCCGGAAGTGAACACCGTGTCTCAGGGTATAATGATATTAGCCTATTAGGAGAACATCTGCTATAATGACATGAGTATATAAATAATCAACATGTAACCTCCAATTACTTACTATAAATAAATGGTTGAATAGTAGGGTTATTTAGGGAACTAAGTTTCTCTCTACGCTATGTAACATTTTCTGAATTGTTATGTTTAACAATTTGGGACATGTTTAATAAAAACACTACAATTTCTCCCTTTTTTGTGTGTAATATGCAAAAAGGATGACTATTTGGGACATTTAAACCTCATGCATCACACCTTCAAATGATTTCTACGCCTACCCCAGATTGAGGTTTGACTACTTGCACACAACATTGTTAGATGTTGGTATGACTTAAGAGTTAAGAGGAAAACCAATAAAAAATATCTTAATTTCTTAGTTCTCATAGAGCATAGTGTACAGTTTGTGATGCACAAGTTGGTTAAAGCTGAAGAACCTTAATTACATGTATTGGGCTTTGGATTTTCTTATTTGTATAGCCCATTGAACATCTAGTCTATTACAAATTGAGGAGGCCGAAATATGAAACCCGAAATCCGAACCGATGAGCATTATATGTCTTGTTAAACTTTAGGATTTTCACTTTGAAATCGAACCAAAACTGAACTGAATATAAAATTGATTTTGACAACATTTAATTTAGTTCGGTTCAATTTCGGTCAAGAAAATACTTAGACAAAAAAATCGACCGAACCGATGAACACCCAATTGTAAATTCACATATATAATGATACTTAGATTTTAGAAAGTGAAGTGGGGAAACAGTTGTGTGGAGGGTGTGTTTGGTGTGTAAGTAGGTGCATTGGATGGCAACAAAGGAAAAAGGAAGCTTTTGCTATGGTCAAAGAGAAAGACTTTTGTTGGAATATTATTCCAAGAAAATTGGCCAATAACAACATTATTGGATTTTGTTTGTAGGGTTCATTCCAGGTAAAAGTTTATTTGGGGAAAGTTTTTTTTCTCTGTGTCCCACTTTGAACCATCTCAATTTCTATGGAGGAAGACCACCTAACATTGCTACATGAGTCTTAACAAGATTTGATAGCTATATTTGAGATATTTACATTATAATTGTTGTTTAATATAAAGAACTTGAAAGATATTTTTAATAATTATAAGACTGATAATGATAATGTATACATAATCTATTTGAATATTAAAACATTGCACATCACCCAAATATCATTTTAGTTTTGCTTGTTGAATACACACCAACATTTTTTTTTTGAGTAAATAATAAAATAAGTAACTCGATGTCAACCATTATACTCTCAACTTGGTGGAGGCATTGCAGTTTTGTGACACTTAAGTCACAATTGTTTTTCACTTTACCAATAAAATTTTACACTTTAATTGACTTCAACAAGAACTAGATAAACTACACTACAGTTTTGTTCCATTTGTCTAAACCAATTTGCTCACGGAATGAGCAGACCCAAAAGACACTATAAAATCATTACTTACTTTGATACGGAGATTACCGTGCAAATGATGTGTTGAGTAAATTGGCCGATGATGGAATTCAAAAGAAAAAAAGAGTTTTAAATAAAGGTTCTAAAAGAACACAGTGCAAAAGGAAAAAAAAAGAGTTTTTAATAAATATTCTAAAAGAACAGAAATGCAAAAGGAAAAAAAATATATTTAAATAAAAGTTCAAAATGAATACCATTGCACAGTTTCGAACCCGGGTTTCTTGTGTGAAAGGATAAGATTCTTCCGCTGTAACACTTCTTCAAGTTGTTTATGGGTTCACTTGGTATTATATGTATGGTTCACTACAGAGTTGTTATATATAATCTTCATTAAAAGTTCAAAACTCAGTGGGTTCTCATAAACCTGTAAGAGTGTATGTAGGTCCGCCCCTGTTGACCAGACTATATTGTTTTAACTGGGCTCACACTCTCTTCAGAGTTTAGATTGTGTGTTCGCCTAGGAAACTATACCGCCGAGGGGCGTCGGCTGCCACTTGGTAGTCGTGCCGCCACAAGAGCAGAATTCTCTGGCGAAACACACGGCGGGACGAAAACCTAAGTGGACTCGGTATCCAAACTGAAAACCTCGCAAGACCTAACCCAAATTTTTTATTATCAATATCCACCCAAAGTGACACAAGTAGGGATCGAACTTAGAGATCAACTAGAGAACCCAAGCTTTCCCACAAGTGAGGGACAAGAGAGCTAATTGTTTTTGTTTTCTATTTTGTTTGTTTCTACAATTCCTTTGGTGTGTTTTTGGTTAGGATTACCATAAATGATTTTTTTTCTTTTATTTATGATAATTCTTTATCGGATAATCCATGGTACCCTACCATCACCTTGCTAACCAGGGTCCCGGGATGACAATAAGATGTATTTGGGATGAATATTGGTAATCCAGTTTCAAATATAATTGTAAAATCTCGTGTCAAACATGTCAACTATCGGTGATGCCTTTTAGTTTGTTAAAATTACTCGTTGGGATTTCAAAATGTATGCCTAACTATTTACATTTTGATATAATTATTACCAAGAAAATTAGATATTAGTAGATTACTATATTAACAAGGACAACAAAAACTACAATTAAAAAATAAAAAGAAAAGTTACGGGTACGGTTTGAATAAACAAGTCAGGTCTCACCTAATACCATGCTCACAAAATATATAAAAACTAATCAGTACATGATCTTATTATCTGCCCAAATATTTCGGATTTGTCTATCGGGTTCTGGTTTATTTAACATTCTTAACGCCAATTAAGGAGATCTGGAAAATGCATATTACACCATGCGTCTACTTTCTTAATAGTTAGTAGTCCTATTTGAGTCTAAAGACTTTGACAAAGTCTAGGTAACTTTGAATGTGGAGGGTAACTATGACCAAACAAAATGATTATACCACATGTGACCAACGTTAATGGACCCAATTAACCCATTATTTCCTTAGGGGAGACAATTTGGTGAAACCCAAAAGTCGTTCTTCAAATTGCACCCTAAAGAGAAGGGTAGCCCCACACATGACTCTTTTGAAATGGTACACACGATAAAGAATTATCATTAATTAGTTGAATTCAGCAAAAGGTATGACATCATTTATGAATATACCACCTTGATCCATTTAAGTTTGCATGTTTGTGGGCCTATATTTGGGTTTCATATTGGAATTTAAATCGGCCTTGTTTAGTCCGGCTAGTCCATAAAAGTTTTATTAGAGAAATGTATTAAATGGACTGAAAATTTCATTCGAATGATTGTTAACCGGGTTGTTTATAAACCGTTGAAATCGACCGAACAGTCTAAAGTCAAGAAAGTCAATTCATTTAGCTTGTTTTAGATATATGCGGTTCACTTAATACTCCGGTTCAAACAGCTTTACTGTTTACTGTTTAGAGCTAGAAACCGACCGTTTATTATTTATTATTTAGTTTTTTTCGTTGTAGAAATATAAAGTTGTGTATATAAATTATATTCATGAACAATCTTTATTTTTTTAAGTTTAATACAAGGTTATGCTTTAAAAAGATTGTTTAAAGATGTCAAAACCGAACCATAAAATCAAAAAACATTAAAACTGGCTGGTTCGGTTTGTCTTCTTTTCCAAAAAAATAGTTGACGGTTTGACCCAAAAGTTTCGTCGAAACCAACCGAACCAGCTCATGTTTTAGCAGTTGACTTAGCAATAAAACATTGGTTAAATTAATAAGAATTATTACATATAATCTATTTAATAGGAAATAAGGGTTATTTAGTTTATAACTCATGTATTAAAAAAAGAACTTAAATTAAGAAATTAATAATAATAATAATAATAATAATAATAAATTAATAAGGATTAAAAAGACAGTTTATTGGGTTTATCATGAGTCTTTTGAGTGTCATAGGGGCCGCATTCATCGTTGCTATTGGTGTGTTATGTATCTTTTGACCTGACTATGGCTAGCAGCAACATGGACAAGCAGTCGTTTCTATTGACTCAAAAAGACTTTTTAGGTTAATGATGCAATTTGCAACTTCAAGAATTAAATTTTGAAAGCAACTTCAGAAACTAGAGATGAAGAATAGTTTATGGGACTGAAATTAATCAATCACACATAAATATCTTCTTATACCAGGGCCGGCCCGTGGGGAGGGAGACCGCCGAAGGCCCGGTCTCCCACGGGGCCTAAGGTTTTTTATACATACAGTTCAAGAAACCAATTTTTGACGCCAATTTGAAAAATTAACCTCACCTTGAGTTTTTAATTAAATAAAGCCCATTGAATGATTTAGACCCAAAACCATTAACATTTAACGATCTAAAAAAAGGAAAAAAACCAGCACTTTTGAAGAACCACCGGACCAGAGACCGACGCTCACATTCGGGCCGGGTTTTTTACATGTCTCACACCCTGAATTTCTTTTTTGTATTCTCAGGGACGACTCTGTCAATAGCTTAAACACCTTAGTAGAAATGCATCAAATATAAACCATTTGTAACAACTTATTGGGATATGGAAATCAAGAACACCAGGAAGATTACTCAAGACTACTTAACATTTCATTAATGAATAATAATCCTCCTCATATTGGAGAAGAACACTAAACAGACTCAAACATGTAAACTAAGAAGTAAAACTTAATCCTATCTCAACTTCTAAAGAAGATAAATATATATGAAACTAAACTTAAACTTTACTAAAAGATAAGTCCTGAATAAATGATATAAAACATTCAAACTTTGAATTAATATATCTAAAACCCCCTCTTAACTAAAGCTTTGTAACACCCATTAAGCTTTTCAAATACTTGTTCACTCCCCATAGCCTCAGTAACTTTGTTTTTGTAAGTACTCGTCGATTCATTTGTACCAAGCTCGTGGAGCCTGCTTCAACCCGTATAATGCTTTGTGGAGTTTGTACACAATACACCTTATCTTCTTGATTTTCGATTTTGAATCCCGGGGGTTGAATGACAAAGACCATTAGACCTCTTCTTGAAATGGGCCATCAAGAAAGGCCACCTTCATGAATAGTTGGGCTTCTATGGATCCTATTACTCGAATGGTTTCGAAATGGGCTACATGAGAGAACGTCTCCTTGTAATTAATTCCGTATACTAGAGAGTACCCTTTGATAACCAACCTAGAGGTGTCCAAAATACCCGAACCCGATTAACCTGACTCGATCTGAACCCGAATAAGCTAATTAGGGTCGGGTTAAATAGGTCAAAAAGTATTAATCGGGTTATTCGGGTGGACTCGAATAACCCGAATTGTTAATAGGGTTGGGTTTCGGGTTCATTTTGAAAAAAAATCGGGGTTCGGGTTAACCCGAATAACCCGATTAGTGATGATACTTTTCATCAAATATAATAATGAAAATGTGAAATTAGCACTAAAAAGTCAATACTGAAAGTATTATAAAGGAGCTAATTATTTTGCTTGTTCATGAACCGTTAGACTGGAATTTTCTTTAAAATAAACGCACAAACATGAACAAATGTTTCACTCGTTCATCAATGTTCGTGAACACTCGTTTATGATCGTTCATTTAAGTTTGTTTACGTTTTTTTAATGTTCGTTTACATATTAATAAAAAAATATTAAATATTATGTGCATTTAAAATTATATCACCATAATATGTTTATATTTGTTTATTTGTGTTCATTTAAATGCGTTCATTTGTGTTCGTTTATGTATGTTTGTTTCGTTAACGTATGTACATGTTCAGTCATGTTCGTTTGTCTTTGTTTAATTGTGTTCATTTATGTTCGTGAACTGTTCGATTAGATTTTAAATGAAGGATCATAAAAAACCACGAACATGTTAATTTTTAACTAACGAACACAAATATTTGTTTGATTAAGTGTTCATGATCGTATTCGTTTAAAGTTAAACGAAAAAATACGGGCATGCCTTTGTGCATATCCGTCCGGTTTACAAGCCTGTATGAAATTATTAGATAATTACATGTTAAAGAAATTAAAAATTGAGAGGAATGAGAAATTATGCAACCCACGAGTTACAAGCATAAAAATCAACTTAAAATTATAAAGTAACATGGTCAACCCGATTAACCCGACTAGCCCGACCCGTCTAACCCGAACCCGACTAACCCGCACCTTAATAGGGCCGGGTTTCGGGTTAGATATTTTTTAAGAAAAACCCAACTAACCCGACCCGATTAACCCGAAACCCGATCGGGTTGACCCGATTAACACCCCTAAACCAACCTTGCTTTGTTCTTTTGGACTTTCCCATTCGATAAATATTCATTGGTTTTCTTCAAGTTTATGCTATCCGTTGGTAATCACCAAGGGATTATCGACGGATATTTACATTTTTTTTAACCTTTTGGATTTTTGTATGACCTGTCCCGCTTATCTTCACTAACTACCAACGGACTGCAACCGTTGGTGATAATGTCTAGTCTTGTTAAGCCCTCATTGTGACTAGCATTTTCCGAAGAAAATATTTCTCCCGAAGTTAAAGACCAATAAAGCACGGGTGGTAGCAACTTAGTGACCGAAAATAAAGACAATGGAACATATTAGTGACGGGAAAATAACTAAGAATTTAACCACTGTATTTATTTAAGAACACAATTTAATGGCTAAAGTTTTTAAAAAACACTAATGCACGTTGTAAAGTGAATAATAAGTATAAACATACATGCACACTTCGTGACTAATTTTTCTACATTATTTTAATTAGTTTTTTTGTTACTATTTAGTTTTGAAAAGAGCCTAAGATGTGCGTGAGGCCCACCATGTTTCTTTCTTTCCTTTTGTCCATCCTGCTCCCAAACAGGCAGCCCCCAACCCACCGCATCCTTCCATCAAGAGGCTCGAGCTCGGCTTGCTTTGACTTACGAGATTACCTCAATCTTGGATTATTTCGAGATCTTCTTTTCTAAAGCTCAAGCTGCGCTGATCAGCTCGTGAGTTTTTTTTCTCAAGCTCGAGTCGTCTCATTTATCATTTATTAATTAGTTTATATACGTTTTTAATTATTTTTATATTTTCCGTGAAAAACCTTAAGCTAGCCTAAGCTTAACTCAAGCTCGTGTAGTACGTTAAATGAGCCAGAGCTCGGCTGTATAGTGTGATATTAATACACAGATGTCCAAAAAAGACAAATAATAAAAATACACAAGGCCCGTAAAGGTTTAACCTTGTCATGCAAAATTAGTGCATAGAAGTCCATCAACGACCTTGTCACGCAACGCTCTCCATTCATATACTTTATGATCAATGGATTGATTTCATATACTTTACTGTCAACGAAAAAGATCCACTTAATTAAGAGACGTGTAATTAAAAGCCTTAATCCCGTTAGATTATGTTTGAGCAAGTAGTATCATTTATTCAAATTTATATTGATTGGGTTCTTGGACTTTCTTATAACAAATAGAATTTAATTATTTGGATGTATACAAATTAATTTGAGGATATTATTTGTTTGGTGAAGTGGAATTAACTTTTTATTTCATGGTTTTAGTTGCTTACACTTGCACCATATATGAACCTAATTCCTACTAGCCATTCCACTTCAAAGAAATCATCTTTTCAGTAGCAAATAAACAACTTGTTATTTCAAACTTCAAATCTCCCCAAGTGGACAATGCTAGCATCCACATTCCACATAAAGCAAATTAAACCTTACATTATTTCACGTGACTCTTATCCTAAACATAGAGTGTATTTGTTTATACATTTTTTTAACGACAAACTATCATACTTCTAAATCATAATATTAACTATGCATACTTTAAATTATTTGCAAATTAAATCTGATAATAATTTGTCTTTATAAGTTGGATTTCCTTTGTTTTTCTTTAGTTACCTAGCTATAATATGTTTTTTTGTAATGTTTAGTTGCAAATGTCTTTACAACATCTTATTTGAGACTAAGTTTAACAACATACATGGACCAAAAACAACATTCATTTGTAAGCTCTAGAATCTTTTGGAGATTTTTAAGCAAAGTATATACTTATACCTGGACCAAGAACAACAAAGAGAAGAACATTTATATATGACAAGTACACACGTTTATATGCGCGTCTCGTCTCATTGTAAAACATATATCTTGATTCGAGGTTTTTTTTTTAACCGAGGCATTTTAAACATCTATTATATATCTTTGCATATCTTTGTGGTTTACAGTTTACACTGTATGTCGGTAATAACCAAGGAGTTAGTGGTGTACCAGAGTAGGAGTAATCAGTGATAGTCAATTTCCGTTGGTTATTTGTATTCTAAATAAACTATTTAGCAGGATTGGCTTTGCTGTTCAAAAGAGGGTTGCGGCGCAGCTTGTTGCCCGTTTGCCTGCCACTTTATTGTAATCGTTTTATAGTAAATTATATAAATAAAAAACATTTAAAAAAAAAAAAAATTGATCGATAAAAAAATAAACTATGAACGTAGATGTTAAGCATCACTACATATATGTAACAACCGATAAGCAAGTACGATAAGAGTTATGCATTGAGAAATTAAGTAAAGGCTATTTCCACACTATAACACACACATAATTAACATAGTTTTAACACCAACACATTATATGTACAAGTACCCACTGAAATTTATTGCATCTATCAACATTAAAACAATGATGAAATAACCTAATTAGCCAGTCAATTGCTCGCTTGTTGCCGGGAAAAACATGTTTGTACTAAGCTCTTGTTGACCCCCATCCATCATCCAAAAACTGTTAAGGGAGTAATCCCATATCTGAGGTGTAACCTTAGTACTATAAGCGTCGAAAACCGGTTTAACACCATCATTTTCTAATAAATCAAGATCTTTCCATATATCATCCATAGAATAAATCCCATCTTGTTCTTCACTTGTAACAATATTATGTTTCATCATGGTATTATTGTTTTTGCCACCAGACACGGGCACCATTTCGATCCCCCCAGTATCGTAGAAGCTTCGTTCTTTGGTCTCGGACATTAGCATCACATCAGCGATGGGATCATTAGTGCAAGTTGATGAGGAGGAAGATGTGTTTGACAAGGATGAAGATGGAGATAACGTCCTTTTGTTTTCTTGAGCTCTTTTTCTCATAAGCGTCCTCCAATAATTTTTTATCTCGTTATCTGTACGTCCAGGCAATTTTCTAGCAATTCTTGACCATCTGTATTTTATAATCACCGTGCAAAAATTCTATTAAGAAACTAATCTAGAACATAAAATGAATTGAAGTACAAATTATCAACAATAAAAGTAAATAACCTTACATCCCCTAATCAAGAAAAGTAATATATAGCATGTCTTAATTGACCATAAAATAAACAAAGTGGTAATTTAGAAGCACATAATCGTTATAGATGTTGATGCAAGTCTTCATTATTATTCAAATAAAGAAATTATTAAATCGTTTAATTTTCTACAATATTCATATTTTTTACATTTCATACTTTTCACATACAAATATGTATGAAGTTATGTCTGCTCACATAAAACAAAATATATACAGTCATACAAAACAATAAATTCAAATAAGTTATGATGGAATTACAACTTTTTGGACCAGACACCTTTAAGGCATTATTGTGTTCAAATAATAATTAATTTTTCCCATAATCTTGATTATTTAAAACCAATTCAAGAATAATTGAGCCAAAGCATATAATCCAACGAGTCAGCATATAAACTTTAGCACAAGATAGAATATTTAGCAACTATTAAAGAGAATATAGAACAAAGAACAAACCCTAAAATTATTATACTCTAAACTAGAGGTGTACAACAGGTTTCAAACCCTAAACCAATTCAGGTTGAAACCGGTACCGTTTGGTTAACAAAGTTAAAATCGTTTTATGATCGGTTTCGGTTCGGGTTTATGACCGGTTTTCGGTTTGGTTAACCAGTTTGAACCGATTTTAGCATAGAGCACTACAAACCAGTTCCGAACCTACGGTTTCAATCATTTCTACATAATCTGTTTCAAACCGGTTTGATTTTCGAGTTGGTTCAATTAACCAGGTTTTTTTCCACCTCTGCTCTAAACAATTAGAAATGAATATAATCAAACAATAAAACTATTTATAGGAAGAATAATAAAAAGATCAAACCTATTTCCCCATTTAGAATGGTATTCAAGAATTAGCCTCTCTTCATGAGGAGTCATCCTTCCTCTTTTCAAGCCAGGATTTAGATAATTAACCCATCTTAGTCTGCAACTTTTTCCGGTCCTTTTTAAACCTGATAATGTGAAATTTCACAAAAAATGTTCCCCAATAGGGTAGAACAAAAAGGGTAAAAAAAGTTAATTTTTTCGTTACAAAAAATAATTTCTTTCGCTTCTCCTTGAACAAAAACGGTAACCCTAGCTAGCTAAACCTAATTTTTGATATTTTGTTCTCCCGCCACCTTCAAACCTGAAACTTTCGCTATGAAATCCCAACGACGATCACCAAACACGTTCACGTACAATACCAATTGAACATCTTCATGTTCGGTCCATGGACCTTTTCGTAGGGTTTCATCGTCTTCTATATGAATCATTTTTATTTTGTTTTTTGCTTTTGCTTGAATTTTCTCTCTATAAGGTGAAAGAAACTTTTTTGTATTGTGTTTGCTAGTAATGGACACTAACGTGTGATATTTATAGTGGTATATTGTTTTAATTGTAGTGGAATGGAGAGTGGAGAGTGGAATGTTGTGATAATGTTTTAAACTCTTAAAGCTAATTGAATCTCCACCGAACGTGTGGTGCACATGCTTTCAAGTAACTCTTCTATTGTTTTAAGGGGTTGTTTGGATTTTTATAGAGAGCGTGATTACTATTTATAGACAAAAATCAAATAAAGATACATTTAATAGCTATATGTATTAGAATATTTTATTTACTATTTAACAGTTTGAGTTTAAATGTTGCTTCCGTTCCTATCATAACCTCTTGAAAGTCATTTTTTCGACGAATTTTGATTCACCTAGTCGACTAGTGTATTTTTTATGCTCCTATAGCTGTAATATTTTTATTTTGTACAACGCTAGTAGGAGTAAGAGAAGATCTAGATTAGGGCAAAAGGAAATGCCAACTTTGATGTTAGACGAGTGGACAATCTTGAAATACGTTATGGCCAACTATATGACTCGTAGAGCGACTCTTGCTTCGATCTTTTATGTGTATCGCCAAACTTTTCTCTAGCCTGAGTATGTTCCAACACGTACACGTGATGAAAGTGGTGTTGTTTTTTTTACAAAGGATTGCACCAAGCGATTGAAGACATGGTGTTTGTGGAGGTCCTTTTTGAAGATCTCCAATGACGACTAGCTTCCTAACTTCCTTACCTATTATGTATCCAGTTTGGGATGTGTTCAACAGTAAAGGCTTCATCATATGCTTTTGTAGCCTTGAGAGTCTAATCTTGGGTGCTTCATGACATATCTTACGAGATACTAGTATATGTGGGATGGATTCCGATTATGGTTGTGTTTCGTCTTGTCTTCGTGATACAATTCCAAGCTTCGACTTTAATAGTTTCACTAACAAAGACCCCCATTCCCCTTAAAGCCCAACACACATTGCCATGTGCTCTTTTTAGAAAATGTTGTCTATTACTTTGGTAGTATACTTTGACATGATTGTCAGACAAAAGACCGTTTATTAGTGTCTTCGAGCAACACATGCTTAAGATTTCTCTAACCATCCTTATAAACGGGTCAACCCAATATATGTCACAGTTGGAGCATCTTTATTTTGTTCTGATTTTGTGTATTTATCTTAAGATAGACAATTTCTATGGAAAAAATTAAACCTTTATAATTAAAAGAAAAAAAAACAAAACACAAAAAAAACCCATGTCTCGAATATAAGAATAGTGAAGAGAAAAAAAACATATATATTTCTGATGTACATATGAATCAGTAGTAAATTAAATTAATTACTTGACAATATTTTTTATACAAGATATGAAGATAACATGATTATTAATAAAATTATCTTAAATACTTTGTTTTCGTGGTTTATGTGTGGGTGATGTAAGCGCATTTAGAAAGATATATATCGTTTTGGTGTTTGTGGCTGATAATCTTCTACTTAGTGGTTTGAATCGTGTTTCCTGAAAATACTATATACGCCACTAGTATCATTTACCAATTATTGATTTATGTCCATTTATGCTTAAAGGCAAATAAATTGTTTACCTTAGTTAAAAAAGAGAGATATCTTAACGCACTTATCATTTTTAATAAAGATTTTTTATTTGGTAAAGGTTAATTTCAAACAAGCTAGATATATTAAATTACTTTTCCTACTTTTTGGGACGGTTTCAAATAGGTAAATTATTCAATCAAGATGTAATGATACAATTGGTAAACAAACAGGAATCAAACACGAATCAAGTTGTACCACTTGTCCAACAAACGTATCCATATGACCCGTGACGGATTTGTAAGAAAAATTCATGGGCATTTCAAAAATTTTTGGACCTAACGCTATTCTAATATTTGCTCAAGGTATCCAAATATATAAAACAAAGAAGAAAATAAATTTGCACTAGATTTTCACTTTACCAGGAAAGTTGATAAGACATATCCGCCTATGTACATGACTCTAACGTAGATATAAATTGTCATTGTTTCAGGGTACGTATGTGTATATTTAAAACAACAACAATCATACGAAATAAAACCCACGCATATTAATAAGGTCTAAAGAGGGTGGGATGTAGGCATACCATACCTCTATCTCAGAGGATAAAAAGATTGCTTCTAGTAAGATCCCGATTGCAAACATGATAGATGGACAAGAAAGACATGTTAGACACAAATAGTGCAAAATATCTATCATGAATTTAAGTAACAAAAACGATACCTCCATGCAAAGTAATACCAGTATATCCTTAATAACTACCAACAATTGAAGACATGAAACAAAATATAATAGTAACAGATAAACATACAGAATAAAACGACTACTGAAAGCTAACATGTGAGACACCAACAGTCCTGGAAAAGCTATTTCTTAATAATTAAAAAAAAACCACCGTAGACATCTAGCAAATCAGGCATGGAAGAAGTGAAAGCCTGGTAAATTATGCTTTGTCGCTCATCACAAGTTTGTTTGGGGTTGTCTCTACCCCTAAGGTTTCAACGGATTAATTTAAGTGACGTTGTCGTTGGTCTCCTTTTCACACGTCCAAACCACCCCAATCTCCCCATCTCTAATCTTATCCAAAATACCAGTGACCCCTAATGTTTCACTTATAAGTTATAACCTCAGTCCAATCTCATGTGCCAGCATATCCACTTAAACATCCTTATCTCAAGACCTCTACGCTTTTTATAATTAATTCTTTTGGTGTCTAATCTCAATTTCTTGAACCGGGAATTATAAACGTGTGTCTGCTTAACTAACACTCACTGGTACATATTTAGGTTAATGCATTAGACTAATAATATATAAATAAGTCATTATTAAAATAACGTTCAAATTTCATCTACGTGTGACAAAACAATTTGTAATCTAGCCTGTAAAAAGTAAATACGCATCTAACTTGTTTGGCATATTTTTATTTCTTGTTACCTTTTAGTTTTTATATATACGTTGTTGTTAAAAGAATATAATTAACATTTAAAATTGATTTCTTATCACATAAAATATTAAAGTTGATCATTTAAAATTGACGAAGTCACAATCGCATAATTTTGATTACGTATGGAAAGAGCACTAACCATATTTGTGATAAAAAGATGTTTGCTAAGTGGCATTTGGTCCCATAGCAAATGTCTCACTCACCTTACTATTTCAAATACATTCTCGTTCGTTTTAAAAACTTATTTAAATTCTTTTAAGTGGCCTCTTTAATATAACATTATAACACACTTGCTCTTTGATTGATTTTAGTTGTTTTTAGATTGTCAAATGGACACTTTTTAATCTAGGGTTTGAGATTTTAATGGGTAATAGAAAAATTAGTAATATAATTGAATAATTGGGTGTATTGCTTTGGGAATAGGTCTGAATAAAAGGATCTATGAACTTGTTTGAGCTTTCATCTTCAAATAGTGGTTAGATTGTAAATCACTACAATGCTTATTTAGTCTGTGATTTGGTTGTTATAAGTATGTTCTATTTAGAGTTTGCTTCAAGGTTTTAGAGTGTTAATGTGTGTTTATAGCATTAGCCTTCTTTTATCGTGAAATTACAAGCTTAAGCAGGATCTAGTCTATTCTAGCAATTCATACGGCCGTTGATTCTTCATTGTGATATCTAGGACAGACTAGGGTAACCAAGCAGCGGGACACAGGGCCTTAGGCTCTATCCGACTAAGTTGCATTCAGCGGGGGATTTGTCTTTTTAATGAACAGTTGTCATAAGCGGAGTCATCCCATTTATTCGTTCTAGTCAAGAGGATTCGTCGCCTAGGTGGTTATATCCTCCATCTGATTCTGTTCAGTTTATGATGTTTTCCTAGTTGCCTTTTATTTTCTTAGTTAATCATTAATCAATCAAGTCATCCTTTTTAAACAGGTTGGGAGTCGATAGAAGTCTAGTACCGAGAGTCGCCTTGGTGTCCACGAATTTGTATTCGGACTTACTTGACTACATAATTGCACGGTCGGTACACTTGCCGTTGTGTGAAGGTCCATTACTGTTATGCATTTTTTCTGAGAACGTGGTAACCTGGAATGCTCAATTGCAACATGTGGTTTCTTTATCAACAATTGAGGTTGTGTATATTGCATCGACTAAAGGGGTAAAAGAGTTAACGTGGCTAAAAGGGTTAGTAAAAGATTTAGAAATAAGTCTAAAAGGCGTTATGGTGCATTGTGATAATGCTAGAGTTGTTCAGCAGTCAACGAACAACATATCCCATGAAAGAACCAAGCACATTAATGTTAAGCAATATTTCATCCAAGATATAGTTAATCCAAATGAGGATTTGGTCAATTAGATTTATACTATTGAGAACTCAGCTGATATACTAACCAAGGCTCTATTGAACCCGAATTTGAGTTTTGTATAAGTTCATTAGGGTTGAGTTGAAGTTAATTAAGCGAGTCAACGGTGGTCAACAGAGTTTCAGGAGCTAATATGTCAATATGTATAGACGTAATAAGTTGTTTGAACTTTGAAGGACTATCAATGTCAAATTAGAATTGAGTTTCTCAACGCTCTGTTAACGAACAATCTAAGGGTTTAGGGCTGTTAATTATAAGCTCGCGAGATCAATCAGTCGAGTTAATCATTCGTTTTTCAATTCCCTTGTAATACACTTTCGCTTCTTGTTCGTAATAAATTATTTGAATTTGATTTCTTCAATTATACAACTCGCACTACAACAAAATGGGCTTTTTAGGACCTTTTGTGTGGGACACTTGTAAAATAGAGTCCTAAAATTTATTTAATAGTACAAATGAATATTTGGGGTCCTTTTACAATATACGCTACAGAACCGGTGTCCTAAAAAGTTACTTAATAGGATGGATGATTCTTTGGGGTCGTATTATTATATAACCTAATAAGACACTTAAAATGTAAATCCTAATAAAGTAATCTATAAGACATGTGGTTGTTGGTGTCCCATTATGTGGTAATTTAATAGGACACTTTATCACTGGAGGTCTGATTATAGCATAATTTAATAGGACACTTTGTAGTTAAGTCATAAATGTTCGGTGTTATAGGACACTTTCTAGTCGAAGTCATATAAAAACATAACTTAATAGGACATTTTACACTATGGTCATATAACTTTAACCTCTATAAGATGCATAATCATTATGGTGTTATTATAATACACCGTAATAGGACATTTGATATTTTAGTCATAAAACATTTGGTTTATAGGATGTTTATTCGCTAGAGTTTCATTATAACATAACTTAGCAGGACACTTGACACTTGAGTCTTATAACTTTAACCTTTATAGGACGGTTAATCATCGTGGTGTTATTATAATACACCGTAATAGGACACTTGATATTGTAGTCATAAAACATATGTTTTATTAGACGCTTATTCGCTAGAGTTTTTTTATAACATAATTTAATATGACACTTGGGTCTTATAATTTTAACCTTTACATGACGTTTAACATTTTGGTGTTATTTTAATACACTGTAATAGGAAACTTGATATATGAGTTATAAAACATTAATTTTATAGTACGCTTATTCGCTAGAATTTCATTGTAGCATAACATATTGTGACACTTGACACTTGAGTTTTATAATTTTAAACTTTATAAGACGCTTAATCATTGCGGTATTATTATAATATATTGTAATAGGATACTTTATATTTAATTCATTAAACATCACTTTTATATCATTACGAATAAAATTCCATTTAGTGGCACACAATTAACTTATTTACCCTTCATTAAAAACCGAAAACTTATCAAAAATCCGAAACCCCAATAAAAACCGAGAACTCAAGCGTTGACCGAGAACTCATAAGTTGACTGAAAGCTCATAAGTGTTGACCGATAACTCATAATTTGACCGAGAACTCATTACTAGAACTGAGAACTCATTACAAAATCGAAAAACAAAACTTTTCAAAACAAAATAGGTTATTGTTAACTAATTATATGATGTATCCAAAGGTGATGTATTTACAATAAATTTGGTTCTCGGTTCCAGAGAATAACATTAATCGGGGAATAAGATAACCTATTTACTCACCCCTACTTAGAATTATAATTTTCCTCTAATTTTAAGTTAATTCCAAAATTTCCCCCAAAAATTTCAAAACCACTCGCTTAGCTTGAATTTTCCCTCGAATCGTTTTCTTTTTCAATTCTCCTAGCAAACATAACCCTAACCATATGACTCCTCCTTCAGTTCCCATCAGCCGATATGCATGGATTCATCTATTAATTAATTCACTATTTCGTCCTTTCAAGCTCCCTCGACGAGTTTCCCCAGGTGTTCGATTCATTTGAAAGCCTTGCGATTCAATAGGGAATGCACAACAATAAGGGGAGTGTAACACCCTAATTTCTGAGATTTAAAATATATATGTTTAGATTTTATAAAATATATATACCTTAAACTGAGATATTATTTAACGAGATACTATAACTTAACGTTTTAAAAGAGGCTTTGAGCATATGGGAAATGCATACGAAAAATATGATTTTTTTTGGAATTTCCTCGAACTATCTATTAGTACCGAGTGTGTTATAGATTAAACTTAAATAAAATTTATGAGGACTAAACTTGTTATTTGAGCAAAGCAAAGCAAAGTTAAAGGGGTATTTGAGAATTTAACAAAACACAAAAAAAAGGCGACACCCCTGGTGTCTTCAAGCAGAGCTGAAAGGGAGAGAGATGAAGGCCAAAATCCTTCACCCATGTCGCGAGTTCGGGAGATTCAAGGGTGATTTTGTTAGTTTCCACTGAGTTACAGGTATGTAAGTTTTCTATCTTGGTGTTAGCAAATTCATGGAGTAGGGTAGTTTAGTTTTATGGTTCCAAACTTGCGAATTTTGGGTTTGTGATGCTCGATTTTAAGGAGAAACCATAAGTTATATTCTAGAATAAATGAATGTACCTTTTAGTCATGGGTTTAATTGCATGTCATGGATTAAGTGTTAATTTCATGAAATTGTAAGTGGGGTGTGATTGCAAAGATGAACCATGATTAGGTTTTGTTAATATAAGTCTATGCGGTGAAGTTTACTTTAAAAAAGTGAGATTATGAATGTGTATTTGGAGATGATAAACATATAATTGATAATGATATGGTTAGAAAAGTCTAAATTGATATTAAAATGGTGAATTATAGTTCATGCCCACAAGGTGTTCGATGAAATGTCTAAACTACTAAAATAGTGAGATTGTGTATAAGTCGTTTTACTTGTGTGCCATAATTTGTTTTAATAGTTAAACTAGTGGGCATGAGGTTATGATAAACTCAATTAGTGTTAATGAGTAATATGTGCTCTAATGATTATGAGATTGACTTGTTGTCGAGATAGGCATAGCATGGCTTGGAAGACAACAGGTCAAACGAGTAACAAGGCAAAGACACTCCTACGAGCAAAGGTGAGTGACTCGAATTTGTGTTCTAAATAGAATAGTCTTAATAATGAATAGAGATTCTTATAATTATGGTGTTTTATTATATAACTTGTGCATGGTTTAACCAAACATTCTCTTATCGTCTTGACGTCGATTGAGGGTTTAGAACCCATAAAGAAATGGTGCAAATCGATAAAGGGTCGTGTGATATAAGTGCTGAAAATTCAGCATATGCTATAATTTATCCAGTTTTGAAATATTCATAATAAATTAACCGGATGTCCGATTGAGGCGTTTTATATATTAATGGAAAGGTCGTTGAGTCTATTTTACTAATAACTTTTAGTTGAGACAAAATACCTACTGTAAGTGGCTGAAAACATCGAGTTTCCACAGCCACGCAAGGCTGTTTTGGAATATGAATTTTATTATATATATAAAACTATTGGGGATTAACCGAGAACTCATTGTGGGTGTCTTGGGTATGGTTGTAGACTTCAAGGTAACAAAACGCTTTACATGAGTTGGGGATGAGGTATGGGCTAATTTAGAGTAAACTAAATGGTGGGATTTTGGTTAAGTTGTGGGGGGTTGATGTAATCATGGTGCATAGTCGTTTTGTAAAATCTTTCTTTTTACATTGTGATTGTATTGGTGTTTTGGAGTATAAGCTCCGTATTGGCTTATTAAGAGTCGGAGTGTCCACGTATGTTTGGGTCACTTTTTTATTGGTTTCGTTGGTTGTCTAAACAAGTTTATGTATCTTGAGGGTTGTTTATTTTACCAACAGATCATGTCAAAATTTTATAATAAAAAAGTGGGCCTATTTTCCGCAAGATGTTTAATTATATGTTTTAATTTGTTGGGGCGTTTTAGGGAGAGATGCAAGAAATTTAACTTAGGTATTCTTATTAACACTATAATTATTTTTTGCTAATTGCTGCACATGATTTGCATCTGAGTTTATTTTATTGCTCATCTTAATTCTTTAAAGCGGGAAATTTTGGAATCAATAACTTAAATCGAAGATTTTTCTACAAGTGTTTTTGTTTAATTATTCCAATTTTGCACCCAAATATTCAAATCAGCCCACTCAATTGAACTGATGCATGCGTTTGGTGTACTAGGTTTTGAATTAGTGGAATCTTGAGATGTGTAAATCTTGCAAATGTAGCTAAATTTGGTTTACAGGTGCATTATTAGTATTTAATAGATATGAAAGTTAGTTCTACATAGAGATGCATCAAATGTGAAAGGTAACATGATTATGCATAGTTCTTGGTTTAGAGGGGTTTTTGACAACACATATCACACATATTATTACGGGTTTTTTATTAGCACCAAAGGGCTCTGCATTAATGTTGACTCTATTATGACTTATTTATTTCAATTGCTTCCTCATTTTAACAAGAGGATCTTGCTTTATATTAATCTTTAATGGTGACTAACAAACATTTTTCTGTGTTTTGATCAGTGGCAAAGAATTCTAGCTTACGCCAGTGCTATTGAAGGTTTGTGGTTGGTAAAGGTAGTTGCACGAAGTCATGGAGGTTTTTGGATGATTGTTTTTATTGTGTTAAACTGAATGCGTTAATAATATGTATGTTAAAAAAATGAATAATTTAGACTAATGGTCAAGATGGATGCTTTAGCTGTTCTAGCTATTTTTAAAATGGTTCATTGTTTGGATATGTTGTTTATTTGCTCACTTTTTCTGTTCTAGCTATGTTTTTATTTGTCTTTTAAGGCGGTTGATTTTTCGCCATATTTAATTGAAAAACGTCATATTTGCTCACTTTTTTTGTAATAGTGATTAGGTAAGCACATGTCAAAACATTGTAAAAGTGTCATAATATGTATTTATTGTGACGCTTTTTGGGCTGTTAATTAATATATTATGCGACCATAAAATTGGTTTCATAATCTTATTGGGTATATTAGGACTTTTTTCTTGGTACTAAAGTACCTATAATGTTTCACCATAAGGGTCTTATAAATTAATTTTTAAGGACGCTTATATGTGTATCAAAAGATTAAAGGTAGGTAAACACATGTTAAAACATTGTAAAAGTGTCCTAATATGTTTTTATTGGGACGGTTTTTGGGTTGTTAATGGATATTTTATGCAACCATAAATTTGGTTTCATAATCTTATTTGGGATATCAGGACGCTTTTTGAGTTCCGAGACTTATTACGACCCCTTTACATGAAACGCTTTTCTCGTTGTCCTATTAAATGAAATGTCCTATAAAATAGCATTTTATGACACTTTTGTGCATACTAAAAAGCCCTCTGTGTTGTAGTGTCGTTAGTGTTTTTAGTAACAAAATTTATGACTATTTTGTTGTTGGGATTGCTTTTGAAAAATAACCTGTATCATACTATCATGTAATAAGTTTTCGTGTTTTAGCATGTTGGGTATTTCATACAACAATTGGCTCACTTACCTATAATCAAATTCACAATTATAATTTTGTTGTAGTTAAATGCTCCACATGGTGTATATAATAAGAGCACCCATATATCAAAATCTGACCAAAATGAATGACGTGGATACCACCGGTCACATATATTATTTCCTTAAACTGCCACTTCAATTTTACACTTTTTGTCTTCTTCGGCTTCTACACGCGTCTATGATCATGGTCTCACAATACATGTAACATGCATGCATGCATGCAATCATAATTCATACGTATAGTTTTATTGGCTCTTTAGGTATAATAAATTGTCCAATTTGATATTTTAAATTAGACCCATTGGTTTGAATTCTTGGTTATTAATTGAATTAGTCTATTTTTCTTAAATGACTGAAGTATAACTGATTGTCGAGTGATCATGAAAGGCTAACCACCCACATATAATCTGCCTTACCTAAGTTGGAATCGTAGAACAATGGTGTGTTCCCCTATTAATGACACACACTTGTAGGATTTGTTTGCGTACGATATTTAATTTGTTTTCAGATCTCTTTTTATTACTATTGTAACAACCAAATAGTTAGAAAATCTATAAGCAAATGTTATGTTCAAATATATTACGACGACCCAAAACCATAAAATCCCTTCACTATCAATTCCATTGTCATTAAGTTGACGTGTATATATCAGTGTATGCGAGTAGTTAGTATTATCGCTTTTACCTTGCTTTTCACATAATCCGTGTCATATTTTGATATAATTCATTTTTATTATAACATTATTTCGATTTGTAAAAGCCTATACTTTATTTAACAATCTAAACTGGCATATTTTGATATAATTCATTTTTATCATAACATTTATTATTGAAAAAACTTGAAATTGCGACTATCTATAGTCCTTTTTTTCCTTCACAAAACTAGTAATGTTTTGCTTGTTCAGCTTGATTGAAAGTGATGAAAGAAGCCGCAAGAAGCATCCAACAATAGTACAAAGCCCACCCAACTAGCCCAATAACTCAATAAGATAAAGAAAGTAGGAGTGAGAACTTTTTAGCATCCACATATCATTAAGATTGCAACCGATTGCTTGCATCAAGGCATAATCTTGATCGATTAAAACAGACTAGGTCACAAAACTCATCGCATTGAGTCGGTGAAACAACACGAGTATGGTATTGATTAAGTTCGATACGACACCGATACTAAATCAAAAAAGTAAATATGTAAACACCATAAACGGTATTGGCATACGCTCAACTTATGATCAAAACTACACGAATACGGTTGGTATCTGTTAGGTTCGTTCCGGTATCGACACTAAACCTAAAAAATAAATTAGTAAACGCTCATAATAGTAGTGACACTCGTATAACTTATAATAAAAAATATATATAACATATAAAACAACGTTTATTTGAGATATTTAATGGGATGTTTATTTAAGTATAAAATGAGAAAAAAATTTGTGGGTTCGAATAGGGTATGATATTATGTGATTGTAAAAGTGAATGCTTCTAGGAAAATAGTAAGAATACTAAGAAACCATGTGAACAGTGAATACTTCTAAAGTACCTTCAATGAAACGCCCTTGAACCGTCTATGAGACTTTTGTGGTGCCCGTTGGTGTTCGTTGAAATTATATTAAAAATATTAATGAGATTATTAGTTATATTTTTGTTTAGTTGTTAAAAATAAAATTAGTTTTAATATAACATGAGAGCGATCTCAACAAGCCATGCTAAAGTTGAGACAAATCATGAGTTGGTACGTGTAAGAGTTAGTGAGGGGCTCAAAGATGGTGTTGCGCTCGTGGGCTATATAGTTTTAGACCCTCAAATCATCCTTGGCATTATAGTTTCTTTGTCTCATATTAGGATCGCTCTCAGTCTTCATCTTCATATGATTTACAGTATTATTATGTTGCTGTTTTCATAAGGCCTGATGCATATAAAAGGAGGAACTTGATGTAGGTGGGGATTGGGTTGGTTTTCATTTTTGAAATAAAGTTTCGTGCGAATGGTACAAAGTGGTATTGAGCCGTTGATGACATTTTATCTATGACTACAAAATACATGGCGTAGGTATGATAAATAAACCAGAACATAACAAACAAATACGAATCATTCGAATATTATGCATGGATTTGATGAAAAAGATTTTAACACCTAGAAATCGTATGTTGGCGGGTGTAAACACTATACTGTGTAAAACTACATTTATAAAAATTGATCATATGTTAAATAACATAAGACTATAAGAGATTAGCATAGGGTGTTTGCAATAACTTGGTGAAATGTCACTTTAGGGAGTTGGGGTTTAGCTTATTATTATTTATAAAGAGTGGAATGTCGGTGTCACAAGTTCTTTTTCTGAATATTATATTTGTTTAGCTATGAACTTATGATATTTATTCAACTCATTTTGTTTTTCGAACAACTAGGATTGTGTGGTCTGGTGACTTTTGCTCTTTCTGGTTAGTCTTTGGCCAAGGCTTTGTATATGTATTACTGCTGGTTCGAGACTTGTAGTAAGCAACAATTTATTTTCCTCACTACTTTCTCATTTGATTTTTTGTGTATTTGTTTATTTATGTATTTTTTTATTACTCGATTTGTTTTAAATATTTTAACTTGAAGAATAATTATTTGGATTTATTTCCGGAACCATAATAAACAAAATCCGATATCGGCCAAATTCACATCAACTCACCATCTCAATGCTTGGATTTTAACGATCATGTAAACATCATTTTAAATATGTTATTTGTATCATAAGCTACATTGTAACCAAGTTCGTGTCATTTGATCATAAGTTGTATGTGTGTCGATACAATTTGAACGATTTTTTTCTGATTTACTATCGTTGTCGTAACGAACTTAACTAATACCGATCGAATTCGAGTTGTTGCGTCGCCGCAGCGATACAAGTTATTTACCTAAGACCCGTCTGTGTTCACTTGCCCATGGTGATACAAGGTATTTACATAAGCCAATTTCAAGCATCTAATATAATAATTCATCAAGACACTTACTCTTTGACTTCGTTGATGATCTAAACTATCTTGGTTTCACTTTTCCCATTTGGAAGACGAGAATTGAAACAATCTTCTCCAACAAACTTACAATGATCTCGAAATTGGTGGATGACGTTAAATCCTTAGCTTTTCTCTGGGTATCAAATAGATTTACATTTAAGTCTTTAATTTGGAATGATTTGTGTAATTTTTCCTTTGGCGTCTAGTGGCTTGATAGTTTGTCTTTTTATGAAAAAAGATTGGATAATGCCTTTTTTATTAACATTTAACACAAACCAAACTACATCTAGATAATGGGTAAGCGAGCAACAAGCTGCGCCGCTATCCCCTTTTGGATCGCAAAGCTTGTTCTACTAAATATAAATCCTTGGTTCTTTGGGCTCTGCGAGTCACTGTGTACCACCTTCTGCACCCGTTCCAAGAAGCGAACCGCCTCGGGAGCTAGAGATCCAAATGTGTCGAAGGCAAATGGAATGAACACGTGCTGATTTTCCAAACATGCTGCCTCATGCTTAGCAACCTTCCTAGATTCCGCCCTCAAAACCGCCTGTCTCGGAACGAAACCACTGTCTCTCAGGCCCACCAATGATGACACCCCAGTGAGGTCGACACATGCATAGTTACCCCCTGGCCATCCAAACACAAGAACGTCAGCAGGACGTAAAAACATGAAGAAAAAAAAGAGTTACAAAAGAGTTGTATTATGAAGTATTTAAGATGGTGTTGTATTTCATGAAAAAAGATACATGTATATAGGTAGACAGGAAAATAGTATCTCAAATATTTCATGCTCAATTTCCTTCATGTATTACTGTGGCTTTATCAGTTAGTGCTCATTCAAATGGTTGGTTTTTGATACATGAAATTGAAGGTTTCAGGATGATGATGAGCTGCTTTACAAGAATTGGATCTCGTTATTACACTACTTCAACCTACAATCTCAATGCAAGAATCATGCATCTCCAAAATGGCTCAGGATTAAACAAGGTAGAAGATGCACTCCAAGTGTTCCATGAAATGCTTCAAAGAAAGCCTCCGCCTTCCATCATCCAATTTAATCAGCTCATTAATGCTATTGTCAAGATGAAATATTATTCCACTGCCCTTTCACTTTTAAAGAAAATTAATCTCTTGGGTATGCCTACTGATATCTACACAATCAACATCTCTATTAATTGTCACTGCCGCCTTAATCGGGTTCCTAATGCTTTTGCCTTACTAGCAACCGTCTTCAAGCAGGGTCATCCACCTAATGTGGCCACCTATACAACTCTCATTCATGGCCTTGTTCTGGCTGATCGAGTTTCTGAATCTCTTCACTTGTTCAAGAAACTTATTAGACAGAAACTTTGTAAGCCTGATCAATTTATGTATGGAACCGTTATTAATGGGCTTTGTAAAGCAGGTAACACTACCAAGGCCCTTCAATTACTCAGGCTCATGGAATCAGGAGGCTCGTGTAAACCTCGGGTAGAACAGTACACTGCAGTCATTGATAGCTTATGCAAAGATCGAATGGTTGACAATGCATTACAACTATTTGCTGATATGACTGAAAACGGTGTCCGTGCAAATGTTATCGCTTACAACTGTTTGATTCAGGGTCTATGTAACTTTGGTCGAGAGACGGAAGCTACAAAATTGTTGATGGATATGGACAAGGAAGGAGTATCTCCAGGAGTGCACACCTTTACTATCTTGGTAGATTCCTTTTGCAAGCAAGGATCTGTACAAGATGCAGAGCTTGTTGTACAAGCAATGGTACGAAGAGGACTGCATCCAGATGTAATCACTTATAGTGCATTGATTGATGGATACTGTTTACGTGGAGAAGTAGATGAAGCAAAGAAAGTTCTTGATGGCATGATGGAGAGGGATATTGTGCCCGACATCATCACATATAGCAGCCTCATAAATGGCTACTGCAAGAAGAAGGAGATTGATAAGGCTAGACATCTTTTTCATGAAATCTTTGACAAGGGTTTGATTCCTGATGCTATCACTTACAATAGCATGTTACAAGGTTTTTTTGAATCAAGGCATCCTGCAAAGGCTATAGAACTCTTTAAGAAGATGCAAGAAAAGGGCCAGACTCCCAGTATATGCACTTACCGTATCCTATTCCATGGTATGTGTGACAATGGTCAGTGTGGTGACGCATTGGCTCTCTTCCGATCGCTGGGAAGCAAAGAATTGATGGAAGATGTAGGGTTGTACAATATACTGATTGATGGTTGTAGGAAATGTGGGAAGCCTGAGTTGGCTATGAATCTGTTTGATGAACTTGCATTGAAAGGATTGAAACCGGATGTTAAGTCATATACAGTGATGATAAGCGTGCTTTGCCAGAAAGGCTTATTTGATAAATGTAAAGAATTGCTTAGAAAGATGGAAAATAATGGTTGTTTACCAAATAGCGTGACGTACAATGTCATTGTTCAAGAGTTGTTGAAGAAAAACGAGTGTGGAGAGGCTGAGATATTTCTGGAAGAAATGATAAACCGAGGATTTATGCCTGATTGTGCTACTTTGGAGAATTTACTACCTCGGATCCCAGATGTAGGGAAAGATTCTCGTTTGCGAACCATTGTTCAAAAGCTAACAAGTGTAGAAAGAAAAGATGTCAAGAGTACCTAATCCAGCTTGGGTGTTTGCTTATATGCTTGCTTGTCTAAGTTGTGCAAAACATGATTATTAAAATATAGCATCTTGTAATTTTTATCACAATGATTATAAAAATCTAGTGTTATTGGTCCAGCATGTTTTTAAAAAAAAAAATTGAAATTCAAGTTACTGGTTTCTAAATGCTTAACACTGAGGTTATATTGATTATAGATTTCATAGACATCTAGATGGATGATACAACTGTACATTAATACTGCAATCACCAAGATGACCTTCTAGTTCTAATGCAATAGTTGACTTGGCTGTGTCTTGGTTGAGTTGACCATGTGGCTATCATTAAAAGAAATTGCCCATTGCCATTAAGCAACTTGATTGCATACTAGAAAAAAAATATATTAATCGTACTTGAAATTCACTTTAAGTTTCTTATTGAACCGTTTGATTTAGCTATAAATATTAGTTCGTTTTCCCCAACTTGAAAATTAGAGGGTGAGAAAATGACAGAAACGTCATTTATGTATGTATGTATGTATGTATGTTTGTTTGTTCGTGTGTGTGTATGCATTATTTAATTGAAAAGCTTAGTAGACTCGATCTAAATCTTATTGTTTAATTGAAAAGATTGGTAGATGAAATATGTATGTATGTTTGTTTGTGTTTGTGTGTGTATGCATTAGTTAAGATTCCTACCAAGTCTTTCTTTTCTAACAAAAATATTGTTAAACAAGCTGAATACATGGTTGTCTACACCCCTCCTCCTAAGAATTAAACGTTTATAATATTAATGATTTAAGGACCGACCCTTATATTTAAAAAGTATTAAGTCTGATAAACGATGTCACCTATTCTAATAATTAAAACCATGTAGCACGACTCAATAGTATTTGTTCAAACTCATGTTTGGTTCACTTATAATTTATTAGTTTCTTAATTATTCTATTTGTAAGTATAATTGTATATGCAGTTGAATACAGAGTCATCCTTAAATTCCGGCTCATGATTCCTATTTTCCCTCCAGACGAATCATGCCCAATTTGTAAAAAAGCCTGTTTGGATAAATTTGGTGAGCATGCCCTCCACTGTAAGGAATTGCCGGGGTTCAAGTATCGTCACGACTGGGTTAGAGATGTCCTATGGGATGTGTTTAGGCGTGCCGGGATCTCAGCCAAAAAAGAGGCACATGTTAACTTTCTGACTGATCCGAGAGAGGGAAGATCTACACTGCGTCCTGCGGACGTTCTTGTGTTTGGATGGGCAGGGGGTAAGCATACATGTGCCGACCTCACTGGGGTGTCACCATTGGTGGGGCTGAGAGACAGTGGTTTCGTTCCGAGACAGGCGGTTTTGAGGGCGGAATCTAGGAAGGTTGCTAAGCATGATGCAGCGTGTTTGGAGAATCAGTACGTGTTCATTCCATTTGCCTTCGACACATTTGGATCTCTAGCTCCCGAGGCGGTTCGCTTCTTGGAACGAGTGCAGAAGGTGGTCCACAGTGACTCGCAGAGCCCGAAGAACCAAGGATTTATATTTAGTAGAATAGGCTTTGCAATCCAAAAGGGGATAGCGGTGCATGTTGTTGCTCGCTTACCCATTATCCAGATGTAGTTTGGTTTGTGTTAAATGTTAATAAAAAAGACTGTAGAAACAAAAATAAATAAATAAATAAATAAAAAATAATAAATTGGAGATTTTAGCTTGCAAATTTAGCTAAGACTGGTAGATGAAATTCGGGTCAGACTCGATCTAAATTAACTTCAATTAAAGAATTAATAGCTCGGTGTTGATCTTGTTTAAAGTCAATATGATCCAATATTTGTGAGTCTACAACAAGCAGCTTGGCTAATCTAAACCTCTAATCTTAATAGAGTATGTTTAAAAATATACTAGTGTGTTCCCTTCGCGCATGTTGCGTGAGGAACTTAGTAACGGGATCAAAATTTTAATGCAAGTATACAAACATATCATGATGACTATCACTTCGATAAAAAAATTATTTATCTAAGTTTAAAAAAGTGGTTTTTATCAGTTCGGCTTGTTACAACATCAACGTGGTACTGTACTCATTATGTAACTTACCAACTTATAATCTATTGCGAACACAATTTCGTTTTCAGCAAAACTTATAAACTTTATTGTGAAAACACATTCGTTTTAACGGCGCGACATAAATGAAATAAACATGTCGTAATGACATACTAAAAAAAGAAAATAAAAAAACTTCGTATGGTGGTCATTAAAAAATATCAGTAACTTAAATATACATATATAATAACAAATTATGAAACATATCAAAACCATGAATATTTTAGGGGGCAAAATTAAACAAAGTTTAGCAAAAAATAATGTTTGGATCAAACTAAAATATTTTAAAACTTTAAAGGAGCTAATTAAATATAAGTTAAAAGTTAAAGAGATAAAAGTGAAAATTATGAAATACATTGTAGCACGAAGGTTTCCTATAATATATGGTTATAGTGTAATGTAATATTTATTAAAAAAAAATAATAACATAGAAATCTCTAAGACTAGAAGAAACAACTATTTATAAGCTAGTAAAGTGTGAAACCTTGGTTATACTCCATTGTAAGCAAATGTTACATCTTTTTTCCATGAAAATCCACATTTGAGTTCACACCCTACTCATATAAACGTGGCATTCGGGGAGTTTCTCGAATATTACACGATAAGGACCATTTTATTTTCAACCGTCTTACTTGTCCTCCAATATTTCTAGACTAGATGACTAGATGTATGTATTCAGATAATTAATAATAATAATAATAATAATAATAATAATAATAATAATAATAATAATAATAATAATAATACTATGTTAGAATGATACAAACATCAAATTAACTAGACTAAAAACTAACTTTTTTTTATAGAATCTATATTTATTATGTTGAATGTACTTGTAACCTGTTTGTGACTTTATGTTGGAAACTTGGAATGATACTAGGGTTGAGCAAAGTTTAATTCGGTTAACATATTATTAGGTGAAACCCGAAGTCATCGGTTTTTTAATATACAAACCGTTCGATTCTTCGGTTATTTTTTATTTCGGTTCAGTTATAGTCAGTTTTTTTTCAGTTATGTGTAGACATTGCAAAAAAATATATTAAATTAAATATAAATATGACGTTTTTAAGCTTGTAACAACGTATTAAAGTACTGCATATATATTAAATTTAAAAAAACAAAAATACGCGCATGTTACGTGTAACCATACGGATACAAAGTTGCTAGAGTAACATAGTTTAAAATTCAACAAAGTTCTTGATCAAAAAGTAATAAAATTATAGTCTCAATCTTCATTTATCATCTAGTCTTTATCATATTCATAATCTTAATCACCATCAATCGGTTCGGTTCGACTTTTAAAAAATGGAAAACCGAACCAAAATCTAACATTCGATTTTTCAAGAAAACAAAAAATTAACCGTCAATTAATGATTCGATTCAATTTTTCCAGTTAATTCAGTTTCGGTTTAGTTAATTTGCTTTTCTCCTCAACCCTAAATGATACATATATCTAGTCAACTAGATTAATTATAAACTAACAATTTTTAATTATAGTCCACCAAAGAACAAAGACACAACTATTACCTCATCACTTACGCTCTTACACGCCATGTATCTTGCTACAATTCCTTGACCCACAAGCCACCTTCACACGCATATCCCACGTATAGTCAACATGATCCAAACTATATATATAAACACACCTCATAACCAACACTCAAACAACTCAACAATCACAATCCAAATGACAGTAAAAAGACTACTAGAAGATGATACCGATCTCGAAAACATGGGCATTGCCAAGTGCTTAATGCTCTTATCTCGTGTCGGAGTTTCCAGTATTGAAAACCCCGACACGACATCTGAACCTGACAGGTTATTCCGTTGCAAAACGTGTAATAAACCTTTTCAGTCGTTTCAAGCACTCGGTGGGCATTGTGCAAGTCACAAGCGACCGAAAGTAAATGATACTCGGTCGCTTGTGAATAAGCCCAAGACGCATGAGTGTGCGATTTGTGGGCAGGAGTTTGCACTTGGGCAAGCTTTGGGTGGTCATATGAGGCGGCACCGGGATGAGACAACCGCGAAAAGTGTTGACGTGGCGGTGAAGAAGGAAAGTGGGATGATCGGTTTGTGTTTGGATTTGAATTTGATGCCGTACGAGATGATTTGAAGATGTGGCCGGTTGTTAGTTAGTGAGTGATTAGTTAGGGTTTTGTAATTTGTTTTATGTTTGTTATTAGTTTGATTGTGTATATAGAACAATTTTATTTATTATTGGGGAACAAATTTTGGATTTGAGTGAATTTAAGATAGAATCTTATTAGGAAAAATTCTCAAAATAAGCGTTTATGAAAACGTTTTTTAGTTTGTATAACAATAAAAACTTGACACTTGTCTTTAAATTAACCGTAACGAGCAGATTTACTAATCATTTACTCATCACGACTAAATAAGTTTTATGTCTCATAATCAACGTCCACGAGTAATTCATAAGTTCTTTAGTCGCTACGAGTAGATTGTAAGGTTAAACTAGTCGCGGCGAGTTAACTACTAATAAACTACTCGTGTAGGGAATGTAAACCAGGTAAACTAGTCTTCGCGACTAAATGACTTATGAATTACTCGTGGGCGTTGATTACGAGGCATGAAACTTATTTAATCGTGACTAACAAATGATAGTGAACCTGCTCTTTACGGTTAGTTTAAGGGCATGTGGCAAGTTTTAAACTGGTACTACAAACTACTTGTCACGACTATTTTATAATACCTATTTGAGAATTTCTTGCAAATGACACCTAAAACCTGAAAAACATTTTCATAAACGCTTATTTTGGGAATTTTCTCATCTTATTATATTATAGTTTTTTTTATAAAAAAAATAAACAAAAAAACAACTAGGAAGTGGTTTTATCGGATATACCTAGTCTTAATGCTGAGAATATGTGTAGTGTGCGCCATTAACCAACTACATGAGCACTCGGGATGTTAAACACCACAACATAGGCGCCACCCATGTGAGTGTGATAACGGACGCTAGAGTAGAGTGTAAATTAAAAAAAATGATAATATTTGTTAAATGAGAATCTTATGTCTACCCAAACTTCTTAAAATAAGAATCATAGCAGTTTATAAAATGTTAATCTTAAGCTCCACTAGTTGAAGGTAATTGTTAAATTTGTACAAGGATTGATGCTAGAGCTTATAACCTAGTAGCAATTCGTGTTTTGTCCATTCTTTTACCATTAAATGTAAGTTTTGTGTTTTGAGCTGTTTTTTAACATTAAATCCATTTTTTAAAACATTTAAAATCTACTTTTAAGTCCATCGAACCCTTCTATTGTGAGATTTAAACAATCAACCTTCACATGGAGAGAGCGCCTATCACACGCCAAGATTTCATTGGACCAAATACCCTTTAGTATTATGTGTAATTGTCAAGGTGGACAAAGAGGTGGGCTTGGTACTAGTAGGAACACCACATCGTGTTGGTCGGTACTGAGGGAAAACACATCTCAAGAGAGTCGATGATACCATTCAGGAAGGAAAAAAACAGAAAGGAGAGAGTAGGAGTAAATTGGGAAAAATGACAGTGGAAAAGATGGGAACACCACCCGTGATGATTGGCACTCAACGAAAGGAGTTGGGATTCAGAGAATCATGAAAACCACTCATTCCTCCGTTATGCTCCTAATTTGACTTGTTTTTTTACGTTTTCACACACAAAAATCAAATCACTATTGAGTGAGTTTATTATGACCAGGTTTTTTGTGGGTGAGGGATGAACGTCACTCACCTGCCACCTCAACCACTAACGCCCAATAGACCACAATACTTCCCGAGCGCCAACCACAATGCCCCCCTCTCGCCAACTGACTAATGCCTAAGAGGCTCAAAAAGGTCGGGTACACATTCATTTCAACCAATTTTTTTAGTTAATATCTTGGTTTACTAACTCTCTCCGTTACACTTATTATTTAAGATTGATTACTTAAAGTATGCCTACATGACAGTAACGACGTTTTACCTAACATTTTCACTAACACTTGGTACAAAAGAGCTCAATAAACTTTATTTGAAATCATTAAAAATCCATAATTTAAATTATTGTTATCACAATTATTGTTTCTTCTAAAAATTGGTGTCCGCGTGAAACATAAAACGAGTAAATGACACTACTTTCAGTTTATAACCTTAACTTGTTAGAAGTTTCTTCTCTTCCTTAACTACAACGATTACCTCATCATTTCTCTTCTCATTTACTTCACTTGTCCACAACTTGTCACATAATACCTATATATATATATACATACATGTAAACATGTCCATATAACACAAACAACATAAACCATTTCAACATCGAAACAAACCATGATTAAGAGAAGATGGCTAGACAACTGCAGGGAGGTTGAAACACTAGCCATGGAAAACTGCCAAATGCTGCTCACACGAGTGGGCGAGTCAGGTCGGGTTTACGACTGCAACATATGTAGCAAACAGTTTAAGTCGTCCCAAGCTCTTGGGAGCCACCGTTCGAGCCACAAACGAATGAAAACAACCAATGGGGATAAGATAGTGACAACAACAAAGGTGAAAAGTTATGAGTGCTGGGTTTGTGGGTTGGAGTTTGCGGTCGGGCAGGCGTTGGGTGGTCATATGAGGCGGCATCGCGATGTTGGTCGAGTTGAAGCGGTGACAGAAAAGAGAGGTTTGTGTATGGATTTGAACTTGACTCCGTATGAGAATGACTTGAAGGTGTGGAGTGGTTATGTTAAAATGGCTCTTGCTATATGAAAACAACAGAAGTTGATGGATTGAATACTATTTTATGGAGTAATCCATATTAGTAAATTAGTAATTACAGGATTGTACATAATTGTGGAATTCATACTATTTTTTAAATTTTTTTACTATTATTTTTTTTAATTTAACGTTAGTACTTCAATGTATTCTTTTTTAAAGGTGCCAGGACTCAAACCTAAGACCTTTAAGAGACTATCTAAAGTAATACTGTATGTAGTATCTTAAAGTTACCCTCGAATCCTCGATTGACCGTATGCGAAGTGTATGCTCCACACAAGAAAACTTACTAGCAACTAGAGGTGAACAAATCGGGTTCTATTCAAGGGCGTAGGCAGCTTTAGGGGAACGGGTTCGCCGAACCTGTTCAAATTTTTGTTTTAATGTTATATATTAGTGTAGTTTGACATCAAACCCGTAGAAATTTCAACATCAAACCTGTAGAAAACCTCAATCTAAGTGATAAACAATCGGCCGTTCGTCTCTCGAAATTTTCCGAACACGTAGGAAAAAGTTCCTGCCTACGCCACTGGTTATATACCCGATTTCCGGTATGGAACCGGGTTCGGGTATGACTGGGTTTTGTCGTATTGATCATACCCGGGTCGGGTTCAGGTCCAGTTATTGTCTCTAAAAACCATATCCTATGCATCGGGTCGTGTATAAAACCAGGTATTGGAATACACTATTTTCAGGTATTAAAAAAACCCTATTTTCAGGTTTTTGCAATTATTTTTTGGCTATAGATTGAGTTTCCTAAGAGGCTGCACTTATTTGGGGAATTTTCAGGTATTTGTCGGATAATTTCTAGTATAGATCTAATATATGAAAAACCCGATTCCATGTATTGGATAAACCAGGTTCTTGTTTTCGAGTACTACCGGTTACAAATCGGGTCTGGTTCCGAGTACGGGTTTGGGTACTGAAATGCATAACCAAACCATACAAACTCTCAAATCGTTTAACAAAAACGTGGATCGTAACATGTCAATCTAAAATCTCTACGTTATACAGTTTTATTTTAATCCAAGCACGGACAGTTGTCGATATCAACTGTCGATCTCTCTTACGTTATGACATGTCTCTTAATAAAAACTAATCACACACCATATCATCTTCCAACACAATCTAAAAGTGATACAAAAAGATTGTAAACAAAAAAAAACAAAGAATTCTGCAACACAAACAAAAATATAAAGAATCCAGTATTTGAAACCTAAGTTCACACACTACACAAAAGTTGCTAAAAAATTTGCAAATGAGTTGAAAAATACCAGCACCCCCAATATCATGAAAAAACCTAAGTTTCATCACAAAGTACCGCAACAAGCAGATTTCTGCGCGGCTTGACTGCTTCCAGCTGCACTGTCCGCTTGATTGATCTTAATTGTTGCTGGCTGCAAGTGGTTTCATTTCTCAATGCATCAAAATCATTGACATTCATATACTAACCGAAATAACTGAAAACCAACTTAACCGAACTCAATTGAAAACCGATGGTTCAGTTTTATATTATTCCAAAATCTGACTTTTCGGTTCAGTTTCGTTTTTGCAATCAACTTAAAACAAATTTTTAGTTTATAAGAAATTAATACATGATGTACCCATTTTTTGGTTCCTTATGTGTAATAACAGTTAACTATTAACAAAATAACTAAAGTTTCAGACTTTCAGGTGTAAGCTCATTATTTGGGCCATTTTTGGACCCAAAATTTTAAAACCCAAATGGTAAAGGTGAAAAAACCTGAAACCAAACCGAACCCATTGTGAAAATCAAAAACCGAGCACCGAACAAACTGTAACCAAGCGGTTTTCAAAAAAAAAAAACAAACTTTTAGTTTTTGGTTCATATTTTAACAATTTTTTTCCCATTTTTATAATAGGTCAATTTCACAGTATCATATTTACTATTGCACCATTTCAAACAGACATTTGGAAATATCATATCTATCCTTCATAGTGAAAATAGAATTAAACCAGTTAATTATAACTTGTATATATGAAACTGACTTGAGATAAAAAATAAGAACAACTAATGTGTATGTATTGAAAATATATTCTAGTCGAATCTCAAGTCTCAACTACCTTTTCAACTAAATTAATTATACTCATTCGGCCATTTAGAAAAAACAACTTGATTGACCCGTTTATAAGAAAATGGGTCAAAAGTCAAAACTATGACTAAATTAAAAACGCGGATTTGACATTAATAAATTAAAATATATTTACCTCAGCCTTTGTATCGGTATCTGAAAGTCTTTGTTTGATATCTTTTGCAATTGAAATGAAAACTTCCTCCACATTTAAATTAGTTTTTGCACTCTGCACAAATATGATATTATTAACATAGGTTTGGATCATATACAAATGAAATTAACGTGCTAAACGTGAAAATCAAGCAGAGTAATTATACATACAAGTAGAGTAATTATGTAATTAAATCATAGAGTAATTTAATTACTCTATGATTTAATTACATAATTACTCTACTTGTATGTATAATTACTCTGCTTGATTTTCACGTTTAGCACGTTAATTTCATTTGTACGTTAACCTTTCCCATTAACATATATAATAATAATAATAATAACAACAATAACACAAATAATAATAAGTTTATTTTTCTCCATTTTAAACAACTGCTCGGGACCTTAAGTAACTTACAGTTTCAAAGAACTTAATGCCATATTCATCAGCAAGTGCTTGCCCTTTAGCAGTAGGTACAGCCTATAAATAAAGATATTATTCATGTGCCAAATTACCAATTTCACGGTTTAGAAACTATAAATAATAATAATGATAATAATAATAATAATAACAAATATACCCGTCTGCTTTCATCCATATCAGCCTTGTTTCCCACCAAAATCTTGTTAACATTGTCAGAAGCATGTTGTTCGATGTTACGAATCCAATTTCTTATGTCTGATAAAAAAATAATCAGGGAATAATGAGATTGTCAAACTAAATCACTTTATCCAAAATATTAAATCATTAAAGTAACAACAAATTTATTGGGACCACATTTAGGAGACATAATTAAAACTTTATTTAAAAAATGAACAGCTGACTTTATGATAAACAAACGAACACGAACATTAAATGAATGGATTTTCTTGTTCATGTCCGTTCATTAAGAAAATGAACGTGTTCATTCATGTTTGTTCGTTAATATTCTAAACGAACGGTTCACAAACATAAACAAACACAAATGAACGAATACCTGGTAAAAGTAAAATATTCCCAAATTAGAGTCTAAAATAAAAGGATAATTACATACAAAATTACCATAGTAAACAAAGATATCAGATAAAGGTTTCTATAATATGAACTCCAAATTGATTTTAAATTAATATTAGCAACAAATAAACTCGAATAAATATATAAACCAACATAAACAAACAACCATAAATAAACGAACATTCACGAACATAAATGAACAAACAGAACACGTGTTCATGTTCGTCCGTTTGTTTACAGGCCTACCTTTATCCATCAGTGATGATTAATAACAAATTAAAGAATTAATAATAAAGCAAATAAAAGCGGAGGGAAGAAAACCTTACTATTGAAAGATGACTCGTCTGTAACATCATACACCAACAAAATACCCATGGCTCCTCTGTAGTAAGCTAAAATTTTCAAAAAAAAGGTGTAAATTGCATACTACTTTAAACTAAACATGACATTAAAAATTATAGATACTATAAACATAAGATAAACAATTTCAGCGGGGTAGAACACTTCTTTACAGCCAGTTTATTTATTAACTGAGTCAATTCAAGATAAGTTTTATTTCTGACAGGTCAAGCAAAAATAGTTAACTTTAAAAGGAAAAGGTTGTTAAGTCGTCCAAAGTGCATTTTTAAAGCATAAACCTCCTGATTCAAATTTACTCAAAAAGCTGGATTATTATCAAAACAATAAGCTTGTTTAATAAGCGAGCCCAAGACGAGCTCAAGCCAGCTGTCAAGCCTCAACGAGTCTATTATTAATATACTTTTATTTAACATATTAACAATATATTTATATAATGATTATTCTTATATATAGAATCATGATAAAAATAATCAAACAACAGATATTATGTTATATATAAATAATATAAATAAAAAATAAATATAATAATATAAATTAACTATTAACTTACAAATAGTAAATAAGCCAAGTCCAAGCCATGCTTGAACTTGAAAAAACTACTCCTGAGTCGAGCCCGAGCTTTAGAACTAACGCTCGAACCGACCCAAGCTCAAGCTAGAGCTCTCATAAGTTAAAGTTTACACCCCTGCTACCGTTACCCAACCCACCTGACTAGCCCATTTTGCCACCTCTATAATCCAACATAAAGAGAAAAAAACATACCAGTTGTAATGGTCCGGAACCGTTCCTGACCAGCTGTATCCCAAATTTGTAGTTTGATACGTTTTCCATCAAGCTCGATGGTTCTTATCTTGAAATCAATACTGCAATTCCCAATTACAGTTTCTATAATGTCAAAATTTGTTGTGCACATATGTAAATTAGATGACGATGTAGATATTAAGAGAATAACTCACCCAATGGTAGTGATAAAACTAGTAGTGAAAGAACCATCTGAAAAACGCAAAAGAAGACAACTCTTTCCCACACCTGCAACGAAATCATAATATGTTTGTTAAACTAAGAAATAAAATAGAAACACAAAACAGTATAAATTTACTAATTAAGATTTGCAGAATCGAAAGCAATACATCAATGTTTAACCCTAGTTTTGATAGTGATTGCCTTACAGTATGCCTTAACATGGGAAGTCACGTAGTGCAAAAGATTTGCCATAATGTTAACAATTCTAGAAATAAAGTCATACATGGTGACGCAATAATATTATATATGTTATTCAATCTTGGTTGATAAAGATTTTATCATATAACTCTTTTGTCGTTTTACACATTTAATATAAAACAAATACCAGCGTGTTATCCACGCACGTCAACTATGCATACGTTAGAAAATGTTTGCAATATTCATAACATGATTGAAATTCCCTAAGAATGTTTCAAAACTAAAGAACTCGCTTGGTATATAATTTTGATTTTTGAATCCAAATATTTGTGAAAGTGGAGCTTGTCATGAAGCATTTGGTAGATAATATCCATGATTTCATTCCGTTTTCCAAATGATAATATGCTAGATTGCTAGAATGACCACTTTTGCTATACATATTCAGCCATTTTAAAATTCAATGTAATATAAGACTCACTCTTTTAACAATGACAGTATCATAATCACATCTTTTCCTGAACAATCAGCCACTGCTTCAAACATTAACAATAGGCATATTGACTCACAAGTCACAACAAACACATTCATCGAATTCAGCACTCCATTATCTTCATGATAACAGTAAACAAACTATCAAACACAGACAGATTAACAATCAAAACCTATACTGTTAACGCAGTAAAAAATCGGACCGATATCTGAGATATAGGTTATCGCAGTGGGATATTGCTAATTTTAATATCATGCAGAACTGATACATACACAGCGATTTAACACTAACAATTCCGTATACTTTCCTAACATTAACAAATTAACCTTTTGCAACTTGCAAAACACTAACAATTGTAGCAAGTAGGAGCTGATTAACACTTAAAACACTAATAACTGCAAGACGAATGGAGAAACTAAGAATAAAGTTTAATAATATATCTGTCAATATCTCCAGTAATATTATCAGTACCGATATTTTGACCGATATTAACCTAGATCCATGCCAAACACTAACAAATACTGTCAACAATCACTACACACCTCTAAATTAATCAGATTCAAATCTACAACATCAATAGCACACGATCAAAACACTTACCGCTATCGCCGATCAAAAGCAGCTTAATCAGGTAATCGTAATCTGCTCTAGCCCTAGCTGGTGGAGCAGCCATTGATTAATCCAATAACAAGCCCTAACAATATAGCGTTTATGTATATATAAATACACACACACACTCACTTACACCTGTTCACGAAACAAAATCAAAAGCTTAATAGACTAATTTGAACTAATTACACGCCAGATCGGACGTATGTAACAGATCGGAAATAAAAGATATTATTGTTATTGTTACCGTTAGCGATGATGGTGATGGTGTGCTAAGATGCGCCGGTTGCTTAGGTGGTTTGTTAGTGGTGCGTAGGTTAGAGGGATGAAGGAATGAGTGTTGACGCGCACAAAGAAAAGAAAAGAAAAGAAAAGAAAGATTTAATAATAATAATAATAATAATCTACAATTATAATAATAAAACAAGGTTTTGTCATTCACACATCAGCCTTCCCTTTTATTTTCACTTCCTGTTATGTTGACACCTGGCAGGCCTCTCCATCCCATCCCATCCCACAATCAGCTCGTGATTTAAAAAGGAGACTCAATTTCTTGAACTTGGATGTTTCTTTCTGTAGCCAGCCATAAAGAATGGTAATTTCAATACTTTTGAAACTAAATTTATAATGGGTGTGAAGCGAAACCTAGGTGATTGATATCTGAATGATTTACCTTATTAAATTTGGATCTGAATACTTGTGTATATGTTTGTGCTGGATCAATTTTCTGTAATTGAGAAATACAAATGTATATGTATATGAAAGCTTTATTTTGGTTTTACTATGGGTAAAAGACGACTTCTTCTATGAGTAGGGAATCAAAGAGACGACAAATCTTTAAATTTACCTTTGTTTATGCTTATTATTTTAGAAGAGAACTCGAATGGCGAGAACAATTGCAGTTTGTATGCATCACTCTACTCTTATTGCTACGATAATGATGATATGAGAATTGATAGGATTCTCTCGGGTGGTCAATATTGTTCAAAGTCAGACAACCATCCAAACTGAGATTGTAGAGTTTTAGTTTTATAATCTTCAATTCTGTTTTTATTAATAGAATATTTGAATACCCATTTTTTATATATAAACTATAAAGCTACTGTTTTTTTTTTTTTTTTTTTTTGTTTATTTGCAGGAAAGATGCATAATATAGGGACCGTGGGGTGGTTCACAGGGTAGAAAATGTGCTCTTAACCATCAAGGTTTTATAAAAAAGATAAAGATAACAATTCGACATGGAGATGTTGACTCCATTAACTTCCAAACGTAAGCTCCTTTTTCGGTCCACGGTGTTAATCGAATAAACACGGTAATTAATAATCTTGGAATAATTTTTTTATGTCATTGCATTTTATAAATGTTATATTTCCCAATTTGCAGATTTGCGTTGACTACAATGGTAAGGATTTTTCATGCCACCAGTAGCAAGGTGGTGTGTGTTTTGTTTTGGATGACAGTGGCACTTTCTAAGAAGAAAAAAAGAAGAAATGCCTGTGGAGCCAAGTGGAGTCATTCTCAGCACATCAAGACTGAAGTAAGTTAATACACAAATATCGGTAATGAATACAATGTAAGGGTCAATCGACCATCATCCTCAACTACCAGTAAGGCCAGCAATCCTAAAACTTAAATCTTGGATATGAATCATATATCGTTGATTCCGCATTTAACTATTCAGCCTAAAGATTTCGAATTTTTTGTTACTTAGTGACTGGTTAAGGGTTTTTTTTTTTGTGTTTGGTTTATTTCCGCTTTAAATTGTATATGTGCAATTAACTTCTTTTTCTTGAGGAATTGAGGAATAAGTATATACATTACGAAGATTTAAGGCACTTACGTGTAAATTAACTTCTTTTAGTATGATGATGGGGTTAGACTATCTACTGGTGTTATTTAATTTTTTTTTTATTACAAAAACAACCTGATGTCAATTTAATTCCCGTGGATAGCAATTTTAGTTTTATAAACCTAATGATGAGCAGGTATCATATTTTGTTTATTCGCTAATTTAGTTTTAGAAGTAGTTTAGATCTAATGTCTATTCAAGTGAAACTAATGTGTAATTGTAAATGAAACTTTATTAAATATACTTTGTATTCATTTATCATATATTATTCTTATTTTCAAAATTTTTGGTACCCAATCCCGTGTAGTACACGGGTTATAACCTAGTAATAATAATAACAGGTAAAACGACAGTTGTCGGTTTGTGGAGGAAAAGAGTGGCGGACCATGGGAAGAACGGTGTGCCAGCGGTGTAGGAGGTTAAAAGTTCTCTTGGTGGTGATGACCTGGGAGATGTTGATTGGGTATTATTTTATGTCAATATATAGTTTAGATAAATATTGATTGGAGATAGTTATGTTTTTTTAGAGTGGATGGAATGGACTCGGACGGACAGTCGGGTGGGTTGGAAAGGGTTTAGAGTGGATGGAATGGACTCGGACTGACAATCGGGTGGGTTGGAAAGGGTGCAGGCCAGGGACACAACTCTGTTCGAATCGTGTCCCAAGTAAAAGCTTCTCACAAAGGGTAGCCATCAAGATCATTTAAAGTCTCATAGGCTATTTCATAACCTTGTGAACAGTGTTGTAAAAATTGCTAATCTCGTTTATCAGACGATGGGGTGGGGATTGGCAATTAATCAAGATTAATTGGATAGTACTTTAATGTATAATTTAAGTTTTACATATACACACACATTATTATATGTAATTTTCAGTTTTATGTATACACATATACCTTTTGGCTGGAATCTAATTGAAAACCGTTGAATGTGGCCGACATCAAGTTGGAAACCGTTGATTTTAGTCATAACCTCTCCATTAAGAGGCGATATTGGACGGATGTGACCATTGACCGATTACTTGGCCGATTAGCCCAAATTAATCAGTGGGGTGGAGACTAGCAATTAATCGGCGTCTAGTCGGGATTTCGGCAAAATGCTTGTGAATCATCAAGATGTGAGACCTAAAAGATAGTTTTTAAATCATTCAGCATTTTTATGAAACCTACTTATTGATAGGCTCCATGAATGACGATCGGTTTTGACAAATAATAGAGCGGTCAACCTATCATAAAAATTAAAAAGGGGGCAAAAAAGGACGACAACACCACTACACCTCTAAATTGAGAGAGTTTTGGGCGATAAGTTTTGGGAAGAGTCGTTATATATTTGTTGTCAAGTTTGACTTAAAAGTAATAATAAAACTAAAAAGGGACGACAACACTACTACACTCTTAAAATAAAAATCGTCCATATTACGTGACGACCCATTTCAAAAATCTTTTACATTTTCAAGTCCTCTATTACACATAGCTTTTTAACATATAAAGAGATAAAATAACCAATTCCAAACACCCTGTTAATAGTTGTGCAACAATAAACACAAATACGCCAAAGCCAAAAATGTCTCACAAATAGCATTAACAAAACAAACTTTGAAACAAAAGGCGTACAAAACGACGATATCCTTTGACAAAATCCAATCTCAAAACACAAAATAGCAAAATCGTCTCATTTAATCTCGCCCTAAAAAACAACCACCTAAACCAGTGATCTAAAATACCATGTTTCTAGTAAAAGAAACCAAGAACTTTTCCACCAACGTTCTTTCTCCTCGCTTCTTCATGATCCATGATTCCAGCCGATGTTGTCAACACAATGTACCCAAACTGCATTAAGCAAGTAGCAATAATAAGATAATTAGTTTCAAAATACAAAGCAAACATAGGTTGAAAAATAATGATATAACAATAATAAGTGAAAGATAGAAGACTGACTTGTCTTGAAGGCAAAAGTCTAGCGGTCCATGGTTCAATTTCCTTAACACCAACATCAAACCTCGGACTAATAACTCCACATTTGTTCAATCTCCCGTTCAATTCTACCACGATCTTCCCAGATCTGTGATCATCAACAAACTCAAACTCACCAATGTAACCTGCATCACAGCCCAACAAAACAACAATAATAATTTATTTAGCCTTGAAAACAAAATCATAATCGAGTGCACATTGGTTTGAAATTTGAATATCAGTTTATTCGGTTTTGATATTTTTTATTCTGTCGTAACAAAAACCCAAACCGAGAAAGAGAATTGTTAAAACCAAATTAATCAAGTTGTATAATCAATGACAACTGAATAACCAAACACAGATTCAGTTACTGTTACAAACACGAACAGAATAACCAAATAAAAGTTCGGTTCTGTTTTTGTCGACTTCGGTTTAATCAGCGTATAACCAAAAAATGAACACCGCTTATCACCTTAATCAATCACTTAATCTTAAAAGCAGTGGTTTGGTTTATCCGTATAATTCAATTTCGATTTTAATTATAAAAAAAAAAGCAAATTAATCGAAACGATTAAACCAAATTAACTAAAATGTAAAACTGAATAACCAAATATGAATTCAGTTGACCGAATAAAAATTTGTTTCTGTTTTCTTAGTTTCGGTTTAGTACTTTGGTCAGCTTATAACCGAATAATTAACACCCCTAATTACCTTAATCAATCATTTAATTTTAATAACAAAATCATAATAGCAGTGTTCATCAGCTTGTTTATCATTTTATTCAAACCAATTTATTTGGTTTTAATTTTAATTCAAAATAAACCAACCAAAACCCGAACCGAACAACCAATTAACCGATTTCGGTTTAAATGGCTTATAACCGAATAATGAACACCCCTACATAATAATAATAATAATAATAATAATAATAATAATAATAATAATAATAATAATAATAATAATAATAATAATAATAATGAATAAAATCATTACCGTGTTTTTGCATAACCATAAGAAACTTGATGATAACTTTGGAAGAAGGTCTAATCATGACCTGTCTTTTGCCTCGTTTCTCAGCATTGTACATGCTCCTAAGAGCATCATTAAGAACACTTACTCTCACCATCTTCTAAACCTGCAAATTTACACACACACACAGCTTGATCGTAAATCTATAGATTGAATATTGATATGAATTAGGGTTTACCTCGAAGCTAAAATGGCAGCGGCGGGTGAATGATTGCAGATTTAGAAGATGGGTATATGAATTAGGGTTTGGGCTTCTATGTGATGTGGGTGGGCTTTTTTTTAATAATTGTACAAAGCAACCCAATTAGTATTGAAGGTGGTTTATTACTTTATTGGCAGAGGCCGTGTTTTATAAACCGGTTCGTATTAGGCCGATATTTTGAGGTATTGAGTCCATATTTGAAAGGTTTGATAGAGCATTGAACTGAAGGTTTTTCTAAATGCTAGTTTCAACTGGTAACCGATTTTAAGCTCAAGAGATTTTTATTATGGAATCATATAATTTTGGGTTATGTTTTGAGTTAAAGTTTCATTTATAAGAATTATAAGGTAAACTATTCAACCCGGTTGAATCTCCCGATACAACCCATTCAACATGTTGTATTAATTTTTAGTCCGGTATGAGTTAAAAACCGTTTTTAAAACATTGAGTAGAGGTGGGAGAAAAAACCCGGTCCTACTAGACCCGTATGTACAGTTTGGTTTCGGTTTATCGGTGAAATTGTGCATGGACTTGTTGTAATCAGTTCTACAAGGTAAAAACCTAGACCCAGCCCGGCTAAAATGCGATAAAAACTCGGTAAGACCGATCAAAACTTGGTTAAAAACCCGACCATACTTTAAACTTGTTCTTATGCTATTCCAGTTCTTGAAAAAACACAGTTTATGCACCTCCATTTATTGGTATAAGTTTGCACATGAAAATATGTAAGTTGATGCATTTAAAAGAAAAAGAGAGAGACTTTTAATAAAAAAAAAATAGCTTAAAGTTTAAATAGTTTGTAACAAGATTTCATAATGTAAGTTACACATACAGGTTAACAAACATATTGTTGAGTTAGAACATAATTACTAAGTTTAAAAAGTGATGAATCTCAAATACTTTGTAAATCTATATTTACGGTATAACACCATTTCCGACACGTATAACAATTTCCAATGCTCCCATCCATGAATATCGTTGGAATGGTCTACAAAAGAGAGAAACAAATAATATCAACGAAATATGGAGTGAAAATACAAAATACGTCTAAAGAGAGGCTCATGTGAGAAAGGACACAATCATTCGAGAAGATGGCGATGGTACAAAGATTTCAATATGCCTCTTCATAAAATCGTGTTTACAAAATGCTTCTTCAACAAAATTAATTACAATAACTAAAACTTATGAAATTTTTATAAAGTTATAATATACATATTTTGTGAGTCATTTTTGTAATTATAACTTTTCTCTTGATTTATATCTGTATTATTTTATACAAGTTATTAACATTCATAACTAATTGAATTCGTTAAGTGGATAAAGAAAAGTAAATAACCATGTAATCGAATCAAAATAAGCTCTTGTGGACTATTATTCACATAACCGGGTTAATGCTCATCAAAACATCATCGTGTGCAATCATAAACAACAGTGAGCAATTTCCCAAGCTCCACATCATTCATGATCGCCAACAATACATGCCTTGGAATGATTCTATTCTTGTCTTGATAGATAGCTGACAGTGAAAGTCTCAACTGTGAATGTTAACTACTTGATTCTTGGGTTTATCAAAGACCAAGGTTACTTGATATTTCAGACTAAAACCTTAGTATGAGCTAGCAGGTAGGTAATTTATAAAAAAACAAATGTGCAAACAACTAATCGATCCTCAGTTATGACGATCATGTGTAGGTGGTTCCCTTGTACTTTGGTAACGCCGTCTGATTGGTAGCAAGAGTTGCAGGAAGTCTAGGATTTTTTTTTATGGGAGGTCAGTTCGCAATGCAAATGTCTTGGTAACAAGACAATTGCATATAACACAAACATGAGAAGTTCCTCTCTTGAGTAATGTACATGTATCATCCTCAATCAAAGACCTCGCGGTGATCAGACAATTCAATTGAATTCTTTTATTCTTTATACAAGAGAAAAAAAGGTAAAAACAAAATTCTTCTTTCAAAATCTTATGTTCCAAGCAATCCCAGTATTGTAGACTTAAATCACTACCATTATCAGAAAGAACTTTCATCATTACAGTTGGTAACTGAACATATCCAATCAATACCTCAACAATCTATGTTTAGGTTATGCGTAGTGGAGGGCTACAGAATGGGAGGGATTTCCGACACGTGACGTCACATAAGCAGAGGTCCGATTTTTATTTTAAGGGTGTAGTGGTGTTGTAGCCCTTTGTTACCCCTTTTTTATTTTTTATTATTATTTTCATAACACATCCCGGAGACAAATCTATATCGACCCCCCACCTCACTTATTGCCTGAATATCGTTTGGTGAGGCAGTGTTGAGGCCCCTTGTCGCCCAAAAAACCACCAATTATCGTCCACTACACATAGTCTAATAAAAATAGAAAACAACTTTCTCAAACCTTTATCATGTCTTGACTTGCTAAGGGTTCACAAAATCTGCATATGAATAAAACATGATCATGTTCCAAAACGTATCATATGAATGTAACAGATTGTTCATGAATACATAACCCGTTTTTAGATCTTATTCAGATCCTAGACTTGAAGTGCATAGCACTCGGTAACTTCTGAAATTTGAGTATACAATGATCCAGTTGCAACCTAAGTACCCTGTTTATTAAACAAGATTTCCTAATCCCATTGTAATTAATGATTCCTAATCTTTTATCTCAAATTTGTAACTAAAATACCACTTATACTTGCCCATAAATAATACTTCAGCATCTACATGAATAAAAATAATTCAGCACATGATGTAACCATTTTTTATTTTTTTTTGTGTTTTTTAATGAGGAATAAATGTTTAATGTGTGACAGTGGAGACATTAACTATAATGGTGTCTCAGTCACATGTACTAGGGAACTTTGGTCGTTGTCACATGGGTTTGGGCTCTGCTTGTTACGCCTATCTTTTCCTCTAATCAAATCTTATTAAGTTCCTAGTTAACATTTATATTATTTCTATAATCACTTTATCATATAAAAATAAGAGGAAAGTAATACATAAATTAACGTTCAAATTGTGAGAATCAAGTAAGATTATTTATACAAGTAGAGTAACACGTTAATTGCTCTAATTACTCTACCTCATTATCACAATTAAGAGGTTAATTTTATGTGAATTTGATCCAAATCCAATAACAATAATAATAAGTTTAGTTTACCAGAAAGAAAGAGCTACACCAACACACAACAAATACATAGGAAAACAAACAACTAAGGCTAGCCCTAAGCACATCCATTTGGAGCAAACCCGACCCGCGCACCCGACAAATCATAAACAACCCGGAACCCTTGTTGCTGGATATTCCCAATGATAGACAACCCACTTGTGGTTCCTGCAAATGCCAAACAAAAACTCCCATTGCTATCCACCGGAATCAAGTAATTAGACGCCGGCAACGATACATCCGCGCCTGTGAAATGCATTACCACTGTGGGTACCTTCACTTCTGTCTGCCCGGACAGATCAAAACACGCATCGAAAAGCGAAAAATTCGGCCCTCTCTTCAAGTGAGACGCCCCGGACAAAAACGCATTTCGCAAAGCCACGTACGCCGGTCGAGTCAAACGCGTAACCGAGGTCCCCGAGTCAATAATCACACCCCCATTACCCGAGTTATCGAGCTTGAACAATGAGCTCGATATCCCAGGCACTAGCACGCCTCCTACCGACACTCCCACAAGTCCAACATAATAAAAAGAGTCTAGTTTCGGGTTTTTAAGTAAAGGCGTGAAACGAGCGACACGTGAAACAGCCGCGTTCCCAAACACCAACGACGATGGTTTTGACGACATCGACCTGTCGACGAGACAGTACGAAAATTTCGACCCGAATTGCCGACCCGCTTGGTTCGGGAACGACAACTTGCCCCGACCCAACCCTAATAACCCGGCGGCGCCAACGAATAACCCCTCGTTATCGTGGCCGCACCCAAACGCGACATTATTAACTTTCGTCCTCCGAAACGTGAGCGTTTCGGTCGAAAACTCACCAACGGTGAACGACCCGTCTCCGTACGAGACTTGGTACATACACTTATTCTTATCGCATCCAGGCGAATCGAGACGCTTACAAAGAGGCGCTCCACACGGAACGCCTCGAAACGTCTTCGATCGCCTCGGATTAAATATCGGATCAGACTGGGTATAGCATGTTTTGCAGGGTGAGCACTGGATCCAGACAACATCACTTCCAGTGTCTAAAACCATATAAGCATATCTAGGCGGTGTGCCTATACCGATTCGGGTGAAGTACTCACCCGAACCTTGTGCAAGTCCGGATATAACCGAACTACTAAAGTCGGCTTTTGTCCGGTTTGCATAACTTAACAAGGTGCTCACCCGTGTGGAGTCCCTAACAAGGCGTTGTTTAAATAACGCCTCAGCGGATGCCGTAGGAACCGATAAGGCGTCCACATGTTGTAAATCCAGAACAAGAGTGTTCTCATATTCTAATGATTCTTTTGATAAGTCATTTAAATTAAAAGAATCTTGTGAATCGAGAGTGTTTGGATTTGGTTTAGGGAGAGTGTAACAATTTGGGGTTAGTGTTTGGTACTGAAGAGAATTGGTGGAATGAATGAGGAGTAGAAGCATCAAGAAGACGACGGCCGCCATTGGATTCCGGCAGCGGCGACGGTGTGGATGATGATGATTATTGTTGTTGTTGTTATCGATTTAGTTTACTGGATGGGTGTATTTGTTAGGGTTTGGGCGGTGGAAATTAAAAAATAAAAATGGAAAGTCAATTTATCCCACCGAAAGAGTGGGTACAAAGAACAAAGGTTGGGTGATTTTTTTATTATTTTGTTGGATAAAGTTTGACGGTTGTCAATTTGTCACTATATCATTACTTTAGTGTTGATTACTTTTACTTTTTCTTGTTTTTTTAAATAACTAATTTGTTTTTCTAAATATTTATTCTTTCATCTACAAATTTTTTTTGTAAATTGTAATATGTGATATTTAAGTAACATGTAACATAGTTTTGTTTACTTTAACGTATTTTTAACAATTCGGTATTGTTTTATTTTAAAACCAAGTTCTTACAAAAAATACATTTTTATGTAAAATTATATAAAACAAACATTGGCTTTTTTTGTAAGTTTATATTTAAAGTAGATAACTTATATGTTTTTAAATAAAATAATAATAATAGAAAAAAAATTAGGCACAATTATATAATTTGATGAAAAATTTGTTTGAGTTCAGTTGTAAATGGGGATGGTCTTAGTAAAATACAAGAAACCTAATTTGTGTTTAGTTTTGTTTATTATTATTATTATTATTATTATTATTATTATTATTATAATAATAATAATAATAATAATAGGTTTTCACATGAGAATATATGGGATGTCAAATTTTAAATAAATAATAGGGATTTTTACATATGAAATATGTAAATGGCCCTAAACAATAATACTCTTTAATTTAAAATAATTTCTAACATGACATATAAATATATAATATAAGCTTACCCATCTAAAATAATGATAACATTATGATAGACATAAAAGAAAATCACTAAGGCTAAGGGGTGTGGGGCTTCAGCGGGGGCGCGAGAGCCCCTCCGCTCGCGCCCCCAGGCGCGAGCACCACACCACCGGGGCGCGAGAGGGGCGCGAGCACGGAATTCAAAGCAGGCGCAAGGTGGTTCGCGGGACCTGTAGGCGTAAAGGGAAATTGGGAGACGTGAAAGAGCCGTTGGGACATGAGAAATGAGCCGTTGGGCTCTTTAATTTAATAAAAAAAAAGTGTTCTTCCTATATATAAACCCAAGATCACATAAAACAATTACCACACCCAAATCACATAAAACAATTACCACAACTTCAAAAAAAAACCCAAAATCAACCCATCTTCCAAACTTTTTTTTAAAAACATGTCTGGAAATTGATACCCAAACCTAGATTCAGGTTATAGTTACGACGATTTATGGTCGTCACAGACCAATCGATGTTTTTTTCGGGGTCGCAAGAAACATCCGGCTTTCAACCATCCAACATACAACCGTCTCCTAACTTTGTTGTTCCGGAGACACAAGAATCACACGGTGATGCTACGGGATTTGGACTTCCTTACAAGAGACTTCAGTAACCTAAATCCGGTCGATCAAATGCTGATGGAAAAGCAAAAGGAACGTATCCGAAAGAGGTTGATCGAAGAAGACCAAGCCGAAGAATAAGAATAATGTTTTTTTAGTACTTTAATTTTTTTTTTTATTTTTAGATATTAATGTGTTTTTTTTTAATGTGTGTTTTTTTTAATAATTTATGAGTTTTTTTAATAATACGTTTTTTGAATATATTTATAAAAAAATAAAAAAAAATCCGCTGGAGCCCCTGCTGGAGCCCCTCCACACCAGGGCCAGGGGCTCCAGCGGGGGCTCCAACACCCATCTTATCCAGTTTCTCTCTCTGCCACACGTCACAATATTATTGGCTGGAGCCCCCACTCGCGCCCCCGTTAAAGCCCCCCACACCCCTCAGCCTAATATAAAAAGTTATAGATCCCAAGAAAGAGAACATGACTCACATTATGCAAATGGTACAGAGGTTTCAAAAAGTCTTCTAACAAAATCATTTTAGCTAAATGCCCTTAAATATATCATTTAAAATAAAAAAAAAATTCATAAAATGGTGTTAACAGTATTGCGCTTCAATAGTTCAACCTCAAGTAATACAATATTTACAAATAAGAAAAGTTTACAAAATACTAATATTCATGACCAGTTAAATACATTTAATCGTCAAATACCATCAAATAACCATTTAACTAGATATTTGTTTTTTACAATATGTATATAATCTGGATTTTGATTAAACAAAATTGATAACTTACGCAACTTCATATTAACAAAAAGATTTATATAGGTTGTTCAAATGTATGTATGTTTCGGCTGCAAATAACAAAAGGATTTATTTTTTGTATATAGTCATTAGAAAGAGGCAAAGCCGCAAAGGGCAGACTGGCAGAGACATATTTGGGCTAAGACTAAGGGGTGTGGGGGCTCCAGTGGGGGCTCCAGCAGAGCCAAGAACCAATAATATTATGGCGTGTGGCAGAGAGAGAAACTGGATAAGGGGGGTGTTGGAGCCTCTGGTGTGGAGGGGCTCCAGCAGGGGCTCCAGTGAAATTTTTTTTTTATTTTTTTTATAAATATATTCAAACAACATATTATTAATAAAACACATAAATTATTAAAAAAACACACATTAATAAAAAAACACATTAATATCTAAAATTCAAATTACAAAAAAAAATATACTAAAAATTAAACAAACAATAATACTTAATAATAACACTAATCTAATACAAGATCATCGGGTCGCCTCGCCCACAAATGTTCAACCAACTCATGTCGAAGCCGGATGATTCTTGCGGCTCCGAATAAAACATCGGTTGGTGCGGTGAGAAACCCATAAACGTGTTCAATGAATCGTCGTCAAGATAATCTGAATCAAGGTTTGGGAACCAATTTACAGCCATTTTTTTTAAAAAAAAGTTGAGAAGATGAATTGATTTTGGGTGATGGTGTGAAGTTTTGGTATAAAAATGGGTGAAATGGAGTATAGTTTATATAGAAAATATATTTTTTTTGTTTTTTTCGGCTGGTCAAACACTCCAACGGGTGAAAAACCCTCAAAAATTGTGCCCTCCTCTCTATCTTCTCCCGCTACCATGCTCACGGCTATCCAAAGCGCCTCTCTAGCGCCCCTCTAGCGCCCCTGTTGGTGTGGTATTAGCGTCTGGGGGCGTGAGCAGAGGGGCTCTAGCGCCCCCTTTGAAGCCCCCACACCCCTCAGTCTAAATATAAGCTAAAGTTAAAGTCAGTGAGGGGCCTGGAAGCTAGTGTTGCGCATATGGGCTAGACTAGACTTCTCATGGGCTTGACAGTCTAATCTCATGTATCACGTTGTGATCTATTAGGCTCTTCATTATGGCGGGGCTTAAAGTCCCTCCACGTTATAGCCACGTAAGAAACTAGGCATCGAAACCCCTCTATGTAACGTCCCGTTGTGGTTTAAAGCCTCTTTAACGCTTCGTTATATATATATGTATGTGTGTGTATTAGAGGGAGAGAGAAAAAAAACACGTGGCCCAACCACCACTTTCCCCTTAGGCGTCGGTTGTCATGACGCCCCCACCCCACCCCACCCCCTTTACCGCCGCTCCAATAACGCCCACCTGCGGTGTTCCCTTCCAATAACGCCCCAAAAAAGCCTACAACAACGCCCATGGCGTGCAGCCTTAAAAGAAAAGGATATATGTAGTCAGCACCCTAAAAGTTATCATCTTTCATCTCATATCACAATGCTTACTGTATATCATAACATTTTTGAATCACCTTCAGTCCTAGTTGTTCGTTTGATTTAAGGTTACACCACTTAATGACTCGTGTCTAGTTTTGTGATTCATACCTTGTACATTTCTTGTATGAAACATTCGTGTTTTACTTTAATCATATGAGATTTGATTTGTGACACGGGTCAAAAAAATTTGAATTATCTAAAGACAATTGAATTATGGTACAGACTTAGCATCCTCATCAGCAAGTGGTGGTATTAGCTCCGTCGATGATGAGACCATTACCATCATCCATGCTCGATAATTTCATAGGATCTCATAGTTAATTTATCAATCCTTGTAAAACAATTAAATATGTCACGTATGCTAATTAAACATCTTGAATGAAGTTGTTTGTAATTTTAATTTTATATTATACATACCATCATGTGATTTTGATGTCTAGCAGAATTCATCAATATAAGTAAAGTACAAGCAATTAACAACAACTGAATTTGCTAAAGCTAAATGAACCAACATGGATTAAACAATTGTTTGTTTTTAATTTCTGTGGCCTTAACACCCCTGAAAGATTGGGCTAGTTTGTGGACTGAATTAACAAAGGAGAACGAGGGAATATGGATGTGTGCGAATGATGTCGTTTCGATGAGTTTTCTTGGAGGCTATTGTTCACCGCAAGAGGGAAAAAAAAGAGGGCGAGTCGGTGACGGGTTTCGAGTCTAGTAAATTAACCAGTCCAACTATTCAACCAAGAATATCATGAACATATTTAGATTGGTTAATTTAGAAAAAGACCATAGTCCTTGTGAGTGTGAGAGTATAAGATTTAGATATAAATTAAGTAATATAACACCAACATCTCTTGAGATAAATTGGTAACTAAACACTCTTTTAGTCCAAAGTTAAATCTTAATAAAAATAACATATATATTCTCAAAATTTATCTTTTTACCCAACATTGGTCGAAACACAAAACCAGGGGATACAGTTCAAATCTAGTCTAAATAACATTGGTCACACCAATCGACAAGAATTAGACCACTTTATATAGTCTTAATAACATTGATGATGACACACAACAAGAATTAGACCCAATATTAATGGTTTTCAATTTATGGAGTGGAGAAAAAGTCTAGTTCTTGTACATGAGCGATAAGACTCGCTTTCCAAATTATTAGGTGTTCAAATCAAGTCTTAGTAATAACATTGGTGTGATAGACTCATGACATGACACTATAATAATTTAACCAGTTTAACAAGGCTTAAGACCATGCGTTGTGGGCTAACACTCTTGTCCACGTAGGACTTTAGAGTGTTATTACACCACATCGCGAGAATTAACAGGGGCATCAAAGTAGGGAGCGCCAATCCATTAATGCTGATAAAGGATTCATTGAGGTGGGGTCCACCCCAAACCAACCAATCACACTTTTTTAATTTTTTAAACCATAACGACTTGTTAAAAAATCTGTTAATTAAAACTCACCACAAATGTGGCTATGACATGACAGAGCGCTATGCACTATTTTGTTAAACCACAACACATTTGTCTAATATCACTAGTGATAACTGAAGAAACGTGGATCGACTCACTGGTAGACGATCTACTTTCCTCGGGTGTGATTATGATATTTCACCGATGGTTCTCTTGGATCTGGGTTCTTCCACCTACAAAATGAACAGCACCGTAAACTTACCCCTCAGAAAGGGACAGAGGGGTCCTCTTTGGGGTAACCCTCCGGTGTGAGAATAAGTGTTTGTAGGAGAAGATAATAATATGAGAGTAAGGAATTTGGAGTGTATTGCTTGATATAGCTGAATACTGTGTAATTGTGTGTAATTGGATCTTATTTGATGATCTCTCCTTGTGGAGTTGATGTGGTATTTATAGTGCTAGGGTTTCCAATGATTGGGCTCAGACCCAATTAGGGCTTTGTTGGCCTCTTCCAGTTGCTTTGCGCCACGTGTCCTTTGAGACACCTGGTGCTTTTTCATTGGTTATAATCACGTGATAGCACATGGGTTTTGCTAAGTTGTCCACCTTTCATTGGCAGCTGTCAACATCAGCATATTCTTATTCCTTAAAAAGATACCTTCTGGAAGGTTGTCTGACGTGCACAATCAAGGTTGCCCTAATCCTGATTTGGATAAGGACGAGGTTGATTATGTGCATGTGTGATACGCGCCTATCCTGAGGATGCGCGAGGTCTTCTCTTTATTCTCACACGCAGATGTTTCATGCGCAGATGTGATATGCGCCACGCGCGGATGCGCCATGCGCATATGTGATATGCGTGAGCATATGTGATGCCTGAGCATCTGTGGTGCCTGAGCATATGATGCCTGAGCATGTGATGTGATGCCTGAGCATCTGTGGTGCCTGAGCATATGATGCCTGAGCATGTGATGCATGAGCATATGTGATATGCGTGAGCATATGTGATATGCGCCATGCGCGTAGGTTTTGGCTTTGTGCCTTCATAGTGTCTTGATTTCAAGCTTCTTGTCCATATCTTGTGGGTTGACCCGCGTCGTTCGGTGTTGAGGCGGGTACATACCTCTTCAAGCCCCCCCAGTCTAATGTGTGTCTTGTCTCGCGCGAGCGAGGTAAGATAGATATTAGACTTAGTAGTTTGCTCTTTTAGTAGGGGTTTGTCTTTTTCTTCTTATTATTCATCGTTGCGCGAAATTCTATCCTTTTGGTTGAAAACGAATCGTCCCTGTACGTGGTTGGTTGTTGCTAACATGCGTCAGTGATGGAGACGTGTCAGACCTTTCGTGTGCTCGAGGTGCTACAGTTGCCTTTCGTGTCCCCTCACATAGTGTCAGGGACACGTGTCGCGCTCGCGTTGGTCCGTTCCTGCGAGTGGTGGCGCGTGAATTCTGGCAGCAGCTGTAGAGTTTCTTTTCGTGTCCCCTCACACAGTGTCAGGGACACGTGTCGCGCTCGCGTTGGCTTACACCTGCGAGTGGGGGCGCGTGAAGTCCGATCAGCACCAATATTTCTCTCTCCTGGGCCTATAAAAGCCAGCCCTTAGAGTTTTTTATCCTTCACCTTCTTGTTTATTATTCAGAGCTCTTTTCTTTCTTTCATTCTATTCCGATTGCCTTTGTTCTGCTTCCAGATCTCTGTTCTTCAGAAGCATCCTTTGTCCGTTTTCACAGTTGTATGTCTGATAGCTCAGACAACACAATCTCCCCCATCCATTGCCGTGTTAAATCGTTAGTAATGTCTACATTGAAGAAGACCGGCAAGGGGAAGAAGGCTGCTGAGGCCTCATCGGAGGAGGTAGGGAGGACCAAGGCCGTGAAGAAGTGGGATGAGATCCCCTGCAAACTTAGGCAGTCCGATTTTGACAGCCTTATCGCCTCTCAGGGTTTTCTCCCTGAGTTTGGCTGCATGTTGCCTGGGGCCGGGCAAACGGCGGCGGACCCGCCTACCGGCTATATATCCCTTTACTGCCATTTTTTCACCCACTGCAACCTTCGTCTCCCGATGACAAGGTTTGTGGGTGCGGTGCTTAGGTTTTATGGGATTCATATATCCCAAGTCCATCCGTTTGGACTCGTGCGCATGACTCACTTTGAGTTCATGTGCAAATCTCAGCGCGAGGAGCCCACCCCTCGTCGCTTTCAATTTTTTTATAAGCCCAATATCCAAGATTCTTGGTTCTCATTTATTCCTCGCAGTCAGAAGGTCAAGTGCTGCACTGTTTCATTCAAGAGCCTTCATGACTGGTCTGAGAGGTTTTTTTATATCAGGGCTGGTGTGATCCCCATCCGCATGACCATGCGCGCGATCTCTTCTGCGCCTGCGGATGTGGGTGTCTTCAAGAACCCCACTGGCGCCTGGGTGAAAAAGTTGACTGCCGAACCATCCCCGCCAAGAAAATTTGCGAGGAGGCGCTGGTGGGGGTTGGTATGAGCAGGAGGTGGGCTGACAGCGCGACTGAGCCCGTTATCCAAGTTGACGGCTTGTGTAAGTTAATCTCATTGCATTACTTCTGCGCGAATAGAATTCTTTTTGCTGATATCATTTGACTTGTTTTGTGCAGTCAGCAAGGAGTATGTCCACGCCGCCTATGATGAGCAAATGGAGGGTGGCTCCGTCGCGCTGGGCGCTGGGGAGGTTGGCTTCCCCGATCGCTTCGATGACTTGTTCATCCCTGTTGATCTGGGATTTCTCTTCGACAGCGATGCGCCTGGTAAGCCTTTGTACTTATGCATTTTCCTTTATAATACCAAATTTGGCTAACACTTCTGTTGCACGTATTGTAGACGCGCTTGAGAACTACGAGCTGGAGCTCGCGGAAGAGGAGGAGGAGGAGGAGGCGCCCCAACTAAAGCGTAAAGCTAAGGGGAAAACTGGCGCAGGGGCCAGTAAGAAACAGAAGAAAGATGTTGCCCCTGTTGCTCAGGATCCTCCTACTCAGGCGAGGGGATTTGAGAAAACCCAGGAATTTCCCCCCAAGTTTTCCTTGTCTTCCCTGCCTCAAAAAGTGGGCAGACCTCCTGTCCACACGAGGTATGGTACTACTACCTCCTCCCTTCGCGCGGTGGAAAAGGGAAGCGGCGTTGCGCCTTCGACAGGTATACTTTGCTTATCCTTTGCTTATCTTTCATGGTTCTGTGAGCGCGATTCTGATAGAATTACTAATGAATCTTTGCTCACTCAAATGTTTGTAGAGCCGGCGACCTTGGTGGATCAACCTCAAGCGCAACAAGATGCCGAGGCTGCGCCGGAGGTCGCTTCGAAGTCCCCTCTTTTACCCTCGAAAAAGGGTAGAATGGACTTCATGGCGATGTTTGCCTCGCGAACGGAGTTGCGCCAAGGTACGTATTGTGCTTTTATTTTCTGACTTTTTTCTTTTAGATCAAGTCATGAACCATTTCTTTTTGTTGATTTTTCATAGGAGTCATTGCTGGCGTCCAAGCTGCTGGCGGCACTCCTGGCGCCGGTGCCAGCGCCGTTGGCTCTGCTCCTGCTCCTGCAAGCGACGAATCTCCCCTCATCGGGATTACTAAGGAGCAGGAGGCCGTTTTACGCGCCGATCTGGCGGCGTCGAGACCTCCCTCACCTCCTCCTGCGCACAGCCCTCCTCGCGAGACTGATTTTGATTCTAGGTCTCAGGAGAAAAGGCCTGTTTCAGAGGAGGATGAGGAGGTTCAAGCTGAAGGCTCCGACAGCGGCCGCGCCACGAGGTTTCGCGGCGCCGTCTTCTCGTGGGCCTGCCGCTGACTTTTCTGCTTCGTCCCCGCATGTATAAGTTCGTTTTTGCTCCGCTGCGCGGACTTTCATATTAGTGTTTTGATGACTTAGATCATTACTTTGTGTTTGCAGGAAGCCGATCACATCTACCGCCCGAGATGGAACATTACTGAGGACAGCTCATTTCAGTCCATGGGTGTGTGTGAGGACTTCTGGGCTCATTCTGTGCCTCCAGCTGAAAGGAGGTTTCAGGAGGCCCGCGCTCGCGATGACTTGCTCAAAGATCATCTGTTTGCTGGGTCGGCTTTCTTTGCTGCCTCCCAAGAGCTTCGCTATGATTACGTAAAGGTACGTGATGCTCTTGCGGAAGCCAAGCAAGAGGCTAAAGTATCTGCTTGGCATCTTTCTGATGCTCGAGAGAGAGCTGAGAAGCTCCAAGCAGAGCTCAGTGAGAACAGAGCAAGTGCCAACACCGCGTTCGTTAAGCGCGGGCATGAGCTACAGGCTGCGCGGGAGAAGCTGCAGGCGGCCGAGGCGGACGCGGCCAAGTACGCGCGTAGAGTGCGCGACTTGGAGCTGGACGCGGAGGCGCGTGACCAAGCTCTTGTCCAGTCTATAACTGACAAATCATCGCTGGAGAGTGAGGTTGCGCGCCTGAAGAAGGAGCTGGCGGCCGCGCAGGCCGAGAAAGATGAAGCCTTGGCGACGGCAGCGTCTAGCCAGGAAGCACTCGAGCTTGCGCGAGGGGAAAAAGAAGAAGTCCTGGCGGCGGCAGCGTCCGACAAAGAGGAGCTGAAACAGACTAAGGAAACTGTTGAGTTGTTAAACTCTCAGATTCCTGCTCTTGAGACGTCTGTTGCTTCCCTCGCGCAGGATCGCCACTGGCTAATCTCACAGGGTGTGACTCGTTGCGCTTACGCGATGAAATACTCAGACGAGTTTCAGGCCCTTGTGATGGATTGCAACGCTGCCGCGCGCTTGGTGGGTCGAGCTGAAGGGTTTAAGGATGGCTATGAATATGGCATGCTGAAGAAGAACCCATCCGAGTACCCTTATCAGAGCGACGTTGCCTGCGCGGACATGGCCCAGATGGGGGAGAAGTATTTGAATACTCCCATTCCCATCCTTGCGCAGGTATTTTAACCTTAATGAGATTACCTTGACTTATTTTCCAAGTCTTTTTGTACTCATATTTTTCCTTATGATTTGCAGATATCCGCGCTTGCTGACCAGCCCGATCTCGGCGCGCTAAAGAAATTACTTGACGAGTGCGAGGGGGCTGGTGGCGGCGATGATGGCGCGGGTAATGCTGCTCCTGCTAGCGGCTCTGGCGTGGCCAAAGGATCCGCTCCTGACACTATTGTGATAGAAGACTCCATTCAGGATGAACAACTTGACTATGGTCAGTTTGGAGATGACGAGGAGCGGGCTGCGCCAGATGCTGAGGGCGGTGATGAGGACTATGAAGAGGCTGACGTCGACGTGGAGACTTGAGAAGCCCTTCATGTTTTTTATTTTTATTTGTAGTTTGTATCTTATCATCTTGTAAACTTGTAAATTTCAATGCTTTGGAATGAAATTTTGTGTTTCCCTTCTTCGCATCTTGCGCATTCCCCATTCATCTCTTTATATTGCATGTTTGCTTGTTGAATATAAGATATGCTTGCACGTTGAAATAAGAACAAGGTTGTAAGGAAATTATTATACTTAATCCTTGTCATATTGTAAGTGATTTTGCCATATCTTGATTATGTTGACACGTGCCTAGGCGTTTTCATTATTCCTCTTTTGCGCGATGTTATCGCGCATTTATTATATGGAATTATGAGTTTTTTAGCCTTTACGTATCAATATGTGTTGCTCATATATCCATTACAATTGCATGCGCGACCTCGACCTGAGACCTTAACAACTATGTTTTGGCATTTGTTTTGCCTTAGTTGTGTTTAGGTATTTTTATGGTCAGGCTGCGCAGTATGTAGGATGGATTTTGTGAGTGATTTGAGCTAAGGCTCACATTATTGGGCTAAGGCCCTGACGTTTTAGAGTTAAGACTCGTTAACGCGTTTGAGCTTGAAGCTCGCGCATGTATGTTTTACTTCGTTTTATTTCGTTTTGATGTCAATACAATGTTGTCATATTGCTCAAAATTAATAAAGGGAAGTGTGAAACATATATGCAAAAGGTAATAGAATTGGGCTAAGGCCCTGACGTTTTAGAGTTAAGACTCGTTAACGCGTTTGAGCTTGAAGCTCGCGCATGTATGTTTTACTTCGTTTTTATTTCGTTTTGATGTCAATACAATGTTGTCATATTGCTCAAAATTAATAAAGGGAAGTGTGAAACATGTATGCAAAAGGTAATAGAATCCACATTAAGAGAAGATAGCGCGTATCATTATTCATAATGGCTTAAAAAGCCTTGATTACAAACTTGACATTTTTTACATGAAACATTTTCTAAGCTGTGCCGCGTTCCATGCGCGCGGGATCTTCTTTCCATTCAAATCTTTTAAAGCGTATGCGCCTTTTCCCAATTCTTCCGAGACTTGATAAGGTCCCTCCCAATTGGGGGACATTTTTCCCGGGGGTATCGCGCGGCTTGCTTCATTGTTTCGAAGGACAAAATCATTTTTCTTGAAGTGGCATTCTTTCACACGCTGGTTGTAATATTTTTCCAGTTTTTTCTTGTATTTGGCTTCACTGATGATAGCCGCCTCTCTGCGCCCTTCAAGTAAGTTGAGATCCAACCTTCTTTCGCGCTCGTTATCAATCTTGCTCATCATGAGCACTCTATGGGATGGGCATCCAATTTCTGCTGGAATCATTGCCTCCGTTCCATAGGTTAGGCTGAACGGGGATTCGCCATTGCTGGTTTTGCTTAATGTCCTGTGTGCCCACAGGACATTAGGTAGCTCTTCGACCCAAGAATGGGATTCTCCCTCCAACCTTTTCTTCAGCCCATTTAACAAGCTTTGATTCGCGCGCTCCACTTGGCCATTCCCCTGAGGGTGGTATACCGAAGTGAAGATTTGGTTGATGCGCAATTCCTTGAGCCAGTTTGATATCTTCCTGTCAGTGAATTGTTTGCCATTATCGCTCACAATTTCCATGGGCAAGCCAAAACGGCATATGATGTGGCTCCAGATAAACTGCTTCATCGCTTCGGCTGTGATTTTTGCTAGTGGCTTGGCTTCAACCCATTTTGTAAAATAGTCTACTGCCACTACCAAAAATTTTACTCGCCCTTGCGCTTGCGGTAGGGGACCCACAATATCGATTGCCCATTTGTGGAAAGGCCATGCGGAGGTCACCGGAATTAAGTTGTTCTTTGGCCGCATGGTGTTTGGCGCATAGCTCTGACATGCTTTGCATTTTTGGATCTCTTTTAAAGCGTCCAAGTACATGCCTGGCCAATAGTAACCTGCGCTCATTGCCTTGGCAACCACCATGCGTGGGCCAGCATGTATTCCACAGATTCCTTCGTGTATCTCTCTGATCACATAGCTTGCTTCCTCAGCATCTAGGCATTTCATGAGCGGTCCAAGATAAGAGCGTCGATATAATGTACCATCAAGCAGTTCATAGTTCTGCGACTTGTGTCTTATCTTCCTCGCTTGTGCGCGATCGTCCGGTACCTTTCCCTCCTTCAAGAATTCCATTACTGGAGTTATACATGATGAAGGGGTTGTATGAGTTACAAGGACATACTTCGCTCCCACCGACGGGTTGCTCATTACTTCTACCCTGACATCTTTGCCAAAGTGATCGAAGCTGGTTGATGCCATCTTGCTCAGCGCGTCAGCAGATTTGTTTTCACTGCGCGGAATATGAATGATTCTGAAGCAGTCAAATTGCTCAATAAGCTTTTTCGCCTGCTCTAGATACAGAGGCATGGTGTTCTCCTTGGCATCATAAAGGCCATTGACCTGTGCAGCTACCAAGTATGAATCAACATGGGCCTCTAGCTTTTTAACTCCGAATTTGTGCGCGATGCTCAGGCCAGCCAGCAAGGCTTCATACTCAGCTTCATTGTTGGTGCTCTTGAAGTCCAACCTGATGGCGTAAGTATATTCCTGATTCTCTGGATCCACCAGCTTGAGGCCTGCGCCGGATCCTTCGTTGTTTGACGCTCCGTCGGTGAATAATCTCCAAACATTTTCTTCATCATTGGCTCGCGGAGGGTCTACCTCGCGCTTAGCCTCTTCAATTTTTCCTTCGGGGACTTCTGCAATGAAATCAGCCAAGACTTGTCCCTTTATTGCTGGACGGGGCTTATAGGCGATCGTGTGCTCACCTAATTCCAGCGCCCACTTTGTCAGCCTTCCCGAGAGCGCGGGGCGCCGCAAAACTTGCTGGATGTTGTAACCAGTCAGAACTTCAATGGGATGACCATTGAAATATCTATGAAGCTTGCGCGACGCGTGTGTTAGTGACAAAACTAACTTTTCCATGATAGAGTAGCGCGTCTCAGGATCTGTCAGCACCCGACTCACATAGTATATTGGCGTTTGGATTCCCTTGCGATCCACCAATAATACTGCGCCGATGGCGCGCTCTCCTGCTGATAGGTACAATGTCAAAGTTTCACCAGGAAGTGGAGCTGTGAGCGCGGGCAAATTTATCAAACATTCTTTTATCTCACTGAAAGCTTGCCCGGCCTCAGGAGTCCATTTGAATTGGCTTTTCTTTAAGCAATTCCTCAATGTGTTGACAAATGGGGTAGATTTGCTTGCATGGTTCGCTAGGAACCTGTTGATTGAAACCAATCTACCATTCAGCTTCTGGACTTCTTTCATGGTGGATGGCGAGGGCATGTCAAGGATGGCCTCCACCTTCTCAGGGTTCACCTTGAAACCATCCTTGGTGACCATTACACCTAGAAATTTTCCCTCTTGTACGCCGAAAGTGCATTTGCTCGGATTGAGCTTCATGTTAACTTCCTTTAGGCGCCCAAGGGTTTCTTCGATGTCTTTGAGCATTTGTTTTTCCTCCCTGCTTTTGATCACCAAATCATCCACATAGACTTCTAGGTTTCTTCCAATTTGCTCGTTGAAAACAGCATCCATAAGTCTTTGGTAGGTGGCTCCCGCATTCTTCAAACCAAAGGGCATTTTTGTGTAACAAAAAACACCCTTGTCGGTTCTGAAGGCGGTCTTGTCCTCGTCTTGTGGTGCCATTTGAATCTGGTGATAGCCCTTGTAGGCATCCAGGAAAGATTTGAGCTTGAATGGCGCCACGGAGTCCACCTTTGCGTCGATGTTTGGGAGTGGGTAACAATCTTTTGGGCATGCTTTGTTGAGGTCCTTGAAGTCAATGCACATCCTCCACGACCCGTTACCTTTCTTTACCATCACAGGATTGGCTACCCATGTCTGGTATCGTATCGGGCGGATGATGTTTGCGCGCAATAGATCCTCAACCTGCTCATTCATGGCCCTCGCCTTCTCATCCCCCATGACTCTCTTCTTTTGAGCAATTGGCTCTACAGACTTGAACGTGTTGAGAGAATGTTGCGCCAGGTCTAGCGGAACCCCAGTCATATCAGAGTGTTGCCACGCGAAGACCGACATATATGCTGTGAGCAATCTTTTCATTCTCAACCTCGTGTCGTCTGATATCGTAGCGCCAATTGTGATTGTTTGCTCCGGGAATTTTGGGTTGAGAATCCATTCCTCTGGCGCGTTGTCTGCCATTGGAAGTTTCATTCTCCCTTCCCGCGGAGTACTTGTCACTGCACACAAATGATCTCGGTATACAAAAGTTACACCTGTTGGTGTTGGGAACCCCAATGCGCCGTGCGCTGGCGACGGTATGGCATTGAACTGGGCAATCGTTCCCCTACCCAAGATCATATTGTGGCAAGAAGTGGTGGGCAAGACCAAGAAGTTGACAACTTCGGCTCGCTTGTGT